>NC_055990.1:85180388-85488551 GCF_018446385.1 Zingiber officinale
TTCTAAACTCCTTTAGAAACATAAGCAATGAGCGGCATCTAGCAATACATCATTGCTACCCAAGTTACAAGAATGTTGAGATCCAACATCACCTTGTGACTATTAATTGTGACTCACAATATATGACATGTGTCCTTCTATCCTAGACATCTAGATTGATATATGTGAGGCATTGACCGTGTCATCCTCTGACCAATCTAAATCTTGAACTCCAAGTAGACTCACTCAATCAAATGAGCTCAATATCTCATATTGACTTATTTGGGTATGGCCATACACTTCGTGGTCTTACTCTATCAAGAATATCGATGTCACTCCCGTCATATAGGAGGGATAGACCCCATCTACATCACTCACATCCCTCTGCATAATTCGTTACATACCCAGTAATCGCCTTTATAGTCCACCCAATTACGGGTGACATTTGACGAAACCAACGTACATAACTCCTTATGTAGGGATCCATGGTGACTTCAGGTCTAAGGACTAATAGTCATACTAATAGCCACATGAGAAAGTATATGACACTCATATAACAATCCATGATACTTTCTCATGGCGGGTCATTCAGTATACATTCTCCAATGCATACCCATGTGTCAACTTGATATCTCCATATCCATGACTTGTGAGATCAAGTCATCGAGTTGACCAACATGCTAGTCTTTTTTCATTAACATTGTCCCTGAATGTTAATACTCGACTAGGAATGATTTAGAGTAGTGTTCCCTATATCATCTCACTATCGGTTCAACTAACCGATTGATATAGGTGAGAACCATCTACTCAAGGACATTATTATACTTAGTTTATTTGGCACCAATACAAGTAAGTATAATAACCAAAAACCAAATGCTTTTATTTATATAGAATATGATACTATAAGTCCAAAATGCAATTATCAAATGATTGGCTCTAGGGCTCTAGCTAACAATCTCCCACTAGCACTAGTGCCAATCAGTGTAGGCTCTAAGCCCAAATGACATAGTGTGACCATCATGCTTCTTCTGTGCCAAAGCCTTGGTCAAGGGATCTGCGATGTTAGCCTCTGTAGGTACTCTGCAAATCTTCACATCTCCTCTCTCGATGATCTCTCGAATGAGATGGAAGTTCCATAGTATGTGTTTGGTCCGCTGGTGTGAGCGAGGTTCCTTCGCCTGTGCTATAGCTCCATTGTTGTCACAATAGAGCTCAATGGGGTTAGCAATGCTAGGAACCACCCCATGATCAATGATGAACTTGCGGATCCAAACTGCCTCCTTTGCTGCCTCTGATGCAGCAATGTACTCGGCTTCTGTTGTAGAATCAGCTACTGTATCCTACTTCGAACTCTTCCAGCTGACAACACCACCATTAATGAAAAATACGAACCCCGACTGCGATCTATAGTCATCCTGGTCGGTCTGGAAGCTAGCATCACTGTAACCCTTTACAGCTAGCTCATCACTGCCTCCATATATCAAAAATATTCTTTAGTCCTTCTTAAGTACTTAAGAAATTCTTGACCGCTATCCAGTGACTTTCACCTGGATCAGACTGGTATCTGCTCGTCATGCTCAAAGCATACGAGACATCAGGTCGAGTACATAGCATGGCGTACATGATCGATCCTATGGCTGAGGCATAAGGGATCTGATCCATGCGGTCTCTCTCCTCTCTAGAAGAGGGACCTTGAGTCTTCGAAAGACTCACGCCATGTGACATCGGTAGAAATCCCTTCTTTGAGTTCTGCATGGCAAACCGTAGGAGTACCTTGTCAATGTATGTACTCTGACTTAGGCCAAGCAATCTCTTAGATCTATCTCTATAGATCTGTATCCCTAGAATATGAGATGCCTCACCTAAGTCCTTCATTGAGAAGCAACTCCCTAGCCAGGTCTTGACAGACTGAAGCATAGGGATGTCCTTCCCAATGAGTAGTATGTCATCCACATACAATATGAGGAAGATAACTATATCCCCTATAACCTTCTTGTAGACACAAGGCTCATATTCGTTCTTGATGAAACCAAACTGTTTGATTGCATCATCGAATCGAAGATTCCAGCTCCGAGAGGCTTGCTTTAGTCCATAAATGGACCTATGCAGCTTGCATACTCTGCTAGTATGTTGTGGATCTACAAAACCCTCAGGTTGTGTCATGTACACATCCTCGAGCAGGTTTCCATTGAGAAACGCGGTTTTGACATCCATCTGCCATATCTCATAGTCATGGTAAGCTGCAATAGCAAGCATGATCCGAATGGACTTAAACATCGCTACTGGAGAAAAAGTTTCATCATAGTCAATACCATGAATCTGCTTGAAACCTTTAGCTACCAAGCGACCCTTATAGATAAGTCCATCCATGCCAGTCTTTCTCTTAAAGACCCACTTGTACCCAATGGGTTTTACCCCTTCAGGTAGATCAACTAAAGTCCACACTTGGTTGGTGTACATGGATTCCATTTCGGATCTCATGGCCTCTAGCCATTTCTCAGAATCTGGTCTCATCACAGCTTCTTGATAGGTGGTAGGCTCATCTTCTATGAGCACAACGTCATCATGGTCAGACAAGAGAAATGAGTATCTCTCAGGCTGACGACGTACCCTATCATACCTGCGAAGAGGTATGTCTACTTGAACTGGTTGTTGTTCCTCAACTCTTTGTGGAACAACATCATCCACAACACTTTGTGGTTCCAGTTCAATTTCCATCGAGGCATCAGTGCTATTGTTCGTATCTTGAACTTCTTCAAGATCGAACGCGCTCCCACTAGTCTTTCTAGAAACAAAGTCCCTTTCTAGAAAGACCCCAGTCTTTGCCACAACTACCTTGTGCTGACTGGGAATGTAGAAGTAATATCCCTTAGTTTCCTTGGGATATCCGATGAAATAGCTCTTGTCGGATTTTGGTCCTAATTTGTCTGAGACTTGACGTCGTACGTAAGCCTCACAGCCCCAAATCCTCATGAAAGACACCTGGACATCTCTCCCAGTCCATATCCTATATGGTATCTTTATCACGACCTTGGATGGAACTCGGTTGAGAATGAAAGCTGCTGTGTCTAGAGCATATCCCCAAAGGTATGTCGGAAGATCTGTGTGACTCATCATAGATCGTACCATATCTAATAGGGTACGGGTCCTCCTTTCGGATACACCATTCCACTGTGGTGTTCCAGGAGGAGTGAGTTGGGATAGAATCCCACACTCAGCTAGATAGTCACGGAACTCATGGCTAAGGTATTCTCCACCTCGATCGGATCAAAGTACCTTAATACTCTTGCCAAGCTGGTTCTGTACTTCATTCTTGAATTCTTTGAACTTTTCAAAGGATTCGGACTTATGTGTCATTAAGTACACATAATCGTATCTACTGAAATCATCAGTAAATGTGATGAAGTACCTATAACCGCCTCTAGCAGCAACATTGAAAGGGTCACATACATCACTATGTATGAGTCCTAAGAAATCAGTTGCTCTCTCGCTGTGCCCACTAAAGGGAGTCTTGGTCATCTTGCGTCGTAGGCATGACTCGCATACCTCATATGATTCAAAATCAAATGCGTCCAATAAACCATCCTTATGGAGATGGGATAACCGCTTGTCATTTATATGACCTAAGCGACAGTGCCAGAGATAGGTGTGGTTCATATCGTTCGATTTGAACCTCTTGGTACTAAAGTTATAGATAGAGCTCTCAAGGTCTAGAATATAGAGTCCGTTCATCAGAGGTGCACTACAATAGAACATATCATTTAAATAGATAGAACAACATTTGTTCTTTATTATAAACGAGAATCCTTTCTTGTCCAAACAAGAAACTGATATAATGTTCTTAGTCAATGCAGGCACATAACAACAATCGTCTAACTCTAGTATAAGCCCAGAGGGTAGAGATAGAAAATAAGTCCCTACAGCAACAGCAGCAACCCGTGCTCCATTGCCTACTCATAGGTCTATCTCGTGCTTGTACATTAGTACAAATGTGTGAAGCACATCCGGTATCTAATACCCACGACGAAGAAATAGAGAGGTTGACTTCTATAACATTTATACCTGAAGTAGAAATCTTATTTCTCTTCTTGTTAAGATCTTCCAGGTATCCTGTGAAGTTCCTCTTCCAGTGCCCTGCTTGTCCTTGATATAGTTGACGAAGATGTTCAACCATATCGTAAGCACACATCAACTCATGTTGCTTCTGAAGCTCAGAGTTCATGGTTGCGAGCATTAGACAGGACACATCTAATGCGTCATCTTGATGCTTCTTGTAAGCATCCCGGTCAGCTCGCGTGCCTCGGAATGGGTTGCTCCAGACGTACAGTTCGTTCTGAGTGAGAACTATTCTCGTGTTCCTGTCCAGGAAATTTGCTCCGTTGAGCTTGTCCTTCATAAGGACAGAACGCAGGGAGAAAGAGTTCGTATTCGACGTCATGGTTATCTACAACAGAAAATTTGCAGAAATAAATATCATATTCTTAAAATCATTTAATTAGGCCTTTAATTAAATGATGCTCCCACTGAATTCTATAATTCTTGTGGGACAAGATCCACATCATACTAACCCTTGAGTTAGCTTTGGCTAATACGCCCAAGGCTTAGTATAATCGGTAGGTAACAATTACCAATTACATCTCTATGCAACTCTTGTTTTTAAAATCAATATCCGCATTTATATTAAAACTCGAGTTAGCTTTGACTAATACGCCCGAGAGTTAATATAGATGTGATTTTGACCTATCTTTTCTAACCGTTGGAGGAATGCCTATAGTTGACTCGATCTAACCGAGCAACTAGGAATACTCAATCTAATTGAGTTTGTATTCACCCATGCGTTGATAGGCGGGACCAAGATTGTCCCTCCGTACCCTACCAAGATAATATGTATTGCTCTGCTTTGGCAGATTCAGCAATACATGTGATCGAGGTAGTGATAGGTATCACGGCACGGTTAGGCATTTAGAGTTGGTTCGATCGAGATCTAATCTAATCGAAAAGGATGCATCTTGTGCACAACTTAGATCTAATCTAATCGCAAGGGTGCATCATGTGCACGACTTAGATCTAATCTAATCGTAAGGCACTAATTAATTAATTACTTATTAAACATGCATCATATACATAAGCAATTAACTAATTAATCTATTTGTGATTTAGTCATGTCCCTACTACGATCCTCTCAAGCCAATGAGAAGATCGAATGGTCAATCTAGGGTCAACAGCTTCTCCAAGCTCTTTGACAACCTTGTGTTGCTCGTGCCCGCCTCGGAACTCCGTCTCGTGTGGACCCTCCACCGCTCCAATTTGTACATTACAATTTGAAACTCGAGTTACATTCGAGTCTAAATCCAATTTACAACCAGAATATATGAGAAAGGCACGACGCGCAGGTCACGGAAAAATAAAAACATACAACACGCGCAAACACATAACGGCACGCAGGCCGTATTATGAATTACAACACAATCCAATCATATTGGGTTTTTGGGCCATGACTATCACAAAATTAATATATAATTCAAAATTATATATTTTCATAATTTTCTATAATTTTAAAATTAATTTTTACAATTTTTACGAGTAAAATTTCCCGGCGGTCCCGTTTAGCGGTTTCGGGCACAAACGCGGAACGGATCCCCTTGCGGGGCCAGGGGCAGCGCCCCTACCCGTGATCTAACCATCGCGAGGGTTCCTTTGTGATCCTACAGCACCTTAGCCCGCTGTCCCAAAACAATTTGGGACGAAACCTTTGAGAAGAATTTTCCCGGCGGTCCCGATTAGCGATTTCTGGCGCAATCGCGAAGCAAATCCCCTTGCGGGGTTAGGGGGAGTGCCCCTACCCACGATCTAACCATCGTGAGTTGCTCCTAAGCGATCCTACAATGCCTTCGCTCGCTGTCCTAAACGGATTTGGGTCGAAACATCACCGTTTTTGGAAAAATCTTCCCGGTAGTCGAAGCCTACAAGCGTCTAAGCACTTGTGCTTCGATTACTCAAGAAAAATACTCATAAAAACCCAAAAATCATAATTTTACAGAAAATTATAGAAACTTTAGTTTTCATAAAACCAAAAAAAATTAAACTCGTACAAGCCTTGCACGTGGCTCTGATACCACTATTGGGTTTTTCGGGCCACGAAAACCGCTTTTCGCATCGCGGAAACCCCGAATCGTCCAAAGCCGTAGATCCGTGCAAGGAAAAACCGAATGAAATACAAGTACGAGTTTCAAAAACTTTAGATCTACTCCTAGATCTATGTGTTGAGAGCTTTTACCTTTGAAGCGTGCCCTCGCAAAATTCCCGCTCGTCCAAGGTACGTGTCGGATCTCCAAAGTATCAAGGTAGATACTTCTCTAGTGACATCCACACGAACAAGGAGTGTCTCTCACACTCAAAGGATGGAGAAGAGAGCCCCAAGTGTGCTAGCACTTTCTAGAGCTCTCGGATGGGATTTGAAAGGAAGAAATAGAGAGGATACAAAAAGAATCTCTTACACTCAAGAAGTAGTATCCTCCTTTGTGATCTTCACCCTTCCTTTGTGTTGGAACCCACTCAACCACCTTCTCTTTTCATCAAAAGCTCTCGGCAACCACAAGAGAAGAGAAGGAACAAGAAAGGAAGAAGAAGATACAATTACCACCCATCAATGCACACTAAATGAAAACCATTTCACCCTTTAGTGTGGCCGGCCACACACATAACTCCCTCATTTAATGTGGCCGGCCACATTAAATGGAATGGGAGGTGTTGTAACCTCCATGAGGTGGCACACCTCATGAGGTGGAGATGATGTGGCAAGGTTAGTCATGCCATGTAGGATGATTCAACCTTCATGATGTGGCAATGCATCAAGTCAAACTTGATGTTTCAACTTCCATTTGGTCAAGTCAAATTGACCAATTCTCTTCCTTGTTGAGTCAAATCCAACCTTAGATTCAAGTCCATTTCAATTTAATGAATCTCAATTCATTAATATAAATTGACTTAATGAATCAAATTTAAATTAGACTCATTCAGCAATTGAATCTAATTGAGTCTAACTCAATAAGTCTAATTTGAATTAATCTGAATCTAATCCTTGGTGCATCATATGAACCTAATCCAATTGGTTCATCATATGAACCTAGTCTCCATCCACTTGTTCTTTGTGTGTGACCCAATAGGTTCTTGTAACGTTGGCAATGTTTCTAAACTCGTTTAGAAATATAAGAAATGAGCGGCATCTAGGAATACATCATTGCTACCCAAGTTACAAGAATGTTGAGATCCAACATCACCTTGTGACTATTAATTGTGACTCCTCACAATATGTGACATGTGTCCTTCTATCCTAGACATCTAGATTGATCAATGTGAGGCATAGACCGTGTCATCCTCTGACCAATCTAAATCTTGAACTCCAAGTAGACTCACTCAATCAAATGAGCTCAATATCTCATATTGACTCATTTGGGTATGGCCATACACTTCATGGTCTTACTCTATCAAGAATATCGATGTCACTCCCGTCATATAGGAGGGATAGACCCTATCTACATCACTCACATCCCTCTGCATAATTTGTTACATACCTAGTAATCTCCTTTATAGTCCACCCAGTTACGGGTGACGTTTGACGAAACCAAAGTACATAACTCCTTATGTAGTGATCCATGGTGACTTCAAGTCTAAGGACTAATAGTCATATTAATAGCCACATGAGAAAGTATATGACACTCATATAACGATCCATGATACTTTCACATGGCGGGTCATTCAGTATACGTTCTCCAATGCATACCCATGTGCCAATTTGATATCTCTTTATCCATGACTTGTGAGATCAAGTCATCGAGTTGACCTACATGCTAGTCTTTTTGCATTAACATTGTCCCTGAATGTTAATACTCGACTAGGAATGATTTAGAGTAGTGTTCCCTATATCATCTCACTATCGGTTCAACTAACCGATCGATATAGGTGAGAACCATCTACTCAAGGACATTATTATACTTAGTTTATTTGGCACCAATACAAGTAAGTATAATAACCAAAATCTAAATGCCTTTATTTATATAGAATATGATACAATAAGTCCAAAATACAATCATCAAATGATTGACTCTAGGGCTCTAGCTAACAGGTACAACATAGAAGTGCAATGTTGAACCAAGTTGGATATGTTTATATATGTTGGCAGTCAGTGTTGAAGGATGGATGCCTTCCTTCTCTTTATCACTGGTCAGATTTGATTGATATTGAGGATGATTTGTGGTTGGTAGATATTGTGTGATCTGGTGTGGTGATGTGCTATCTTTTGATGATCTATTAGGGATATTCAACTTGAGGATCTATTGTAACACCCATAAAACCTCTAGCAATTTTATATAAATTTTTGCATGGTTAGAATGAGTTCTATGTGGGTTCCTTCTTCTTCTTCAAAAAAAAAAGAGACATGGCCAAGGTTAGACCATGAACCTCTTAACAAGTGGCAAGCTTTAAGTGGTATGGAATAACCAATAGGCCAACAGGAAGTATTGTTAGAAAGGAAATGGAATTTGTGGTTAAAGGTAGGGAAGGTAAGGGGGAACTTTTCTTCTTTCACCAAGAATAAGTGAGAGGGATGAAGAGAGAAAGCAAGAGAATGACAAGTTGTGTTCTTCCTTCTTCCTTTTATTTAGATAAAATAGGAATAAAAAGGTAAGGGAGAGAAAAGTTCATTCTTCCTTCTTATTTTCATTTAGAATAAAAAGAAGTAAGAGGAAGAAAAGTTATTCTTTTTCTTCTTCCTCCTTCTTCTTCATCCATCGAAACCTTAAGCCTCTTCTCTCCCATTGCCGAATTCAAGCTAAAGGTTTCTTCCTAGGAAAACTTCACAAGGAGAAGTCCTTAAAACATACTCCTTCTTAGAAGCCAAACAAGCAAAAGGGAGTTCTAGAAGTGAAAGCCTTCTTCTTCTCCATCAAGGGTACTTCTCTTAGTAAACCAAGCAAGAGGATGTAAGTATCTCCCTCACCTGCAGTACAAGTAGTTTACGAGTGTTTTGTCTATGTTTTAATGTTGCTTAAAAACTAGGATTTGGTTTTTGTAAGTTTCGGCCAAGACATGAAATAAGGTTTTAAGAGAGTTCAAAACTTTAACCATGCTTGATTATGATTCCTCATGAGGGGTAATCTATTAGGTGATGTTAGTTTGATGTCTCCATGTTTTAATGTTGCTTAAAAAATCTAGGATTGGGTTCTTGTAAGTTTCGGCCAAGAAGGAAATGAAAAGGCTTAGGGAAGTTTAACTCCAACTAGACTTGCTTATGTTTTCTTCTATGCTATGCTATGTATCATGTGATATTAGATTAAAGTTAATGCTTAAAGTTGCTTAAAAGAAACCTAGATTCATGCTTTATAGGTTTCAGCCAAGACTTGAAATTAGGGTTACAAACTCATTTATGCTTGCTAAAAGTCTCACTTGCTATGCCATTTATTAGGTGATATTAATTTAAAGTTTCATGCGTAAAGTTGCTTAAAAGAAACCTATATTCATGCTTATTAAGTTTCGGCCAAGACTTGAAATTAGGGTTAGAAACTCAATTATGCTTGCTAAAAGTCTCACTTGCTATGCCATGTATTATGTGATATTAGTTTAAAGTTTCATGCTTAAAGTTGCTTAAAAGAAACCTAGAATCATGCTTTCTAAGTTTCGGCCAAGACTTGAAATTAGGGTTAGAAACTCATTTATTCTTGCTAAAAGTCTCACTTGCTATGCCATGTATCATGTGATATTAGTTTAAAGTTCATGCTTAAAGTTGCTTAAAAGAAACCTAGATTCATGCTTTATAGGTTTTGGCCAAGACTTGAAATTAGGGTAGAAACTCATTTATGCTTGCTAAAAGTCTTACTTGCTATGCCATGTATCTTATGAAAGTTTAAAGTTCATGCTTAAAGTTGCTTAAAAGAAACCTAGATTCATGCTTAATAGGTTTCGGCCAAAACTTGAAATTAGGGTTAGAAACTCATTTATGCTTGCTAAAAGTCTCACTTGCTATGCCATGTATCATGTGATATTAGTTTAAAGTTCATGCATAAAGTTGCTTAAAAGAAACCTAGATTCATGCTTAATAGGTTTCGGCCAAGACTTGAAATTAGGGTTAGAAACTCATTTATATTTGCTAAAAGTCTCACTTGCTATGCCATGTATCATGTGATATTAGTTTAAAGTTTCATGCTTAAAGTTGCTTAAAGAAACCTAGATTCATGCTTTATAGGTTTCGGCCAAGACTTGAAATTAGGGTTAGAAACTCATTTATACTTGCTAAAAGTCTCACTTGCTATGACATGTATTGTGTGATCTTGGGTTAAAGTCTCCATGCTTAATATTGCTCAAAAACCTAGGATTTTCTCCTTTCTATATTTCGGCCAAGACAAGAAGTTAGGGTTACGAAGCCATCTATGGTTGCTAAGTGTCTCACATGTTATACTAAGGATTACGAGATATTTGGTTAATATTTTCCATGCTTAAAATAGCTTAAAACCTAGGACTATGCCATATGTATGTTTCGGCCAAACCAAGAAACTAGGGTTAGAGGTCCTCTTATGTTTGCTAAAGGTCCCCCATGTTATGATAAGTACCATGTGATGCTAGTATGATGCTTTCCTTGTTTTAAATTTGCTTAAGACCTAAGACCATGCCCTTGTATGTTTCGGCCAAGACATGGAATTAGGGTTTGTAGAAAGTTCAAAACCCCAACTATGCATGATGATGACTCTCTATGATATGCTATGTGAGATATGAACCTTATGTTACTATGTTATGTTTATGCAAGGCTTATGTATGATGAAATGCCTAAGAGTTGCTTCCCTATAAGTTGGGATTAAGAGCACTCTTTATGATATGACAAGTAACATGATATGCTATTTTACTTTTGTATGGCTTATACCGGGCCCTAGAAAGGTCCAGGGGATGGGCTCCTACGTCGCCCCTAGGTCGAAGCACAGGCCTAGTTCCCTAGTAGGTTCAAGATTAGCTACCTCGAATTTATTTAGGGATGCACATAAATCATGTATGTGGTGCAATGCCGGGCCCTCATGTTGAGATTTATGTTTAAGTACCTATATGATATATGTTTTCAAAAGAACATTTTAACACATACTTATTGTTGGAGCAATCTTGCTCAAGACATTACTCATTGTTGATGTTTGATTAAATGAGTTTAAGTTAGGCATTAATTGTGATCTAACATAAGTATTGAGTAAGCAGATATGAAGAGAAGACCAAGTATGAAAACTTGGCAAGGAAATTCCGGAGGTACGATCTATTGGTAAAATAGAGACTTAGCATGACAAAGCCATGGTAGCCCTTGAAGGCAAGTGCAAGGATGAGGAGTCATGGAGACGGAAGCATCATAAGGGCGCAAGGCTGAGGGAAGGTTCTTGGAGGCATGAAGTCTAAGCTAAGGAAGTATTTCAAGTATGTAAATAATGTAAAACTGGAACTGTACAAACTGCTGTAAATCTCAAAGGTATAAGGTACCAGTCGACTGATACCAAGGCACAGAACGAACAGAATGTCGACAGGATGATTGGAGGCAAGTACCAGTTGACTGGTGTTAGTATCAGTCGACTGGTAGATAATCGTTGTAAAGTGGCGGCTTAAAATCTCATCAAATCTTTAGTGCCATTGAAGCCATCAGTCCACTGATATGTATACCAGTCGACTGATGTCGGGAAAACTATAAAAGCAATCTGTTAGAGCATGAAGAGAACTAACTGTTCAAAAACTGGAAAAAGTGCTCATCAAGTGATCTTCAAGTCTACAGATATTCACTCTCTTCCTCCTAACTCTACTCTCCATTCTTGTAAAGAGGAAGAGAAAATTGTGCAAGGGTTTCTCCACCTTCGGTTGTGATTCGTGAAGGAGAAGTTTATAGTGAAGCTTGATTGTGTGGGTGTGTGCCTTGGATTAGTCACCTCAAGGAGGTGGAGACCAAGTAAACTAAGGAGTTAGCATTGTTCTCTCGTTTTCGTGTATTTTCTTTATTTCTATTTGCTTCCGCTAACAAGATTGTAGGAAAAATTGAAGAAAGGCTATTCACCCCCCTCTAGCCAATAGTAAAGGTCCTATCAATTGGTATCAGAGCAAGGTTCGCATCGGAAGACCTCACCGTCAACCGAAGCATCAAAATGGCATTTCAAGAGGGATATAGCACCGCAAGGCCACCCTTCTTCGATGTGAACAACTTTGCATATTAGAAAGGTAGGATGGAGTATTATTTAATGAATGACATTGAAAATTGGTTTAGTGTTGTAGATGGATTCGAGATGCTAAAGGATGGGTCGGGAGCTCCTCTTTCAACCAAGGATTGGACAAAAGAGATGGCAAAGAAGGCTCAAGCAAATGCGAAGGCTACAACAACCCTACAATGTGGACTCTCAAAGGAGCAACTGAGCAAAGTAGGACCATTCAACTCCGCCAAAGAGCTTTGGGAAAAACTCATTGAGTTGAATGAAGGATCAAGCGAATCAAGGAGAGCCAAAAGAGATCTCTTGTTGGGGCAACTTCAACCTTTCACTATGAAGACAAATGAGACCGTGAGTCAAATGCATGGTAGATTCAAGGAGATAGTGAATGGTCTTCATGTAATAGGTGAGAAAATTGACAATCGAGACTTAGTAAGGTATGTTTTACAATCCTTTCCTAGAACTACCTTATGGGCATCAATGGTTGATGCGTATAAGGTTTCTAGAGATCTTTCCTTAGTTAAGCTTGATGAATTATTTTGTGAATTTGAACTTCATGAACAAGCTAATATGGTTTCAAAAGAGTAACGTATGGCTCTTATTGTAGAAAAGAAGGAAAAGAAAAAGAAGAAAGAAAAGAAGATAGAATCCTCATCATCCGAATCCGAACAAGAGTCATCGAATAGTGATGATGAAATGTCGGCGAGTGAAGTGGCTCACTATGTCAAAAAGATGATGGGAAGATCAAGAAAATTCACAAGAAAGGATGTGAAGAAAATGTTTCAACCCTCCAAAGGTGAAAATAGTCAAAGTTCAAGTTTTAATACTAATGTGACTTGTTATGGATGTAACAAGAAAGGACACATTAAGCCAAATTGCTCGGAACTAAAGAAGAAAGAAGAAAAGGAAAAGAAGAAAAAGGAGAAAAAGAAGAAGGAAGCCATGGTCGCTCAAGCTACATGGGATACACCAAGCATTGACTCATTGGATGAAGATGAGCTATGCCATGTTACTCGACATATGACATTTATGGCTTTTGAAGATGACAAAGAAGAGTCAAGTCAAGAAGAAGTGTCAAGTGAAGAGGATTTATCAAATGGAGAGTCATCAAGTGAGGAATCATCATCAAGTGATGATGATGAGGTAAAAGAATCTCCCAAAATAGAATTTCTTTATAAAACTATTGCTCATCTCAAAAATGCTTTTGTCAAATCACAATCTAAGGTAAAAACCTTGAAGGGAAAGCTTAGGACCATTAAAGTTGATGCATGTATGTCTAGTGAGTCAAATATGCTCAAGGAAGAAAAATGAGAAATTGAAGAATGATGTGATTGAATTAAGAGCATGTTTAGAAAAATTCACAAATGGATCCAAGTATCTAGATATGATCATTAGAGATCAAAGAGCCATTTACAACAAAGCCGGAATAGGATATAGACCTAAGGAAAAGGAAGTTGCTTATATGTCTCTAATCAATGGTACTAGGAATGATGCACTTAGGAACAAAGTTATGAAAAATCTTAAAGGGAAGGTAAAACAAGCTTGGGTGCCTAAGAAATATTTGAATGATATTTCTGAATATAGTGCATGGGTACCAAAGAGTTGTGTGTTTTATGTATCTTAGGTAGATTAGAAGGATGCAAGTATGTGGATTGTGGATAGCGGTTGCTCAAGACATATGACCGATGATGTGAGCAAGTTCTCCACATTAAATTATATAAAGAAGGGAACAGTATCATTTGGGAATAGTGGAAAGCTCAAGATTATAGGTAAAGGTACAATTGAGGTATCATCTAAAATTACTATTCATAAAGTCCTATTGGTTAAAAGTATGGGGTTTAATTTGCTTAGTGTTAGCCAATTATGTGATGCCGGATATAATGTTGAGTTTCATCCCGATAAATATTTGGTTAAGCACAAAATTTTTGAGAATGTTGTGCTAAACGGATTTAGAAATGCAAATCTTTATTAAATTGATCTTTCATATGCTTCTAATCCTCCTATTAAGTGTTTAATATCAAAAGAAGAGGAAGGATGGTTATGGCATAGAAGACTTGGACATATCAACATGAGAAACATAGCCAAGGTAGCCAAGATGGAGCTAGTAAAGGGACTACCAAAGATCAAGTACATCAAGGACAGATTGTGTGATGCATGTCAAGAGGGTAAGCAATCAAGGTCATCACACAAAGGTAAAACTTTAACTATCACTTCATTGCCATTAGAGTTATTGCATTTGGATCTTTTTGATTGTCATAGAACACCCTCTTTGGTAGGTAACAAATATTGTTTGGTGATAGTAGATGATTACTCTAGATATACTTGGGTTTATTTCTTGAAACAAAAGGGAGAAACTTTGGAAACAATTATCGGGTTTACCAAGAGGGTAGAAAACGAAAAGAATCTCAAGATTGATAGAATTCGAAGTGATCATGGTGGAGAGTTTGACAACTTGAACTTTTCTAAATTTTGCTTGGAAAATGGCTATAAGCACGAATTTTCTTGTCCAAGAACACATCAACAAAATGGTGTAGTGGAGAGAAAAAATAGGGCCTTACAAGAGGCGGCTAGGACCATGCTTAATGCATACTCTTTACCTAGCTACTTGTGGGCCGAAGCGGTTAATACCGCATGTTATATTCAAAATCGTGTCTTGATCCATAAGTTTTTAGGTAAAACACCTTTTGAATTATGGAATGGAAAAATCCCTACAATTCACTATTTTAAAGTCTTTGGTTGTAAGATTTATATTCTTAATACTAATGATGACTTAAGAAAATTTGAGGCCAAGTCCAATGAGGGAATTTTAGTTGGATACTCATCTACTAGTCGAGGATATAGAGTATACAACAAAAGGACTCAAATGATTGAGGAATCATCCAATGTTGAGTTTGATGAATCCACTAGTACTTACCCTAGGAAATCCCCTATTGATAAGGATATAAGTAAACCAAATCAAGACGTTACTCAAGGAATACAAAATCTACATTTAAGGGGTATTGATCAAGGGGGAGGAAGAGATGGTTCGGATGATGAAAGAAACAATGTAAACAATGGCCTTTCCAAAGATGATGATTCAAGTATCTCAAGGACCTTAAGGCACCATCAAGATCATCCTATCAATCAAGTAGTTGGAGATGTGGCACAAGGGGTAAGAACTAGATCCTACTTTAGGGATCATACAAGTCAAGTTGCTCTAATATCACAACTTGAACCAAAAACAATTGATGATGCTTTACTTGATACGGATTGGATTTTAGCAATGCAAGACGAATTGAATCAATTTGAAAGGAGTGATGTGTGGGAGTTGGTTCCAAGACCTAATGATAGTACAATCATCACAACGAAATGGGTTTTTAGAAACAAGTTGGATGATCAAGGGAGAGTCACCAGAAATAAGGCTAGGTTGGTAGCTAGGGGTTTCAATCAAGTAGAAGGACTTGATTATGATGAAACATATGCTCCGGTAGCTCGATTAGAGTCCATCCGAATATTATTAGGATATGCCGCTTACATGGGTTTTAAACTTTATCAAATGGATGTAAAATCGGCTTTCTTAAATGGGTTCATTAAGGAAGAAGTGTATGTAGAGCAACCACCCAGATTTGAGAGTATAGATAGCCCAAACCATGTTTATAAGCTTAAGAAAGCATTATATCGGTTAAAACAAGCACCCCGGGCTTGGTATGAAAGACTTTCATCCTTTCTAATCTCCAAGGGCTTTAGAAGAGGAACAATTGATCCAACATTATTTTTAAAGTCTAAAGGTGGAGACATTTTCATTGCCCAATTCTATATTGATGACATCATCTTTGGCTCAACAAATAATGACCTTCTTCATGATTTTATTAAACACATGGAAAGCGAGTTTAAAATGAGTCTAGTTGGAGAATTGAGTTTCTTTTTGGGATTACAAGTAAAACAAACTAATGAGGGAACCTATGTGTACCAATCCAAAGTTGCTAAAGAACTTATCAAGAAATTTGGGTTGGAAAATGCTAAAGGAGCAACTACCCCTATGGGGACTAACACCAAGATAGATAGTGATCAAGAAGGAAAGTTAGTGGATCCAAAGTAATATAGAAGCATGATTGGTAGTTTGCTATATCTAACCGCTAGTAGACCGGGTATATTATTCGCGGTAGGAATGTGTGCAAGATACCAATCATGTGCGAAAGAGTCACATTTAGTAGCGGTAAAAAGAATTTTGAGATACATCAAGAGCACTCTTAATATAGGGCTTTGGTACCCTAGAACTAGAAATTTTGACTTTATTGGGTATACCGATTCTGATTATGCGGGTTGCAAATTGGATAGGAAGAGTACTAGTGGTGGATGTCAATTTCTTGGACCTTCTCTTGTAAGTTGGAGTAGTCAAAAACAACCTTGTGTGGCATTGTCCACAACTGAGGCCGAATATGTGGCAATGGGTGGTTGTGTAGCCCAATTACTTTGGATGATGCATACCTTATAGGATTATGAGGTACATTATTCCAAGGTTAAGGTTTTATGTGATAATGTGAGCACCATTAACTTAATCAAAAATCTAGTACATCACTCTAGAACAAAGCACATTGAGGTAAAACACCACTTCATTAGAGATCATGTGGCAAGAGGAGACATTGAACTAATTTATGTTGAATCCAAATCTAATCTTGCCGATATTTTTACCAAACCATTACCCGAAGCGGAGTTTATCTCTATTAGAAGAGAGCTTGGTTTGTGCCTTGTAGAATAATAGATTTAGCTTTTCATGATCACATTAATCTAAAAGCTAAATACATACCTTAATGTATCTCACAAAGACCTAGGATGCCTTGCTTGTATTTAGACATCATGTGAGATATTAGGAAGATGCATTTGGTTCATCATGTTAGTTATGATGCATGATGTTGAGCCATTATGACATCTAGTCACATTGATCCTTAATTGGACCAATCATTGGGAAGGCTTGTGCAAAATTAATGTGTACATAGCCCCTTGCACATGATTGGATATTTCCTTACAAGATACAAGTATCATACTCTATTGTATGCAAAATACCATATAAACACATACAGGAAGGGAACCTTGCTCTAACATAGGTACAGCAACCATAGGAAAGTCCTAATTGGAACATTCACTCAAGGATATACTACATAATCTAACTAATTTTGAAGTTTGTGTCAATCTTGGGATATGTGATAGACATATTTTTATGTATATTTTTCCCAAGGAGACATGATTCAAATAGACATCTCCACAAAATTTGAGATTTTTTTGAGGTCTGTAAAATTATGTGTGAGTTTCTGAACTTCGGGTCAGAATTGGGTAAACATTGGTATCAGTCGACTGGTGCAGATACCAGTCGACTGGTAACAGTGATTTTTTCGAACAGAACCATTCTGCGTGTTTTCATTTTCGGTACCAGTCGACTGATATACACATCAGTCGACTGGTGTCAGGATGTTATATTCTCACGGGCTCCAGATGGCCCGTCAAAAACCCTAGGTTCCGTAGTCGTCTGGTGTCGCCTGCGTCCCTGAGTCTTCTTCTCACCATTTCCAGTCATCCCCAACTACCTAGAGGTTCTCTCCTTCTCTGATCTACCTTGTATCTCTCTTCTTGTCAAGTTCTCAGTTCCCATTTTTCTTCTCAGCGACGGTGACGCTCACAGCACTAGGGTTTCGGTTTTTGGTTGTCAAATCCTATTCTTTTTCATTCCATCTCAGTTGCTATGGAACGACGGTAATTCTTCTCCCACACTTTTCTTCAAGTTCAGATGTGATCTAAACCCTAATGGTGTGTTGTTCTATGTGTTTTTGCTGTGATTCTGTGTTCTTTTCCCTTTTTGGGGTTGCATTTGATTCATATGCATTGCATTACTACACTTAGGGTTAGGCAAAAACGCAGGGCTGGTGAGGGGAGCTCCTGGCAATCTGCTCCCGTTCCCTCAGCGGAACGATTTCGCTCCGAAGCCGCACGGCAACGGTTTGCGACTACTGATTTCTCTATGATACCCTGTCGGTATCTGAATCACACCTATTTTACTACGATTGTGCCAGATATCATGGACACTATTCTGTAATTTGGATTGGATAAGTTAGTGCATTGCATGCATATGGTCAATCTGGATTTGTGTAAGGAATTCTACAACAATCTGCATCCTAGTGCTAGCGGAGGTTCTGCATGGATGTCTCGGGTAGGTGGTGTCGACATTGAGTTCACTCCCAGCATTCTCCAATCTTTCTTAGAGTGTAGGGCTTCTAATAGCTCCTTTACGTGTTTTCCTACAGTTGTTGAGCCATTCACCGATTCACTCTCTCAGTTGTCTATTGAAGCAATACATCAGTATTACTTCAATGCCCCCCGAGCTCCTTTGTGGCGCATCATCGATGCCACACGTATGTCTGCCCGTAGTAACATTCTTTATAAGATTGTTATTGCGTGTATCTTACCCATAGTCACTCGGGGGCAAGCCAAGATTCGGCTTCCCCATCTGGTCATGATGTATGCTTTGGAGCACCGGCTCGACATCAACATCGCTCTTCACGTCTTTGAGTCCATCCTGCACTTCACTAGTCCTATCCATGAGAAGTTGTACATGCCTTACTGCCACATCCTGACTTCTTTCTTTGCCTCTCGGGGTATCGATGTCATGAGGGGTCAACAGCATCATTTATCTAAGGACTATGATCAGATAGGGGCCCGCCAGCTATCTCTTGCAGGTATTGAGAGACGCCAGGGGGAGATGGTATGGCGTGCTCAGGTGGCGGATGATTCTGACGATGAGGAGGAGGCGGACGTTCCTGCTCCTGCACTGGCGCCGGATCTAGCTCCTATGACTGTCGAGGCTCGATTGACTCGGCTAGAGGAGACAGTACGCCAGGGGTTTCAGGAGTTTCTTGGGTTCCGGCAGGATTGGACTGCGTCTCAGCAATGTCAGACAGAGGTGTAAGCGATGCTGCAGCGCTGGGATCTGACATACCAGGCTCCTCCCCCTCCTTCTTCCAGTGATGATCACTAGGATGCTGCTTCTTTTGTTAGTGTCTAGATATGATTTGGTTTCGATAGCGAAATCGTTTGTTTATCTCGAACACTTGGTTGTTAGACTATGATGGGTGTATGCTGTTATGACATTATCTGTCTAGCGTTTATTATGTGCTGATACTTCTCTATTTCTCTATTGCTGTTTTGTGAGTTCCTCTATGTCCGGCTGTGTCTTATCTTATTATTTGTCATGTGTCCATCTCTATCTCTTGCTCTTCGAGGATATTCTGGATTCAGGGGGAGTTGTTCTAAATCTTTTTGTTGTCTGTCAAAAAGGGGGAGACTTGGATGGTTTAAGTTGGATATTATATATGTTTCATGTTATATGCTTCATGTTATATGCCTCATGGATATTATCATGCCTTATAGTTATGGTACATTTGAAGACCTAACTTAAACAAATTTTGCCAAACATCAAAAAGGGGGAGATTGTTGGAGCAATCTTGCTCAAGACATTACTCATTGTTGATGTTTGATTAAATGAGTTTAAGTTAGGCATTAATTGTCATCTAACATAAGTATTGAGTAAGCAGATATGAAGAGAAGACCAAGTATGAAAACTTGGCAAGGAAAGTTCCGGAGGTACGATCTATTGGCAAAATAGAGACTTAGCATGACAAAGTCAATGGTAGCCCTTGAAGGCAAGCGCAAGGATGAGGAGTCATGGAGACGGAAGCATCCTAAGGGCGCAAGGCTGAGGGAAGGTGCTTGGAGGCATGAAGTCTAAGCTAAGGAAGTATTTCAAGTATGTAAATAATGTAAAACTGGAACTGTACAAACTGCTGTAAATCTCAAAGGTATAAGGTACCAGTCGACTGGTACCCACACCAGTCGACTGATACCAAGGCAGAGAACAAACAGAATGTCGACAGGCTAATTGGAGGCAAGTACCAGTCGACTGGTGTTAGTACCAGTCGACTGGTAGATAACCGTTGTAAAGTGGCGGCTTAAAATGTCATCAAATCTGTAGTGCCGTTGAAGCCATCAGTCGACTGATATGTATACCAGTCGACTAATGTCGAGAAAACTATAAATGCAATCTGTTAGAGCTTGGAGAGAACTAACTGTTCAAAAACTGGAAAAAGTGCTCATCAAGTGATCTTCAAGTCTACAGATATTCACTCTCTTCCTCCTAACTCTACTCTCCATTCTTGTAAAGAGGAAGAGAAAATTGTGCAAGGGTTTCTCCACCTTCGATTGTGATTCGTAATGGAGAAGTTTATAGTGAAGCTTGATTGTGTGGGTCTATGCCTTGGATTAGTCACCTCAAGGAGGTGGAGACTAAGTAAACTAAGGAGTTAGCATTGTTCTCTCATTTTCGTGCATTTTCTTTATTTCTATTTTCTTCCGCTAACAAGATTGTAGGAAAAATTGAAGAAAGGCTATTCACCCCCCATCTAGCCAATAGTAAGGGCCTATCACTTATTTCATGCAATTTGATTATTATGCTTCATGAAGATGCTCTCTTGTGATATGTCTATGATGCCTAAATGAACATGCTACTACTTTATGCTTATGCTCTCGTATGCTATGTTTTTGATTTGCCAAATGAGTATGACACTACTTTATGCTATTATGCAAAAAAATGTTAAATCTATGTGTTGGTTAGATGAACATGCCATTACTTTATATCAATTTCATGATGTATGTTTTTGTGAGTAGGAAAGGATCTTACTAAGTCTATGTGCTTATAGTTTTACTTTCCCTTGTATTGCAGAAAAGGGTAAAGAATGGCTAATCTAAAGGGAGCAGCAGGAGGGGCAAATGATGTATGTGGTAGTGGCATGGTGGAAGAGATTTTTTTTTTGATTCAAGACTTATGCATGTTCTAAGTTTTGCATGTTAACTTGTTTTTCTACTTGATGCTTTTAATGTTTGCTACTTGACTATCTCTTTTTATTATTTTCATGAATCTTGAAGTCATAGGCACTTGGTTTAGTTAAAGAATTGCTAAGAACCTTTTTATCATGCTTGAATGTTAAGGTAACTAAACTATGCTTGAATTCTATGTTATGTTTCAGTGACTAAATATTAAATCAAGTATGCAAATGAATGCTAAGCATGCTCACATGTTTAATATGTTTACATCATTATATTGTTCTCTCTGTATGTTTTAAATTTAAATTTTTTCGCTGCAATGATCGGACATGTATGTATGTTCATGTAGCACCGCCCTTGCCATCAGTAGGGGAAGGGCGGGCGTTACAGCTTGGTATCAGAGCAGGTCTGCCTTTCCACTACACACACATCAAGCCTACATCTTGCCACTCCAAGTAAGAAGTTTTATGCCTACTCTATTTCTTTTATGTATGATAAGGAATGGCTTAGTCTAAGTATGCATGAATGTAGGTTAAAATGATAATGATCTTATGCTAGCCTTGTTGTCATTGATGAAGAAAAGCATGGCTAGAAGACGCAATAATTGAGTCGATGAGACAGTGCCCCTGTTAGAGTGTATACTAAAAGCCTAGCTTTTGTAAACATTTATTTGTTGAAATAAAAGAATCACATTGGTCAATATTTGCAATTATTTGCTAAATGTAATTGTTCAATTAATTTATATAGTAGATAACATGGAGTGTGGTGTCACACTCAGAAGATCATGTTGTCGGATCTCTATAAATTATAAACAAGTTGCTCATGACTAAGATGGAAAGGAACAAACCATCAAAATAGTCGTAGTGTAATTAAGTATTAGTTTATCTTGACTAATAAATTACACTGATACACTTTAAGTGTATTGAGTAGGATCATTTAGGTATGTTATTTTTATACTGACTTAGTAAAAGAACTAGGCCTTAGATATTATGGAAGTGTGTGCTCTTAATCCTAATATAATAACAAGCACATATATTTAATATTTATTTCTTTGACTTATCAAAGGGTGAGGTTTAGCTCGATAAATCAATATGCTCGATAAGTTGGGAAATGATATTACTTATAGTGTGTGTTGTTGATTATAGAAGGAATCTGTGTCTAAGTTATCTAGGTTGAGAATGCCCCCAAGAGGAGCTCATAAGGATTGCCATGTTAAACCCTGCAGGTGGACTTAGTTCGACATGACAATAAAATTGAGTGGTACTACTCTTGGAGCTAGATATTAATTAAGTGAGTTGTCAGTAACTTACTTAATTAGTGGACATTCGTAATCTAAAACATAGGGAGACTAACACACTCATGATAAGAAGGAGCCCATAATGTAATTTGGGATTGGTGCGGTAGTGCGGTAATAACTCTCTAGTGGAATAAGTTGTTATCGATGAATTTGAGTTGTGTGTTCGGGGCGAGCACGGGATACTCAAGCTCATCGGGAGGCCAAAACCAATTTCTCCTCTAGGTCTCTATCGTAGCCTCATTATAGACTCAAATCCATCCAAATGTAAGGCTCTTCTTGGTGTCCAAGAAGGGGGTCGAACCATTGCTTGGTGACCAAGCAATGGCCGACCACATCCTCTTATAGGGGGCCGACCCTATAGCTTGGTGACCAAGCTTGTAGGGGCCGGCCAATATTAATTCAAATAGGAGGGTTGTTTTGAATTTTTAAAATCTTCTCTTTGTAGAAAACTATAAGTTTTAAAAGAGATATTTTAATTTTTAAAACTTTTCTTATTTGAATTTGGCCACATGTTTTAATAGAGAGTTTTAAAAGTTTTTAAAACTTTCCTTTTTAAACCATCCTCATGGTTTAAGAAAAAAAAGGGAGATAAGTTTTAAAATTAAAATTTTCTATTCTCATCTTAAAAAATGGAAATTTTATAAGAGATTTTTTAAATTGAAAACATGGTTTTAATTTTTAGAAACTTTATTTTTTTAACTCCTACTTTAGGAAAGAGAGCTTGTAAAATTTTATAAGAATTTTTTCTCTTGTAAAATTTTAGAAAAAAATATTATTCGTTTCCTTAATATGGTGGCTGGCCACCTTACTTGGTGCCCAAGCAAGGGGCCGGCTAAAACTTAATCCTAAACCATAGAGGATTGATCACAACCATTGATTGGTGATTGATTCAATGAAGAGGAAAGAAAAGAAAAAATAAAAAGGGAAGAGGAAAAACTCTTGGATGATTTTATTTTTTGCAAACGGTTTTTTCTTATTTTCCTTCGGCAAGTAATATAAAAGAAGGGGTGAGGGGGATTCATGAGATACAACTCTTATTCTTTTGCTTGGGTGATCTCTTGGTGGCCGGCCCTCTCCTTTCTCCCTTTCCCTTTGCTCTCTTCTCCTTGGTGGTGGTGGTAGCTAGCTTCTAGAGGAAGAGGAAGGACCCTTTTAGGTGGTGTTCATCTTGCAGGATCGTCGCCCACACGACTTCCAAGGCGAGGCGAGGAATACGGCATAAGATCTCGAGGTCATTAGCTTACAAAGAGAAGGTATAACTAGTATTTTTCTTCCGCATCATGCTAGTTATTTTCTTTGTATGAATTCTAAATACAAGAGGCAATTAGATCTAGTTTATCGAATTTATTTTTCGATTTTGTGTTTTCTTCTATTTCAAATTTGTGATTCGATTGTTCTTTTCGGTTAACCTAGAGTTATTTAAGGAAATAAATATTAGCTTTCCTTAAAAGGCTTTGCCTAGGTGGTGGTGGTTGCTCCTATATCCAAGAAGGCCATGTGCCTCGCCATGCAGTCCTGGAAGCTTATTTTGGAAATTAATATTTATGAAATTAATAATCTAGTTAGATTTGAATCAATAGTGTTAAGTTCCACTTGCGATTCAAATCTAAACCATTAAGAACAGATAAGTTAAATTTGGAATCAATGATGTAAAGTTCCGTCTACGATTCCTAAGTTAACTTCTAAAGAACACAATAGGTTATTTAAGGAAAGGTTCGACACTTGTACGGAAATTTTTGTACAGTGGAACCGGTACGTTTTCCTAGGTTTAACCAACAATTGGTATCAGAGCTAGGGTTTGCCTCTGTGTATTTTTAGAATTCAAATAGGTTATGCACATGTCATACATAATTTAGGCAGGAAAATAGTAGGATGTGCTAACTCTTTGGTTGCATGCTCCAACTATTTTGGCTTATCGATATTGTGTGAGATTGGACCCTTGGACATGTCAAGGGCATTATTTGTGTGCATGATTGTATGTATAAAATACAGCAGGAGCTGTATTATTTTTAGAATTTTATTTTTGTTCGATCTAGAATACATGTACATTCCCTCGTGGAATATAGGATCGATATATGTAAAATTCTATTTTTGTCGCGGATCGGATTCTTACAAGGCGTGGTAATTTTGGAGCACTATGGCGCAGCGGAATAAGAAGCAAGATGAATGCGATAACACGACCCGATGGCAGTGGCTATAGATGGCAGCAGCTAGGGTTGGAGCATACTAAAGACAGTGATGGAAAATGCCATAATAGTTGGAAAATTAATTTCCAAATTTATTGCTTTTATTTACTGTGATGTTTATATGCATGTGATGTATGCTAGGATAGGTTAAAAATCCTCATTTTTAAATAACTAAGTGGGAGAGGGATTTTAATAAATCCCATGGTCTCCATTACTGGTTTATAAGTGACGCAACAAGCCTGCGTGTTGGCTCTGAGTGCCTCCCTCCACAACGGATGAGTTTGTTGCGGATCACTAGATCAAACTTCCTTTTATGGATGGTTATAGGAAATTATTTAGGAGCGTGTGATCTTCTACAACTGAAGGGGCACAATTCTATTTAATGGACTTAGTATCAAGTAATGGTATACACTTAGACGCATTCAATAATATCCTCCCTAACGGTGTCACTGCTATTGTTTTGTGTGACCAAAGTGAAACCAACTGTTAATTTTATTTGTCATAAAGTTAGGATGACAAGATAATAAAATTAATGGGTCACACCCTCCTCTTACAAATGTTGAATTTGTATACGTCCACACTAAAGTGGCTTGCAATATTCACGGTGATTTGAGGTGTTGGTTAATTTAAAATAGTATTGTTTGAGGAATCAATATTATTCTAAATTTAGAGTCTTGACCAAAGTTTATTTTTGTGATTCTTAGGATGACATTCAACCCACTAGCCATTATACTGAAAGAGAACAAACTTACTGGTCCCAACTATTTTGATTGGAAAAGAAACTTGGGCATAGTTCTTACTGCTGAAAGCTATAAGTTTGTGCTGACTAAGGCTTGCCCTGATGCACCTGACGGTGACTCTACCCCATAGGAGATTGAGTATCATGAGAAATGGGTAAAAGCTGATGAGATGGCGCGGTGTTACATTTTGGCATCTATGTCAAATGTATTGCAACATCAACATCAAGATTTACCAACAGCTTATGATATAATGAACAATCTCAAAGAACTCTTTGGGCACCAGAGTCGGACTGCTAAGCAAGAGGCAATGAGGAAGCTAATGACGGCCACCATGTCTAAGGGGACACCCGTAAGGGATCATATCCTCAAAATGATGGCTTATCTGAATGAAATATAACTTCTTGGAGGAGAAATCGATGGGGAAACCCAGGTCGATATAATTCTCCAAACGCTACCGAAAATTTTTGAGCAGTTCTACCTGAACTATAACATGAACAAAAGAGAGTATACGTTGGCGGAACTTCTGACAGAACTACAGGCAGCATAAGGAATATTTCGTCATAGTTCTCAGATTCACTATGCTGAAAATGGTTCTACTTCTAAGTCGAAAGGCAAGAATAAGAAGAAACAGCTCTTTTCAGCAAAGAAGGTGAATAAACCTTAGAGTACAGGACAGAAAGCTGGAATGAAGAAGTCGAAGGGCAAGTGCTTCATCTGCAAGCAGTCTGGACATTGGAAAGTGGACTATCCTCGTAGGAACCAGAACAATAAAGGTATATCTCATACTCTAGTAGTTGAAACATGTTTAGCGATGTTATCTACCAGCACCTGGTGTGTAGATACGGGAGCCACTGATCATGTCTGTAATTCTTTGCAGGGGTTCCAGGAAACCCGACGACTATTTGATGGAGAGATAACCGTTTACATGGGCAATGCTACTAAGGTGGCGGCTGTTGCAGTGGGAGACGTCTACTTATCTTTTGATAGGAATAGAAATTTGATTTTAAGAAATTGTCTTTATATACCCAGTTTTAAAAACAATTTAATTTCAGTTTCTAAACTGTATATGGATGGATATTCAGTTTTCTTTAGTAACAATGTTGTTATAAAGAGAAATAAGATGATTATCGGTTCTGGTGCATTGGTTGGCAATTTATACACTTTAAATCCAATTTCTCCCACAAAGAAAAATATGGAAATTAATAACACATCTTCTAACTCTAATAAGAGAAAAGAACCTTCGGAGATGAACCAAACGTATCTTTGGCATCTAAGGCTTGGACATATTAACTTAAGTAGGATTCAAAAGCCTGTAGCCGATGGACTCTTGGGTTCATTAGAGTTGGAAAACTTTCCAACATGTGAATCTTGCTGGGAAGGTAAAATGACCAAGAGACTTTTTAAGGCCAAGGGCTATAGAGCCAAAGATATGTTACAACTGGTTCATTCTGATTTGTGTGGTCCTATGTCTCTCCAAGCAAGAGGTGGTTATGAATACTTCGTCTCCTTTATAGACGATTATTCAAGATAGGGATACATTTACCTGATGTGCCGCAAGTCTGAATACTTTGACATGTTCAAAGAATATAGGGCTGATGTGGAGAAACGTCATGGTAAAAGTATCAAGACACTACGTTCTGACCGTGGTGGAGAATACCTCTTTGGAGAGTTTAGGAATTACTTATCAGAAGTCGGGATTCAATCCCAATTGACTGCACCTGGTACACCCCAGCAGAATGGTGTGGCAGAATGAAGGAATAGGACTCTTATGGAAATGGTTAGATCGATGATGAGTTATTCAAAATAACCAAATTCGTTTTGGGGATATGCTTTAGAAACAGCAATGTACATTCTGAATATGGTACCTTTTAAAATAGTTCCTTCTACTCCCATGGAATTAAGGAATGGGCGTAAGCCTAGTCTAAATCATATCCAGATATGGGGTAGTCCAACATATGTGCTGAAGGGAGATACTGACAAGTTGGAATCACGTACAGAAGTTTGTCTGTTTGTGGGATATCCAAATGGAACCAAAGGTGGTTTGTTTTATAATCCTAAAATCAGAAGATCATTGTTAGCACCAATGCTCGATTTTTATAAGAAGATTATGTAATAAACCATAAGCCCATGAGTGAAATAGTTCTAGAAGAAATAAGAGAGGACACGTCTACTTTAGTACCAACAGTACAAGATGAGTACCACAAGAAATTGCAACACATGTCACACATGATACACAGCCAGAGACAGTGCCTCGTCGTAGTGGAAGGGTTGTGAGGCAACCTGAGAGATTCATGTTTTTGGGTGAGTCTTCGGACTTGATCCCAGGTAAACATGAACCAGATCCCCGAACATATGACGAAGCACTCCGAGATCTAGATGTAGTATCTTGGCAAAAGGGAATGAATTCCGAAATAGAATCTATGTATTCTAATACGGTCTGGGAGCTTGTAGAACCACCTAATGATGTAAAAGCCATTGGATGCAAGTGGATCTACAAAAGGAAAAGAGGGATAGATGGGAAGGTAGAAACCTTCAAAGCAAGGCTTGTTGCGATAGGGTATACTCAGAAAGAGGGAATCGATTATGAGGAGACTATTTCACCGGTAGCCATGCTTAAGTCTA
The DNA here is from genome assembly GCF_018446385.1 of Zingiber officinale. Lineage (NCBI taxonomy): Eukaryota > Viridiplantae > Streptophyta > Magnoliopsida > Zingiberales > Zingiberaceae > Zingiber > Zingiber officinale. The sequence continues at coordinate 85,208,272 of NC_055990.1, forward strand.
TTCGGATACTCTTATCCATTGCCGCTCATATGGACTATGAGATTTGGCAAATGGATGTCAAGACAGCTTTCCTTAACGAAAGTCTTGAAGAAAACATCCATATGAAGCAACCAGAAGGGTTTATTGAAAAGGGCAAAGAGCATCTAGTGTGTAAGCTAAATCAGTCCATTTATGGACTGAAGCAAGCTACAAGATCTTGGAACATCCGGTTTAATGAAGTAATCAAGTCATATGGATTTATTCAGTGTCCGGATGAGTCTTGTGTATACAAGAAGTATAATAGAAACGTGGTGGTATTTCTTGTACTATACGTAGATGATATTTTGTTAATTGGCAACAATGTCAAGGTATTATCGGACGTAAGAGTATGGTTGTCCAAACAATTTGACATGAAGGACTTAGGAGAATGTGCACACATTCTTGGAATCAAAGTTATAAGGAATCGCAAGAAAAGAATGTAATGCCTATCCCAAGCTTTATATATAGATACAATCCTTGCTCGTTTTAGCATGCAAAACTACAAGAAAGGTTTCTTACCTTTTAGGCATGGAGTAGCTTTATCTAAAGAGATGTCTCCGAAGACATCAAAGGAGATAGAGGACATGAAGGCAGTTCCTTATGCCTCGGCTATAGGTAGCCTTATGTATGCAATGCTGTGTACGAGACCTGATATCTGTTTTACCGTGGGCATGGTTAGCAGATATCAGAGTAACCCTAGACAAACACATTGGACTGCGGTAAAGCATATATTAAAGTACATAAGAAGGACTATAGATTATATGCTAGTCTACCAAGCAGATGATTTGCTCCCTGTGGGTTACACGGATTTGGATTTCCAATCAGATAGGGACAATAGTAAGTCAACATCAGGCTATGTGTTTACTCTAGGAGGTGGAGCTATTGCATGGAGGAGTGTTAAGCAGAAATGCGTCTCGGACTCAACCATGGAAGCTGAGTATGTGGCAGCCTCTGAGGCAGCCAAAGAAGTTGTATGGCTCAGGAACTTTCTAATGGACTTAGATGTGATTCCTAGTTTGCCCAAGATCATCACAATTTATTGTGATAATAGCGGTGCAGTTGCAAACTCAAAGGAACCACGAGCACATAAGGCAAGTAAACATATATAGCGCAAGTACCACCTGATACGAGACATCGTCAAGCGAGGAGAAGTTGTCGTCGCCAAGATTGCATCAGAAGATAACCTAGCAGATCCTTTCACAAAGGCCCTTCCGGCGAAAACTTTTGATCGGCATGTGGAGGGGATGAGAATCAGATGTAAGGCAACAGATATGGCAGCTTAGTCTTTTAGTATAAGTGGGAGATTGTTAGAGTGTATACTAAAAGCCTAGCTTTTGTAAACATTTATTTGTTAAAATAAAAGAATCACATTCGTCAATATTTACATTTATTTGTTAAATGTAATTGTTCAATTAATTTATATAGTAGATAACGTGGAGTGTGGTGGCACACTCAGAAGATCATGTTGTCTGATCTCTTTAAATTATAAACAAGTTGTTCATGACTAAGATGGAAAGGAACAAACCATCAGAATAGTCGTAGTGTAATTAAGTATTAGTTTATCTTGACTAATAAATTACACTGATACACTTTAAGTGTATTGAGTAGGATCATTTAGGTATGTTCTTTTTGTACTGACTTAGTAAAAGAACAAGGCCTTAGATATTGTGGAAGTGTGTGCTCTTAATTCTAGTATAATAACAAGCACATATATTTAATATTTATTTCTTTGACTTATCAAAGGGTGAGTTTAGCTAGATAAATCAATATGCCCGATAAGTTGGGAAATGATATTACTTAGATTGTGTGTTGTTGATTATAGAAGGAATCTGTGTCGTAGTTATCTAGATTGAGAATGTCCCCAAGTGGAGCTCATAAGGATTGCCATGTTAAACCCTGCAGGTGTACTTAGTCCGACATGACAATAAAGTTGAGTGATACTACTCTTCGAGCTAGGTATTAATTAAGTGAGTTGTTAGTAACTCACTTAATTAGTGGACATTCGTAATCTTAAAAATAGGGAGACTAACACACTCATGATTAGAAGGAGCCCATAATGTAATTTGGGATTGGTGCAGTAGTACGGTAATAACTCTCTAATGGAATGAGTTGTTATCGATGAACTTGAGTTGTGTGTTCGAGGCGAGCACGAGATACTCAAGCTCATCGGAAGGCCAAAACCAATTTCTCCACTAGGTCCCTGTCGTAGCCTCATTATAGCCTCAAGTCCATCCAAATGTAAGGCTCTTCATGGTGTCCAAGAAGGTGGCCGGACCATTGCTTGGTGACCTAGCAATGGCCAGCCACATCCTCTTATAGGGGCCGACCCTATAGCTTGGTGACCAAGCTTGTAGGGGCCGACCAATATTAATTCAAATAGGAGGGTTGTTTTGAATTTTTAAAATCTTCTCTTTGTAGAAAACTATAAGTTTTAAAACAGATATTTTAATTTTTAAAACATTCCATATTTGAATTTGGCCACATGTTTTAATAGATAGTTTTAAAAGTTTTTAAAACTTTCCTTTTTTAACCATCCTCAAGGTTTAAGAAAAAAAAGGGAGATAAGTTTTAAAATTAAAATTTTCTATTCTCATGTTTAAAAAAGGAAATTTTATAAGAGAGTTTTAAATTTAAAACATGGTTTTAATTTTTAGAAACTTTCTTTTTTTAACTCCTACTTTAGGAAAGATAGCTTGTAAAATTTTATAAGAGTTTTTTCTCTTGTAAAATTTTATAAAAAATTATTATTCGTTTCCTTAATATGGTGGCCGGCCACCTTGCTTGGTGCCCAAGCAAGGGGTCGGCCAAAACTTAATCCTAAACCATATAAAATTAATCACAACCATTGATTGATGATTGATTCAATCAAGAGGAAAGAAAAGAAAATAAAAAGGGAAAAGGAAAAACTCTTGGATGATTTTATTTTTTGTAAAAGGTTTTTTCTTATTTGCCTTGGGCAAGCAATATAAAAGAAGGGGTGAGGGGGCTTCATGAGATACAACTCTTATTCTTTTGCTTGGGTGATCTCTTGGTGGCCGACCCTCTCCTTTCTCCCTTCCCCTTTGCTCTCTTTTCCTTGGTGGTGGTGGCCGAATTATAGAGGAAGAGAAAGGACTCTTTTGGGTGGTGTTCATCTTAGAGGATCGTCGCCCACATGACGTCCAAGGCGAGGCGAGGAATACAACTGATGATCTCAAGGTCATTAGCTTATAAAGAGAAGGTATAACTAGTATTTTTCTACCGTATCATGCTAGTTATTTTCTTTGTATGAATTCTAAATACAAGCGGCAATTAGATCTAGTTTATCAAATTTATTTTTCGATTTTGTGTTTTCTTCTTTTTGGAATTTGTGATTCGGTTGTTCTTTTCGGTTAACCTAGAGTTATTTAAGGAAATAAATATTAGCTTTTCTTAGAAGTCTTTGCCTAGACGGTGGTGGTTGCCCCATATCCAAGAAGGCCATGTGCCTCGCCATGCAGTCCTGGAACCCAAATTTGGAAATTAATATTTATGAAATTAATAATCTAGGTAGATTTAAATGAATAGTATTAAGTTCCATATGCTATTCAAATCTAAACCATTAAGAACAGATAAGTTAAATTTAGAATCAATGATTTTATGTTCCGTCTGCGATTCCTAATTTAACTTCTAAAGAACACAATAGGTTATTTAAGGAAAGATTCGACACTTGTACGAAAATTTTTGTACAGTGGAACCGGTACGTTTTCCTAGGTTTTACCAACATCCCACACCTGATATGATGCATGTAGTTACTGAACTCCAACATCAGGTTACAGAATAGCAGCAAGTGATTAATGCTCTAATGAATCAGCAAGGGAACCCTACCACCCCACCAGTGAACCAGAATGCGATGCCAGTCGTAGCTACAGCTGCACCAGTACCATCGATAGGCCCAACCCCAGTAGTTCGAAAAGAGGCGTATCTAATTCAGTGGCAGAGGCTGAAGTCGGAAAATTTCTCTGGTACTTGTGAAGCATGGGACGCTCAAGCCTGGTTCAAGACGGTAGAAAGTATAGTAGAGCTACTGGACTAGGCTGTACATGAAAAGGTCAAGTGTGCATCATTCTACCTTTCGGGAATTGCCAGAATGTGTTGGGACATGGTTAAAGCAAAGAGGCAAGTGAACTAAATGAGATGGACGAACTTTGAAGCTAAATTTTTTGAAGAATTCTTCCATATGAGTGAGACAAAGAAGCACTACGACGAGTTCACCGAGTTCTGGCAAGGTGACCTATCAGTTAATGAAGCTGTGAAAAGATTCAACCGACTCGCGCGCCTATGCCCAGAGTTGGTCAGTACCGAAAGAGAAAGGGTTAGACTCATGCAGAGAATGCTTCGACCTGAAATAGCTCTGAATGTGGCCAGCGGGGTTAATAGACAGCAGACCCTGGTTCAGGCACCTTCTCAGCAGTATATTCAGAACCGGGGTGCTCCCACACAGCTACACCAGATGCAAGCTGTGATAGAAGGTACTCAGATAAGCCAAGGGAGATTGGAAGCCCCGCCGGTTACGACAAATGTCTGGATTTTCTCTCTCACTAAGGAAGACGTGGCGAATGCTTCTTACGGTTATCACAGGTCAGATATTTATTTTCTGTCAGCATGCTACTGTATTATTTGATACTGGGGCAACACACTCGTTCGTCTCTATGCCTTTCACAAGGAAGATAGACATGCAAACACAAGCTTTAGATTGCAAGTTCTTAACGACCCTGCCCTCGGGAGAAGTGATGTCATCTACCCATATGCTGCGAGCCGCTCCTATCAAAATCGCAGACAGAGAACTCAATTGTGATCTGATAGTGCTCGACATGCAGGATTATGACATTATATTGGGCATGGATTTCTTGATCAAGTACGGTGCTTCGATTGAGTGCCGTAAAAGAAAAGTGGTTTTTCGACCAGAGGTAGAACCGATGTTTGAATTTATTGGAGAGCCATGGATAGGAACTAAGAAATTCTTATCGGCCTTAAGGGCACAAAAGATGTTAGACAGTGGATGCACTGGGTTTCTAGCACATGTGGTCGATACCAGCCAAGCAGAGGTCCAAAAGCTGGAAGATGTCAGAGTCGTGTGCAACTACCCAAAGGTATTCCATGATGAACTACCAGGGTTAGCCCCCGATAGAGAAATTGAATTTGAGATCGAATTGATTCCTGGTACTAAACCGATCTCTAAAGCACCTTACCGTATGACACCGACTGAATTGAAGGAACTTCAGGGACAGCTACGGGAGTTACTCGACAAGGGACTTATCCACCCTAGTCACTCTCCATGCGGAGCTCCAGTACTGTTTGTGAAGAAGAAAGATGGGTCTTTGCGAATGTGCATAGACTACCGAGCGGTAAATAAGGTGACGATCAAGAACAGGTACCCTCTACCATGGATTGATGATTTGTTTGACCAGTTAAAAGGTGCCACCGTCTTCTCTAAGGTTGACCTGAGGTCTAGCTATCATCAAGTAAAAGTTAAACAGGATGATATACCGAAGACGACTTTTCGAACAAGATACGGACACTATGAGTTCGTAGTTATGCCCTTCGGAGTGATGAATGCTCCTGCTATGTTTATGGACCTAATGAATCGGGTATTCTTGGCATTCCTCGACAAATTTGTGATCGTCTTCATCGACGACATCCTCATCTATTCGAGAACCCAAGTAGAGCATGCCAAACACCTAGACATTGTATTGCAGATTCTTCAGGAGAAACAGCTGTATGCGAAATTCTCCAAATGTGAGTTCTAGCTCGATCGAGTATCATCCTTGGGTCATATTATCTCCAAGGACGGAGTAATGGTAGACCCAATAAAGATTGATGCTGTGAGTAACTGGAACAGGCCAAAGAATGCTAGTGTGATCAGAAGTTTTCTCGGGCTAGCAGGCTATTACAGGAAGTTCGTAGAGGGCTTCTCTAGAATTCTAGCCCCAATAACAACTCTCACCAGGAAGAACAAGAAGTACGAATGGACAGATGACTGCGAGAAGAGTTTTACTAAATTGAAAAGGAGATTGACTAGTGCTCTAATCCTCACTCTTCCGTAAAGTAACGGAAGTTTCGATATGTACAGTGACGCTTCCAGGTTGGGACTCAGAGCTGTACTCATGCAGAATGGCAAGGTCATTGCCTATGCCTCTAGGCAACTCAAGGAACATGAAAGAAATTATCCCACTCACAATCTAGAGCTAGCAGTCGTGGTCTTTGCTCTCAAAATATGGAGGCGTTATCTATATGGAGCTCAGTGTAAGATTTATATTAATCACCAGAGTCTGAAATACTTCTTCACATAAAAAGACTTAAACATGAGACAATGCAAATGGCTCGAGTTAGTCAAGGACTATGACTGCGAGATCTGTTGTCATCCGGGGAAAGCGAACAAAGCAGCCGATGCACTCAGCAAGAAGTCTCGTGCCACCTTAATGTCGCTATCGGCATTGTCCCAACCCAAGGAAGGGAAATTATGTGTTAAAAGGAACAAAAATACCCAAAGCTATTCTAAGTTCGAGGATGATCTTTTTATAAGGTATGGGGAATTGTAACACCCATAAAACCTCTAGCAATTTTATATAATTTTTTGCATGGTTAGAATGGGTTCTATGTGGGTTCCTTCTTCAAAAAAAAAAAAAGAGACATGGCCAAGGTTAGAACTGTTGGAGTGTATACTGAAAGCCTAAGCTTTGTAAACATTTATTATGAATAAAGAATCATATTTGGTCTAATTGTCTACATTTGTTTGTAGTTGTTCATTTAATTTATATTGTAGATAACATAGTATGTGGTGTCACATACAGAAGATGATGTTATCAGTACCTTATAAATTATAACCAGTAGCTCACGACCAAAATGGAAAAGGAACAAACCATTAGAAGGTCGTAGTGTAATTAGGTATTAGTTTATCTTGACTATATAATTACACTAGTACACTCAGAGTGTATTGAGTAGGACCATTTGAGGTCGTTTCTTTTATACTGACTTTATAAAGGAACAAAGACCTCAGTTATTATGGAAGTGTGTGCTCTTAATCCTAATATAATAACAAGCACATATATTTGATATTTATTTCTTTAATTTATCAATGGGTGAGATTTAGTTCGATAAATCAATAAGCCCGATAAGTTGGGAAATGGTATCACTTATAGTGTGTGTTGTTGATTATAGAAGGAAACTGTGTCCTAGAGATACTAGGTCGATAATGTCCCCAAGAGGAGCTCATAAGGATTGTCATGTTAAACCCTGCAGGTGGACTTAGTCCGACATGACAATAAGGTTGAGTGGTACTACTCTTGGACTTAGATATTAATTAAATGAGTTGTCAGTAACTCACTTAATTAGTGGACATTCGATATCTTAAACACAGGGAGACTAACACACTCATAATAAGAAGGAGCCCAAAAATGTAATTTGGGATTGGTGCGGTAGTTCAATGATAGTTCTCTAGTGGAATGAATTATCATTGATAAAATTAAGTTGTGTGTTCGGGGCGAACACGGGATGCTTAATTTTATCAGGAGACCAAAACCAACTCCTCCTCTCGGTCCCTATCGTAGCCTCTTATTTATAGAGTTCTATACCCACCTATACCCACCTTCTAAACCCACCCAATAGGGGCCGGCCAAGCTAGCTTGGGAACAAGCTAGGGCCGGCCTAGGTATAATATTGGGTGGCCGGCCCTAGCTTGAACCCAATTAAATTTAAAAGGGATTTTAATTTTAATTTTTATTATGTGGAAGAAATAATTTATTAAAGAGAATTAAAATTAAAATATCTCTTTTGTAAAAGATCTACAAAAGATTAAAGAAAGAGATTAGATCTCTTTCCTTATTTGTAGATTGGAGAGATGTTTTATTTTCTCTTTAAAAATTATTCACATGTTGATAAAATTAAAATTATAGAAATTTCCTTTTATCAACCATGAAGAGATTTTAAAGAGATATTTTATTTTTTAAAATTTCCGGAAACAAATTAGGAAGTTTTAATTGTTGATTAAAACTTGTCCAATTTGTTCTCCAATGATGTGGCCGGCCATTGGTTTTAATTTGGGAAATTTTATTTTATTTTTCTCAATAAAATCATGTCAAGGAAATTGAGGAAATTTTATGGTAATTAAATTTCCTAATTTGCCTAGGCCAAGGAATATAAAAGAAGAGGTAGTGGTGCCTTCATGAGACACAACATCTATTATTTCTCTCCCTCTTTTGTTCCTTGGTGTGGCCGGCCAACCTCTCCCTCTCTTCCTCTTGTGGTGGCCGAACCTCTCTCCCTTCCTTGGAGCTCTTGTGGTGGCCGGATACTACTTGGAGAAGAAGAAGAAGAAGGAGAGAAAGCTAGCATCTCTTGGAGCTTGGTTAGTATTTTGATTTTCTTCCTTGGTGAAGCTTCCTCTTTGTTGGCCGAACCTAGCTAGGAGGAGAAGAAGGTGATTGGTGGTTTCTCGTCTCGGAAGATCGTTGCCCACACAACGTCCGAGGTTAGAAGAGGAATACAGTAGAAGATCAAGAGATTTTTCTACAAGGTATAACTAGTAATTTTTATTTCCGCGTCATGCTAGTTATTTATGGAAATAATACCAAATACAAGAGGCTTACGTTCTAGTATTTCGAATATGTTTTTCGATGTTGTGTTCTTTTGTTTTCTTTCTTTTCCTTGTGATTTGATTGTTCTCTTTGGTTAACCTAAAGTTATTTTAGGAAATTAAATATTAGCTTTCTATTAAAGGTTTTGTCTAGTCGGTGGTGGTTGCTCCCATATCCAAGAAGGTCATGTGCCTCGCCACGTCAGTACTGGGAACCTTTTATGGAAATTAATATTTAATGGAATTAATAACTTAAGGAGACTTGGGTCGAACGTGTTAAGTTCCGCAGGAGATCCAAGTCAAAACCTAAAAGAACAAATAGATTAAGTTTTGGATCAAACGTGTTAAGTTCCTGAGCGATCCAAAATTTAATTTAAAAGAACACATGGTAGCTAGGAAAGGTTCGACCTTTGTACAAAATTTTTATACGGTGGAACCTCTAGGTTTTCGAGTAGCAACCAACAATTAGTATCGAGCTAGGGTTTTGCCTCTGTTTTGGTATTTAGTTTAATTATGCACATGTCATACATAATTTAGGCGGGATAATAGTAGGATGTGCTAACTTTGTGGATGCAGGATCCAACTATTATGGCTTTTAGTTAATTATGTGTGATTGGACCCTTGGACATGTCAAGGGCAATTTATATGTGTATTAAAATACAGCAGGAGCTGTATTTAGTTTTATTAGGATTTTATTTTTGATCTAGATACATGTACATTCCTTTTATGGAATATAGGATCAAAAATGTAAAATTCTATTTATGTCGCGGATCGAATCTTGCAAAGCGTGGAACCTTCTAAGGACCAGAGGCGCAGCAGAACTAGGAGCAAGATGGATGCGACAGCTAGACCCGGAGGCGGTGGCCAAATATGGCAGCAGCTTGGGATGACAACACACGGAGGACAATTAAGAGATAAAAGCCATAATAGTTGAAAATTAAATTTTCTATTTATTGCTTTTATATTGTGCTGTGTGTGCATGTTAATTTACAAGTTTAGTAGGCTAGCATAGTTAAAATTCCTCATTTATAAATAACTAAGTGGGAGAGGGATTTTTAAATAAATCCCATGGTCTCCATTACTGGTTTGTAAGTGATGCAAACAAGCTTGTGCGTTGGCTCTGAGTGCCTTCCTCCATAACGGATGAGCTTGTTTGTGGATCACTAGAACAGACTTCCATTTTTGGATGACTATAGGAAATTAATTAAGAGCGTGTGATCTTCCCCAACGGAAGGGGCATAATCTTATTAATGGACTTAGTGTCAAGTAATGGTATACACTTAGACACATCTAATAGTATCCTCCCCAACGGAGTCACTATTGTTATTTGTGTGATCAAATAATACCAACTATTAATTTTATTTGTCAAAAAATTAGGTTGACAAGATAATAAAATTAATGGGTTAAAACCCTCCTTTTACAAATGTTGAATTTGTATACGTCCACACTAACGTGGCATACAAAATTCACGGTGTGATGAGGTGTTGGTTAATTTAAAATAGTATTGTTTGAGGAATCAATATTATTCTAAATTTAGAGTTCTGACCAAAAGTTATTTGTGATTCTTAGGATGACTTTCAACCCACTGTCCATCATACTTCAACAAAATAGACTTACTGGACCTAATTACATGGATTGGAAAAGGAACCTGGACATTGTTCTGACTGCTGAAAGCTATAAATTTGTACTGACTGAACCTTGTCCTGATGCACCCACTGGTGAATCTACCCAAGAGGAGATTGAATATCATAAGAGATGGGTAAAGGCAGATGAGATGGCGCGGTGTTACATTTTGGCTTCAATGTCAAATGTATTGCAACATCAACATCAAGATTTACCAACAACTTATGATATTATGAACAATCTCAAGGAGCTCTTTGGTCATCAGGATAGGGCTTCTAGACAAGAAGCTATGAGAAAGATAATGACAGCCACCATGCAAGAGGGTACTCCTGTAAGGGATCATATCCTAAAAATGATGGCTTATCTGAACGAGATACAGATCCTTGGAGGAGAAATTGATGGGGAAACCCAGATCAATATGATCCTCCAAACGCTACCTAGAAGTTTTGAGCAGTTCCGCCTGAACTATAATATGAATAAAAGGATTTATTCATTAGGGGAACTACTGACAGAACTTCAAGCAGCAGAAGGATTATTTCGTCACAATTCTCAAATTCACTTTGCTGAAAATGGTTCTACTTCTAAACCGAAAGGAAAGAAGAAGAAACAAGTTGGCTCAAGAAAGAAAGTGAATAAATCTCGAGTCAGGATTTACTGGAGTGAAGAAGCAGAAGGGCAAGTGCTTCATCTGCAAGCAAGCAGGACATTGGACTGTCCTCGTAGGAACCAAAACAAAGGTATATCTCATGCTCTCGTTGTTGAAACATGTTTAGCGGTGTTATCTACAAGACCTGGTGTAGATACGGGAGCCACTGATCATGTCTGCAATTCGTTGCAGGGGTCGACTATCTGAAGGGGAGATTACCGTCTACATGGGCAATGCTACTAAGGTGGCAGCTATTGCAGTGGTCTACTTGTCTTTTGTAGAAATAGAAATTTGGTTTTAAGAAATTGTCTTTATGTACCCAGTTTTAGAAAGAATTTAATTTCAGTTTCTAAACTGTTTATAGATGGATATTGAGTTTCTTTCAGTAGCGATGTAGTTATTAAAAGAAATAAAGTGATTATCTGTTCTGGTGCATTAGTTGGCAATTTGTATATTTTAAATCCAATTTCTTCCACAAAGCAAAACATGGAAATTTATAACTCATCTTCTAATTCTAATAAGAGAAAAGAACCTTCAGAAATGAACCAAGCATATCTTTGGCATCTAAGACTTGGTCATATTAATTTAAGTAGGATTCAGAGGCTTATAGCCGATGGACTTTTGAGTTCATTAGAGTTGGAAAATTTTCCAACTTGTGAATCTTGCTTAGAAGGTAAAATGACCAAGAGGCCGTTCAAGGCCAAGGGGTATAGAGCCAAAGAAGTGTTAGAGTTGGTTCACTCTGATTTGTGTGGTCCTATGTCTGTCCAGGCAAGAGAAGGTTTTGAATATTTTGTCTCTTTCATAGACGATTATTCAAGATATGGATACATTTACCTAATGCGCCGCAAGTCCGAGTGCTTTGACAAGTTCAAAGAATACAAGGCTGATATGGAGAAACGATTAGGTAAAAGTATCAAGACACTACGATCTGATCGTGGTGGCAAATACCTCTTAGGAGAGTTTAGAAATTACTTATCAGAGGCTGGGATTCAATCCCAATTGTCTGCACCTGGAACACCCCAACAGAATGGTGTAGCAGAAGGAAGGAATAGGACTCTTATGGAGATGGTTAGATCGATGATGAGTTATTCAGAATTACCAAATTCGTTTTGGGGATATGCTCTGGAAACAGCAGTATACGTTCTGAACTTAGTACCTTCTAAATCAGTTTCTTCTACTCCCATAGAATTGTGGAATGGGCGAAACCCCAGTCTAAGACATATTCGGATTTGGGGTAGTCCATCACATGTGCTGAAACCAGATGCTGATAAGTTAGAATCTCGTACAGAAGTTCGCGTGTTTGTGGGATATCCTAGAGGAATGAAAGGTGATTTATTTTATAGTCCTAAAGACGAGAAGGTCATTGTTAGCACCAATGCCCAGTTTTTAGAATAAGACTATATAATGGATCACAAGCCCAGTAGTAAAGTTGTTTTAGAAGAACTAAGAGAGGACACGTCTACTTTAGTACCAACAGTACAAGATGAAGTTCCACAAGAGACTGCAACACGTGTCACACATGATACACAACCACAGACAGTGCCTCATCGTAGTGGGAGGGTTGTGAGGCTGCCTGAAAGATTCATGTTTTTGGGAGAGTCTTCGGACTTGATCCCGGGTAAACATGAACCTGATCCCCGGTCATATGACGAAGCACTCCAAGATATAGATACAGCATCTTGGCAAAAGGCAATAAATTCTGAAAGAGTCCATGTACTCTAATAAGGTTTGGGAGCTTGTAGAACCACCTGATGGTGTAAAAGCCGTTGGATGCAAGTGGATCTACAAAAGGAAAAGAGGGACAGACGGGAAGGTAGAAACCTTCAAAGCCAGGCTTGTTGCAAAAGGGTACACTCAAAAAGAGGGAATCGATTATGAGGAGACCTTTTCACCGGTAGCCATGCTTAAGTCTATCCGGATACTCTTATCCATTGCTGCTCATATGGATTATGAGATTTGGCAAATGGATGTCAAGACAGCTTTCCTTAATAGAAGTCTTGAAGAGAACATCCATATGAAGCAACCAGAAGGGTTCATTGAAAAAGGCAAAGAGCATCTAGTGTGCAAGCTCAATCGGTCCATTTATGGACTGAAGCAAGCTTCAAGGTCTTGGAACATCCGGTTTAATGAAGTAATCCAGTCATATGGATTTATTCAAAGTCCGGATGAGTCTTGTGTATATAAGAAGTGTAACGGAAACGTGGTGGTATTTCTTGTACTATACGTAGATGATATTTTGTTAATCGGCAACAATGTCAAGGTATTATCAGACGTAAGGGTATGGTTGTCCAAACAATTTGATATGAAGGACTTAGGAGAATGTGCACACATTCTTGGGATCAAAGTTATAAGGGATCGTAAGAAAAGAATATTGTGTCTATCCCAAGCTTCATATATAGATACAATCCTTGCTCGTTTTAGCATTCAGGATTCCAAGAAAGGTTTCTTACCTTTTAGACATGGAGTTGCTCTATCTAAAGAGATGTCTCCAAAGACATCAAAAGAGATAGAGGACATGAAAGCAGTTCCTTATGCTTCGGCTGTAGGAAGCCTAATGTATGCAATGCTATGTACGAGACCTGATATCTGTTTTACCGTGGGCATGGTCAGCAGATATCAGAGTAACCCTGGACAAGGACATTGGACTGCAGTAAAGCATATATTAAAGTACCTGAGAAGGACTAGAGATTATATGCTAGTTTACCAAGCAGACGATCTGCTCCCTGTGGGTTACACGGATTCAGATTTCCAATCAGATAGGGATAACAGTAAGTCTATATCAGGCTATGTGTTTACTTTAGGAGGTGGAGCCATTTCATGGAGGAGTGTTAAGCAGAAATGCGTTTCGGACTCAACCATGGAAGCTAAATATGTAGCAGCCTCTGAGGCAGCTAAAGAAGCAGTATGGCTCAGGAACTTTCTAATGGACTTAGATGTGATTCCTGGTTTGCCCAAAATCATCACAATTTATTGTGATAATAGTGGTGCAGTTGCAAACTCGAAGGAACCACGAGCTCATAAGGCAAGTAAACATATAGAGCGCAAGTACCACCTGATACGAGATATTGTGAAGCGAGGAGAAGTTGTCATCGCCAAGATTGAAACAGCGGATAACCTGGCAGATCCTTTCACTAAGGCCCTTCCGGCGAAAGCTTTCGATCGGCATGTGGAGGGAATGGGAATCAGATGTATGGTAGAAGATATGGCAGCTTAGTCATTAGTATTAGTGGGAGATTGTTGGAGTGTATACTGAAAGCCTAAGCTTTGTAAACATTTATTATGAATAAAGAATCACATTTGGTCTAATTGTCTACATTTGTTTGTAGTTGTTCATTTAATTTATATTGTAGATAACATAGTATGTGGTGTCACATACAGAAGATGATGTTATCAGTACCTTATAAATTATAAACAGTAGCTCACGACCAAAATGGAAAAGGAACAAACCATTAGAAGGTCGTAGTGTAATTAGGTATTAGTTTATCTTGACTATATAATTACACTAGTACACTCAGAGTGTATTGAGTAGGACCATTTGAGGTCGTTTCTTTTATACTGACTTTATAAAGGAACAAAGACCTCGGTTATTATGGAAGTGTGTGCTCTTAATCCTAATATAATAACAAGCACATATATTTGATATTTATTTCTTTAATTTATCAATGGGTGAGATTTAGTTCGTTGAATCAATAAACCCGATAAGTTGGGAAATGGTATCACTTATAGTGTGTGTTGTTGATTATAGAAGGAAACTGTGTCCTAGAGATACTAGGTTGATAATGTCCTCAAGAGGAGCTCATAAAGATTGTCATGTTAAACCCTGCAGGTGGACTTAGTCCGACATGACAATAAGGTTGTGTGGTACTACTCTTGGACTTAGATATTAATTAAATGAGTTGTCAGTAACTCACTTAATTAGTGGACATTCGATATCTTAAACACAGGGAGACTAACACACTCATAATAAGAAGGAGCTCAAAAATGTAATTTGGGATTGGTGCGGTAGTTCAATGATAGTTCTCTAGTGGAATGAATTATCATTGATAAAATTAAGTTGTGTGTTCGGGGCGAACATGGGATGCTTAATTTTATCGGGAGACCAAAACCAATTCCTCCTCTCGGTCCCTATCGTAGCCTCTTATTTATAGAGTTCTATACCCACCTATACCCACCTTCTATACCCACCCAATAGGGGCCGGCCAAGCTAGCTTGGGAACAAGCTAGGGCCGGCCTAGGTATAAGATTGGGTTGCCGGCCCTAGCTTGAACCCAAGCTAGTGGGGACGGCCAAATTAGATTAAAAGGGATTTTAATTTTAATTTTTATTATGTGGAAGAAATAATTTATTAAAGAGAATTAAAAATAAAATATCTCTCTTGTAAAAGATCTACAAAAGATTAAAGAAAGAGATTAGATCTCTTTCCTTATTTGTAGATTGGAGAGATGTTTTATTTTCTCTTTAAAAATTATTCACATGTTGATAAAATTAAAATTATAGAAATTTCCTTTTATCAACCATGAAGAGATTTTAAAGAGATATTTTATTTTTAAAATTTCCGGAAACAAATTAGGAAGTTTTAATTGTTGATTAAAACTTGTCCAATTTGTTCTCCAATGATGTGGCCGCCATTGGTTTTAATTTGGGAAATTTTATTTTATTTTTCTCAATAAAATCATGTCAAGGAAATTGAGGAAATTTTATGGTAATTAAATTTCCTAATTTGCCTAAGCCAAGGAATATAAAAGAAGGGGTAGGGGTGCCTTCATGAGACACAACATCTATTATTTCTCTCCCTCTTTTGTTCCTTGGTGTGGCCGGCCAACCTCTCCCTCTCTTCCTCTTGTGGTGGCCGAACCCTACTCTTCCATTGGAGCTCTTGTGGTGGCCGGATACTACTCGGAGAAGAAGAAGAAGAAGGAGAGAAAGCTAGCATCTCTTGGAGCTTGGTTAGTATTTTGATTTTCTTCCTTGGTGAAGCTTCCTCTTTGTTGGCCGAACCTAGCTAGGAGGAGAAGAAGGTGATTGGTGGTTTCTCGTCTCGGAAGATCGTTGCCCACACAACGTCCGAGGTTAGAAGAGGAATACGGTAGAAGATCAAGAGGTTTTTCTACAAGGTATAACTAGTAATTTTTATTTCCGCATCATGCTAGTTATTTATGGAAATAATACCAAATACAAGAGGCTTACGTTCTAGTATTTCGAATATGTTTTTCGATGTTGTGTTCTTTTGTTTTCTTTCTTTTCCTTGTGATTTGATTGTTCTCTTTGGTTAACCTAAAGTTATTTTAGGAAATTAAATATTAGCTTTCTATTAAAGGTTTTGTCTAGTCGGTGGTGGTTGCTCCCATATCCAAGAAGGCCATGTGCCTCGCCACGTCAGTACTGGGAACCTTTTATGAAATTAATATTTAATGGAATTAATAACTTAAGGAGACTTGCGTCGAACGTGTTAAGTTCCGCAGGAGATCCAAGTCAAAACCTAAAAGAACAAATAGATTAAGTTTTGGATCAAACGTGTTATGTTCCGCAGGCGATCCAAAATTTAATTTAAAAGAACACATGGTAGCTAGGAAAAGGTTCAGACCTTTGTACAAAATTTTTGTACAGTGGAACCTCTAGGTTTTCCGAGTAGCAACCAACAAGAACCTTGATCCTC
Source organism: Zingiber officinale (assembly GCF_018446385.1). Lineage (NCBI taxonomy): Eukaryota > Viridiplantae > Streptophyta > Magnoliopsida > Zingiberales > Zingiberaceae > Zingiber > Zingiber officinale. Next base: position 85,224,811 of record NC_055990.1, read on the forward strand.
TTAACAAGTGGCAAGCTTTAAATGATATGGAATAACCAATCGACCAAGAGGAAGTATTGTTAGAAAGGAAATGGAATTTGTGGTTAAAGATAGGGAAGGTAAGGGGACACTTTTCTTCATTCACCAAGAATAAGTGAGAGGGATGAAGAGAGAAAGCAAGAGAATTACAAGTTGTGTTCTTCCTTCTTCCTTTTATTTAGAATAAATAGGAATAAAAAGGTAAGGGAGAGAAAAGTTCATTCTTCCTTCTTCTTTTCATTTAGAGTAAAAAGAAGTAAGAGGAAGAAAAGTTATTCTTTTTCTTCTTCCTCCTTCTTATTATTCCCCCACCCAAACATTAAGCCTCTTATCTCACATTGCCAAATACAAGCTAAAGGTTTCTTCCTAGGAAAACTTCACAAAGAGAAGTCCTTAAAACATACTCCTTCTTACAAACAAAATAAGCAAATGGGAGTTCTAGAAGCGAAAGCCTTCTCCTTCTTCTCCATCAAGGGTACTTCTCTTAGTAAACTAAGCAAGAGGATGTAAGTATCTCCCTCACCTGCAGTACAAGTAGTTTACGAGTGTTTTGACCTTTTTTTATTGTTACTTAAAATCTAGGATTTGGATTTTGTAAGTTTCGGCAAAGACATGAAATAAGGTTTGAAGAGAGTTCAAAACTTTAACCATTCTTGATTATGGTCCTCATGATGGGTAATCTATTAGGTGATGTCAGTTTGATGCCTCCATGTTTTAATGTTTCTTAAAAATCTAGGATTGGGTTCTTGTAAGTTTCGGCCAAGAAGGAAATGAAAAGGCTTAGGGAAGTTTAACTGCAACTAGACTTGCTTATGTTTTCATCTATGTTATGCTATGTATCATGTGATATTAGTTTAAAGTTCATGCTTCAAGTTGCTTAAAAGAAACCTAGATTCATGCTTTATAGGTTTCGGCCAAGACTTGAAATTAGGGTTAGAAACTCATTTATGCTTGCTAAAAGTCTCACTTGGTATGCCATGTATTAGGTGATATTAGTTTAAAGTTTCATGCTTAAAGTTGCTTAAAAGAAACCTAGATTCATGGTTATTAGGTTTCGGCCAAGACTTGAAATTAGGGTTAGAAACTCAATTATGCTTGCTAAAAGTCTCACTTGCTATGCCATGTATTATGTGATATTAGTTTAAAGTTTCATGCTTAAAGTTGCTTAAAAGAAACCTAGAATCATGCATTCTAAGTTTTGGCCAAGACTTGAAATTAGGGTTAGAAACTCATTTATGCTTGCTAAAAGTCTCACTTGCTATTCCATGTATCATGTGATATTAGTTTAAAGATCATGCTTAAAGTTGCTTAAAGTTGCTTAAAATAAACCTAGATTCATGCTTTATAGGTTTGGCCAAGACTTGAGATTTGGGTTATAAACTCATTTATGCTTGCTAAAAGTCTCACTTGCTATGCCATGTGTCATGTGATATTAGTTTAAAGTTCATGCTTAAAGTTTCCTAGAAGATACCTAGATTCATGCATTATAGGTTTCGGCCAAGACTTGAAATTTGGGTAGAAACTCATTTATGCTTGCTAAAATCTCACTTGCTATGCCATGTATGATGTAATATGATTTTAAAGTTCATGCTTAAAGTTGCTTAAAAGAAAACTAGATTCATGCTTTATAGGTTTCGGCCAAGACTTGAAATTAGGGTTAAAAACACATTTATGCTTGCTAAAAGTCTCACTTGCAATGCCATGTATCATGTGATATTAGTTTAAAGTTTCATGCTTAAAGTTGCTTAAAAGAAGCCTATATTCATGCTTTTTCGGTTTCGGACAAGACTTGAAATTAGGGTTAGAAACTCATTTATGCTTGCTAAAAGTCTCACTTGCTATGACATGTATTGTCTGATATTGGGTTAAAGTCTCCTTGCTTAATGTTGCTAAAAAACCTAGGATTTTCTCCTTTGTATATTTCGCCCAAGACAAGAAGTTAGGGTTACGAAGCCATCCATGGTTGCTAAGTGTCTCACATGTTATACTAAGGATTACAAGATATTAGGTTAATATTTTCCATGCTAAAAATAGATTAAAACTTAGGACTATGACTTGTGTATGTTTCGGTCAAACCAAGAAACTAGGGTTAGAGGTCCTCTTATGTTTGCTAAAGGTCCCCCATGTTATGATAAGTACCATGTGATGCTAGTATGATGCTTTCCTTGTTTTAAATTTGCTTAAGACCTAAGACCATGCCCTTGTAAGTTTCAACCAAGACATGGAATTAGGGTTTGTAGAAAGTTCAAAACCCCAACTATGCATGATAATGACTCTCTATGATATGCTATGTGAGATACGAACCTTATGTCACCATGTTATTCTTATGCAAGACTTATGTATGATGAAATTCCTAAGAGTTGCTTCCCTAAAAGTTGGGATTCAGCGCACTCTTTATGATATGACAAGTAACATGATATGCTATTTTACTTTTGTATGTCTTGTACCGGACCCTTGCAAGGTCCAGGGGATGGGCTCCTACCTCACCCCTAGGTCGAAGCACGGGCCTAGTTCCCTAGTAGGTTCGGGATTAGATACCTCAGATTTATTTAGGGATGCGCACAAATCATGTATGTGGTACAATGCCGGGCCCTCATGTTGAGATTTATGTTTAAGTACCTATATGATATATGTTTTCAAAAGAACATTTTTGCATATACTTATTTCATACTATTTGATTTTTATGCTTCAGGAAGATGCTCTCTTGTGATATGTCTATGATGCCTAAATGAACATGCTACTACTTTATGCTTATGCTCTCGTATGCTATGTTTATGATTTGCCAAATGAGTATGACACTACTTTATGCTACTATGAAAAAAAAATGTTAAATCTATGTGTTGGTTAGATGAACATGTCATTACTGTATATCAATTTCAAGATGTATGTTTTTGTGAGTAGGAAAGGATTTTACTAAGCCTATGTGCTTAAAGTTTTACATTCCCTTGTACTGCAGAAAAGGGTAAAAAATGGCTAAACTAAAGGGAGCAGCAGGAGGGGCAAAGGATGTGTGTGGCAGTGGCATAGTGGAAGAGATCTATTTTGTGTTTGAAGACTTATGCATGTTCTAAGTTTTGCATGTTAACTTGTTTTTCTACTTGATGCTTTTAATGTTTGCTACTTGACTATCTCTTTTTATTATTTTCATGAATCTTGAACTCATAGGCACTTTGTTTAGTTAAAGAATTGCTAAGAACGTTTTTATCATTCTTGAATGTTAAGGTAACTAAACTATGCTTGAATTCTATGTTATGTTTCAATGACTAAATATTAAATCAAGTACGCACATGAATGCTAAGCAAGCTCACATGTTCAATATGTTTACTTGATTATATTGTTTCTATGTATGTTTTAAGTTTAAATTTTTTGGCTGCAATGATCGCACATGTGTGTATGTTCGTGTAGCGCCACCCTTGCCATCAGTAGGGGAAGGGCGGGCGTTACAGGTTGGTATAAGAGCAGGTATGCCTTTCCACTACACACACATCAAGCCTCCATCTTGCCACTCCAAGTAAGAAGTTCTATGCCTACTCTATTTCTTTTATGTATGATAAGGAATGCCTTAGTCTAAGTATGCATGAATGTAGGTTAAAATGATAATGATCTTATGCTAGCCTTGTTTTCATTGAGGAAGATAAGCATGGCTAGAAGACGCAATAACAAAGTCGATGAGACAGTGGCCTCACCTAATCTGATGCATGTAGTTACTGAACTCCACCGTCAGGTTATAGAATAGAAGCAAGTGATTAATGCTCTAATGAATCAGCAAGGGAACCCTACCACCCCACCAGTGCACCAGAATGCGATGCCAGTCATACCTATAGCTGCACTAGTACCACCGATAGGCCTAGCCCAGTAGTTCGACAAGAGGGGTATCTAATTCAGTGGCAGAGGCTGAAGCCGGAAAATTTCTCTGGTACTTGTGAACCATGGGACGCTTAAGCCTAGTTCAAGACTGTAGAAAGTATAGTAGAGCTACTGGACAGGCCTGAACATGAAAAGGTCAAGTGTGCATCATTCTGTCTTTCAGGAGATGCCAGAATGTGGTGGGACAGGGTTAAAGCAAAGAGAAATTTGAACCAAATGAGATGGACGGACTTTGATTCTGATTTTTTTGAAGTATTCTCCCATATACGTGTGACAAACAAGCACCACGACGAGTTCACCGAGTTCCTGCAAGGTGACCTATCAGTTAATGAAGCTGTGAACAGATTCAACCGACTCGTGTGCCTTTGCACAGAGTTGGTCAGTACTGAAAGAGAAAGGGTCAACCTCATGCTGAAGATGCTCCAACCCGAAATAGCTCTAAATGTGGCTAGAGGTGTTAATAGACCGTAGACCGCAGAAGAGCTGTTCAGCAGCGCCCTGATCACCGAGCACTACCTGAACCATATTAATCAGCAAAAGGAGGCACTGAGTGAGGGCAAGAGCCAAGCCCAATCAAGAGGACAGAAACCTCTAAGTAGCAAAGCAAGCTGGAAAGGAAACCACAATGGTAAGAGAAAGTAATGGAACAACTCTAAGGCTGGTCCAGCAAACAAACAACCCACGTACCCTCGGTGTACTACATGTGGAAAGAAGCATCCCGGGGTGTGCCACAAGGGCATAAATAGGTGCTTCAACTGTGGACTGGAAGGACATAGAGTCAGGGACTGCCCTACCTAGGTTCAGGCACCTCCTCAGCAGTATATTCAGAACCGGGGTGCTCCCTCACAGCTACACCAGATGCAAGCTGCGATAGAAGGTACTCAGATAAGCAAAGGTAGATTGGATGTAACGACCTAATTTTCCCTATTTCGACTTCTAAAAGTCCTTATAAAAATCTAGAAATGCTTTAGAAAAATTCTAGAGATTTTTAGGAATTTTTAGAGTATTTGTACGTAATTTTTGGAGTTCGTTTGGTATTTTTACTGAACGAAAGAAGTTTCGACAAAAAATGTCCAAGCCGAGATTTGAACCGTGAACCTCGGGTGAAGCAGAGGTTCGCTTAACCAACAGACCAGCCGCGGGTTTGTTAATAAAACCCGAATCAAGTTGTATTTAAGCAGGAGTAGTTAATAGAAATATTGGAGTTATAAAGGGAGAACTTAGGGCTTGATTAGCCGTGACCTAAAACTCCCGAACCTCTCTTCTCTCCTCTCACGCTCGCGACGGCGCGCAGCTGTGCTCTCGGGCGAAAGAGGCGACGGAACTAGGGATCGTCTCCGGCGCCGGCCAGGGTTTCCGAGAGGTTTCCTTCACCTCCTTGAGGCCGACTCGTCGAGGGGAGCACGCGGGCACAGAAGGATCGCCGGATTTGAAGCTTCATCCGAACCCTAGATTTCTCCCTTCCGGTTGTAAGTCCTAAAAGCAAGGGTGAGTTGCTACTCACCTGCAGTAGGAGTTGTTCCGAGCTTTGTTTTCTCCTTCTTTGCTTTGAAACATGCTGTACAGAGATTTGAGTTTGCTAAGAGTTTTGATTCCTTTCTTTGTTTCCGGAAGGCTGTATAAATCGGGATTCCTAGAGCAATAAGGGTAGTTCTTGAATCTTTAGTTCGACCTTTATTTCCTGTAAAATGTGAGGCTTTTGAAGTTCTATCGCAGCATGTTTTGCCCTAAAAGTTCTCTGTTGCTTTATGAAAGTCTCGGTGGTGAACATGTTTACATGGAATTTTAGTTTCAGTAGGTTTCAAATTTATTGTAGTTAGATTTCTCTTGTTAAAACATGCTGTTCGGAATTTAGTGTTGTAGTTTAGTTAATTTTGGCTTTCTCTTGTCATTGCTGCCGTAGCTAGCTTAAGAGAATTCAGATGTGGATCCAAATCCTTTTCTTCATGAATTCTTGTGGGCATGATCAGTAAATTAGAAGGGTTACAGATTTCAGATTCCTGTTGTTGGGCAAGGAACAAGAAAGAGTTTAGTTTTCTTTTAAAGCATATAGTTTGATTTTGTAATCTACTGCAGAATGGTATGTTATGTTACAATACATGAAGAACAGTTATGTTTTCCTAGTTTTCAGTAGCAAATCTTTGTTTAGTTGCAAGGTGTGTACAATGTCACAATGTGGGTGAAGATGTCGTGGGATACTTGATTGTAGTTTAGTTCTTAAAGTATGTAATTAAATGTACTGCAGATTTTTGGTTAGTAATATAGCACAGTTTTTGTTAAGCATGATAGGGCAGAATGTTATGTGGAATTTAGTAACATAGTATGCAGATTTTGTTAAGCTTATAATATGCAGAATTTAGTAGTATAGTGCAGAATTTTAGTATAGTTAGATCTCTTTGTATGCTTAAGTTGTTTTACTTTCACAGCATGCTTAAGTTGTTCTAGTTTCCTAATTGCTAATGGAATAACATGAGCAGTTCTATTTTTATAGCATGCAGATTTTTAATAAGCAAATTTTCATAAGTATTGCATGCAGATTTTAGATAAGCTTAGTATGCAGATTTTGATAAACTTAATATGCAGATTTTTATTAAGCTTTACATGCAGATTTATGTTAAGCTTTGTATACAGATTTTCAGTACGTAGAGTGTGTTCTAGTGCACACCAAGTGCTTGATAAAATGCTTAGCTCAATATAATGCTACAGTAGGCATTTTAATAGCTCAGTTAATGCAGTAGAAGCGTTTAAAATAACTTATTTAGTCTTGCTTCAGCTTATACGGGACTACGGTCCAATGGGTGGCCTCCCACAGTCGCCTCTAGATTCAGATAACCTAGTTCTAGGTTCAGATAACCTAGGTCTAGGTTCAGATAACCTAGTTAAAGCAAGGTAAGAAAATTAGCTATGAAATCAGTATTTTATTTTCAGCAATGGCACTGTACTGGATTAGATATCCATTGGGTTGGGCTCCCACAGTCGTCCCTAGGTTTAGATAACCTAGCAAACCCTACTAGACTCGGAACTTGCAATCCCGGGTTTAGTTAGGGATGCGCGCACATCAAGTACAGTTGTCGGGCCCATCAGCAGCATGATTATTATTTTAATCTATTATGTAAATAGTTTTCAAAACTTCACAAATTAGTTATGTGAATACAAGTTAGACTCAGTTTAGCATTAATTAGTTTAGCTAGATATCAATTCAGTTTCCTATTGATACACATGATAGTTCTATGATTAGCTATACATGTTTAGTATTTCAGTTAGTATGATTTCCTTTATTGGTTTATGAGCATGATTAGCTATACATGTTTAGTATTTCAGTTAGTTAGATTTCTTTGCTATTTATGAGCATGATTATCTTTACATGTTAGCTTTTCAGTTAGTTTCTTTGCTATTTATGAGCATGAGTAGCTTTACATGTTAGCATTCAGTTTTAGCATGTTTTTATTTATATACATGCATATCGAGTTTTTGTGAGTAGGATAGCGCTCACTAATCTTTTAGCTTATAGATACTATTTTCCTCCTACTGCAGATAAAGGAAAAGCTAAAGTATAAGGAAGAAGGCGACAAGGAGATGCTGTGACGATGTGTGATGTGTGGACTATGGAGATCCTTGAGACTTAGCTAAAGAACTCACTTAGTTTAAGAATTTGTTTAGCTTAATTTCTTATTAAGTTGATAAGAAAATTTTGTAGTAGGAAGTTATGTTTCCGTTTTTCATTACTTACATGATTTGATTTATTAAATTGCGTGGTTGTGAAAATATATGTTCCAGCCGCCTGTGGCTGAGTATATTCTGTATGTATTTACGGATATGGTCACCGGTACAGGGGAGACTCTGCCGAAATTTTCGGTAGGGTTTCCATGTGATATTTTTATCATACCGGTTAAGTAGAGTTAGTAGTCAAGTAACGGTCATCCTTAGAGTGTAGTAGTAGTAAGAAGGGTGGACGTTACAGTTGGTATCAGAGCAGTTCCCATTCTCCAGCATCACACACATCAGCATCAGCCTTGCCGCCATCCAAGTAAGAATACCTTTACTCTATTTATGTTTCTTGCTTTCATGTTTAGGAATAATTATAGCATGATTATGTGTGATAGCCTCTAACATGTTTATAGTAGCTAGTTAAACGTGATTAGATTAGTTATGTACATCCTCTATGTCTTTAGAAATGGCACGAGGACGCCCAGCTAAGCAGGCACCAGCTACTGAGCCCCAGCAAGAGGCAGGCAGTTCAGTGCCTCCCCCAGACCTTACAGCATTAGTGGCTCAGTTACAGCAGCAGCTAGCTGAACAGCAACAGGAGATAGCCACCTTAAAGGCTAATCAGCAGAATACTCCCACAGTCACCCCGGAACCTAACCTAGCGACCCCAGCATTTATAGAGGTTCCACCAGTCCAGCCCACAGCACCAGTAGCTCCAGCAGCGGAAGCAAAGAGAGAGGCTTACCTGATCCAATGGCAGCGAATCAAGCCCGAGAACTTCTAAGGCACCAGCGAACCATGGGATGCTCAAGCCTGGTTCAAAACACTGGAGAGCACGATGGAGCTTCTGGACTGGCCAGAACAGTAGAAGGTGAAGTGTGTCTCCTTATGCCTGACAGGAGATGCACGTATGTGGTGGGAGAGAGTCAGAGAGAAGCGCCCAGTGAATCAGATGGCATGGGCTGACTTCGAGAAAGAATTCTTCGAGGAGTTTTTTCACATGCGGGTCACAAGCCGCCACTACGACGAGTTCACGGAGTTTCGTCAGGGCAACCTTTCAGTTGAGGAAGCCGTGAAGAAATTCAACAGGTTGGCTCCTCTATTCCCAGAGCTAGTCAGCACAGAGAAGGAACGAATCCGGTTGATGCTCAAGATGCTGAGGCCAGAGATAGCAGTGAACGTGGCTGGTGGCATACATAGGCCACAAACCACAGAGGAGCTAGTGAGCAGTGCCTTGACTACCGAGCACTACCAGAACAGTATCAAGCAGCAGAAGCAAGTCTCCTCAGAGTCCAAAGGCCAAGGAAACTCTCACACTCAAAAACAGCAAGGCCACAGCTCTAACTGGAAAGAGAACTCCAACAGCAAGCGCAAATCAGGGAGTGATCCAAAAGGAGGACCATCTAGCAAGCGACCCAGTTATCCAAAGTGTGCTACTTGTGGGAAATTCCACCCAGGGGTTTGTCGCAAGGGCACACGAGGATGCTTTGAATGTGGACAAGAAGGGCACATGGCCAAGCAGTGCCCGAACAAGACCGGTCTTTCTCAGCCACAGCAGATTCAGTATGTTATATCAGATGCAGTCCGCTCTAGAAGGTCCACTTATCAGCCAGGGCAGATTAGAAGCCCCTCCAGCTATGGCGAATGCGAGGATCTACTCACTCACCAGAGAGGACGTAGCCAATGCCTCGACAGTTGTTACAGGTCAGATTAGTATTTTTCAGTATAGTGCTACAGTTCTATTTGATACTGGGGCAACCCATTCTTATATAGCCAGGGCATTCGCCGAAAAGTTAGCAATACCCTCAGAGGTACTCAGTGGTCATTTTTTGACAGCATTACCTTCGGGAGAAGTTATGGCATCCACGCACTGGTTCAGAACAGTGCCAGTCATGATAGCAGACAGAGAACTCTTTTGTGATCTGATAGTGCTAGACATGACTGACTACGATCTCATATTTGGAATGAACTTCCTGATCAGATACGGTGCCTCCAAAGAGTGCCGTAAACAGAAAGTCGTATTCCAACCTGAAGCAGAAGCACAGTTTGAGTACATCGGAGAACCCAAGAGAGAAAGAGCAAGTTAAGTCCTCGATACGTAGTACCCTACCCCGATCACAGAGAGAATTGGGAAGGTAGCTTACAAGCTAGACTTACCTCAAGATATGTCAGCAATACACAAAGTATTTCATGTCTCCATGCTAAAGAAGTGTATTCACGACCTTAGCCAAGTGATTCAGCCTCGGACAGTGTAGATCCAAGAGGATCTTAGCTATGAGAGCAGACACAGATAGTGGACAGAGCAGACAAGATACTAGGAAACAGAGAAGTGTCATTAGTAAAAGCCATCTGGTAGAACCAGAAGCACGAGAAAGTTATTAGGGGAGCGTGGAGACAGCATGAGATAGAAATATATCCAGAATTATTCTAAGTTCGAGGACGAACTTTTTATAAGGGAGGGAGAATTGTAACGACCCAATTTTTCCTATTTCGAGTTCTAAAAGTCCTTATAAAAATCTAGAAATGCTTTAGAAAAATTCTAGAGATTTTTAGGAATTTTTAGAGTATTTGTACGTAATTTTTGGGGTTCGTTTGGTATTTTTAGTGAACGAAAGAAGTTTCGACAAAAAATGTCCAAGCCGAGATTTGAACCGTGAACCTCGGGTGAAGCAGAGGTTCGCTTAACCAACAGACCAGCCGCGGGTTTGTTAATAAAACCCGAATCAAGTTGTATTTAAGCAGGAGTAGTTAATAGAAATATTGGAGTTATAAAGGGAGAACTTAGGGCTTGATTAGCCGTGACCTAAAACTCCCGAACCTCTCTTCTCTCCTCTCACGCTCGCGACGGCGCGTAGCTGTGCTCTCGGGCGAAAGAGGCGACGGAACTAGGGATCGTCTCCGGCGCCGGCCTGGGTTTCTGAGAGGCGCCGGATTTGAAGCTTCATCTGAACCCTAGATTTCTCCCTTCCGGTTGTAAGTCCTAAAAGCAAGGGTGAGTTGCTACTCACCTGCAGTAGGAGTTGTTCCGAGCTTTGTTTTCTCCTTCTTTGCTTTGAAACATGCTGTACAGAGATTTGAGTTTGCTAAGAGTTTTGATTCCTTTCTTTGTTTCCGGAAGGCTGTATAAATCGGGATTCCTAGAGCAATAAGGGTAGTTCTTGAATCTTTAGTTCGACCTTTATTTCCTGTAAAATGTGAGGCTTTTGAAGTTCTGCCGCAGCATGTTTTGCCCTAAAAGTTCTCTGTTGCTTTATGAAAGTCTCGGTGGTGAACATGTTTACATGGAATTTTAGTTTCAGTAGGTTTCAAATTTATTGTAGTTAGATTTCTCTTGTTAAAACATGCTGTTCGGAATTTAGTGTTGTAGTTTAGTTAATTTTGGCTTTCTCTTGTCATTGCTGCCGTAGCTAGCTTAAGAGAATTCAGATGTGGATCCAAATCCTTTTGTTCATGAATTCTTGTGGGCATGATCAGTAAATTAGAAGGGTTACAGATTTCAGATTCCTGTTGTTGGGCAAGGAACAAGAAAGAGTTTAGTTTTCTTTTAAAGCATATAGTTTGATTTTGTAGTCTACTGCAGAATGGTATGTTATGTTACAATACATGAAGAACAGTTATGTTTTCCTAGTTTTCAGTAGCAAATCTTTGTTTAGTTGCAAGGTGTGTACAATGTCACAATGTGGGTGAAGATGCCGTGGGATACTTGATTGTAGTTTAGTTCTTAAAGTATGTAATTAAAGGTACTGCAGATTTTTGGTTAGTAATATAGCACAGTTTTTGTTAAGAATGATAGGGCAGAATGTTATGTGGAATTTAGTAACATAGTATGCAGATTTTGTTAAGCTTATAATATGCAGAATTTAGTAGTATAGTGCAGAATTTTAGTATAGTTAGATCTCTTTGTATGCTTAAGTTGTTTTACTTTCACAACATGCTTAAGTTGTTCTAGTTTCCTAATTGCTAATGGGATAACATGAGCAGTTCTATTTTTATAGCATGTAGATTTTTATAAGTAAAGTATGCAGATTTTTAATAAGCAGATTTTCATAAGTATTGCATGCAGATTTTAGATAAGCTTAGTATGCAGATTTTGATAAACTTAATATGCCGATTTTTATTAAGCTTTACATGCAGATTTATGTTAAGCTTTGTATACAGATTTTCAGTACGTAGAGTGTGTTCTAGTGCACACCAAGTGCTTGATAAAATGCTTAGCTCAATATAATGCTACAGTAGGCATTTTAATAGCTCAGTTAATGCAGTAGAAGCGTTTAAAATAACTTATTTAGTCTTGCTTCAGCTTATACGGGACTACGGTCCAATGGGTGGCCTCCCACAGTCGCCTCTAGGTTCAGATAACCTAGTTCTAGGTTCAGATAACCTAGTTAAAGCAAGGTAAGAAAATTAGCTATGAAATCAGTATTTTATTTTCAGCAGTGGCACTGTACTGGATTAGATATCCATTGGGTTTGGCTCCCACAGTCGTCCCTAGGTTTAGTTAGGGATGCGCGCACAGCAAGTACAGTTGCCGGGCCCATCAGCAGCATGATTATTATTTTAATCTATTATCTAAATAGTTTTCAAAACTTCACAAATTAGTTATGTGAATACAAGTTAGACTCAGTTTAGCATTAATTAGTTTAGCTAGATATCAATTCAGTTTCTTATTGATACACATGATAGTTCTATGATTAGCTATACATGTTTAGTATTTCAGTTAGTATGATTCCTTTATTGGTTTATGAGCATGATTAGCTATACATGTTTAGTATTTCAGTTAGTTAGATTTCTTTGCTATTTATGAGCATGATTATCTTTACATGTTAGCTTTTCAGTTAATTTCTTTGCTATTTATGAGCATGAGTAGCTTTACATGTTAGCATTCAGTTTTAGCATGTTTTTATTTATATACATGCATATCGAGTTTTTGTGAGTAGGATAGCGCTCACTAAGCTTTTAGCTTATAGATACTATTTTCCTCCTACTACAGATAAAAGAAAAGCTAAAGTATAAGGAAGAAGGCGACAAGGAGATGCTGTGACGGTGTGTGATGTGTGGACTATGGAGATCCTTGAGACTTAGCTAAAGAACTCACTTAGTTTAAGAATTTGTTTAGCTTAATTTCTTATTAAGTTGATAAGAGAATTTTGTAGTAGGAAGTTATGTTTCCATTTTTCATTACTTACATGATTTGATTTATTAAACTGCGTGGTTGTGAAAATATATGTTCCAGCCGCCTGTGGCTGAGTATACACTGTATGTATTTACGGATATGGTCACCGGTACAGGGGAGACTCTACCGAAATTTTCGGTAGGGTTTCCATGTGATATTTTTATCATACCGGTTAAGTAGAGTTAGTAGGGAGATTGGAAGCCCCGTCGTTTACGACAAATGCCAGGATTTTCTCTCTCACAAAGGAAAACGTGGTGAATGCTTCTTACGGTAGTCACAGGTCAGATATTTATTTTTTGTCAGCATGCTACTGTATTATTTGATACTGGGGCAACGCACTCGTTCGTCTCTATGCCTTTCACAAGGAAGATAGACATGCCACCACAAGCTTTAGATTGCAAGTTCTTAACGACCCTGCCCTCGGGAGAAGTGATGCCATCTACCCCATATGTTGCGAGCCGCTCCTATCAAAATCGCAGACAGAGAACTCTATTGTGATCTTATAGTGCTCGACATGCAGAATTATGACATTATATTGGGCATGGATTTCCGAAGCAAGTACGGTGCTTCGATTGAGTGTCGTAAAAGAAAAGTGGTTTTTCGGCCAGAGACAGAACTGATGTTTGAATTTATTGGAGAGCCAAGGAAAGGAACTAAGAAATTCTTATTGGCCTTAAGGGCACAAAAGATGTTAGACAGCGGATGCACTAGGTTTCTAGCACATGTGGTCGATAACAGCTAAGCAAAGGACCAGAAGCTGGAAGATATCAGAGTCATCTACAACTACCTAGAGGTATTCCCCGATCAACTACCAGGGTTAGCCCCCGATAGAGAAATTGAATTTGAGATTGAATTGATTCCTGGTACTAAACCGATCTCTAAAGCACCTTACCGTATGGCGCTAACTGAATTGAAGGAACTTCAGGGACAGCTACGGGAGTTGCTCGACAAGAGACTTATCCACCCTAGTCACTCTCCATGTGGAGCTCTAGTACTGTTTGTGAAGAAGAAAGATGGTTCTATGCGAATGTGCATAGACTACCGAGCGCTAAATAAGGTGACGATCACGAACATGTACCCTCTTCCACGGATTGATGACATGTTTGACCAGTTAAAAGGTTCCACCATCTTCTCTAAGATTGACCTGAGGTCTGGCTATCATCAAGTAAAAGTGAAACAGGATGATATAACAAAGACGACTTTCTGAACAAGATACGGACACTATGAGTTCGTAGTTATGCCCTTCGTAGTGACGAATGCTCCTGCTATGTTTATGGACCTGATGAATCGGGTATTCTCGGCATTCCTCGACAAATTTGTGATCGTCTTCATCGACGACATCCTCATCTATTCGAGAACCCAAGTAGAGCATGCCGAACACCTGAACATTGTATTGCAGATTCTTCAGGAGAAGCAGCTGTATGCGAAATTCTCCAAATGCGAGTTCTGGCTCGATTGAGTATCATTCTTGGGTCATATTATCTCCATAGGCGGAGTAATGGTAGACCCAATAAAGATTGAAGCTGTGAGTAACTGGAACAGGACAAAGAATGCAGTGAGATCAGAAGTTTTCTCGGGCTAGTAGGCTATTACAGGAAGTTCGTAGAGGGCTTCTCTAGAATTACATCCCCTATGACAACTCTCACCAGGAAGAACAAGAAGTACGAATGTACAGACGGCTGTGAGAAGAGTTTTACAGAATTGGAAAAGAGATTGACCAGTGCTCCAATCCTCACTCTTCCGGAAAGTAATGAAAGTTTTGATATGTATAGTGACGCTTCCAGGTTGGGACTCGGAGGTGTACTCATGCAGAACTGCAAGGTCATTGCTAATGCCTCTAAGCAACTCAAGGAACACGAAGGAAATTATCCCACTCATGATATAGAGCTGGTAGCCCTGGTCGTTGCTCTCAAAATATAGAGGCATTATCTATATGAAGCTTAGTGTGAGATTTATATAGATCACCAGAAAATACTTCTTCACATAAAAAGACTTAAACATGAGACAACGTAGATGGCTTGAGTTAGTCAAGGACTATGATTGTGAGATCTTTTATAATCCGGGGAAAGCGAACAAAGTGGTCGATGCACTCAGCAGGAAGTCCCGTGCCACCTTAGTGTTGCTATCGGCATTGTCCCAACCCAAGGAAGGGGAATTATGTGTTAAACGGAACAAAAATACCCAGAGCTATTCTATGTTTGAGGACAAACTTTTTATAAAGTATGGGGGATTGTAACACCCATAAAACCTCTAGCAATTTTATATAAATTTTTGCATGGTTAGAATGGGTTCTATGTGGGTTCCTTCTTCAAAAAAAAAAAAAAAAGAGACATGGGCAAGGTTAGAACCTTGAACCTCTTAACAAGTGGCAAGCTTTAAGTGGTATGGAATAACCAATAGGCCAAGAGGAAGTATTGTTAGAAAGGAAATGGAATTTGTGTTTAAAGGTAGAGAAGGTAAGGGGACACTTTTTTTCTTTCACCAAGAATAAGTGAGAGGGATGAAGAGACAAAGCAAGAGAATGACAAGTTGTGTTCTTCCTTCTTCCTTTTATTTAGAATAAATAGGAATAAAAAGGTAAGGGAGAGAAAAGTTCATTCTTCCTTCTTCTTTTCATTTAGAATAAAAAGAAGTAAGAGGAAGAAAAGTTATTCTTTTTCCTCTTCCTCCTTCTTCTTCTTCCTCCACCGAAACCTTAAGCCTCTTCTCTCCCATTGCCGAATTCAAGCTAAAGGTTTCTTCCTAGGAAACTTCACAAAGTGAAGTCCTTAAAACATACTCCTTCTTACAAGCAAAACAAGCAAAAGGGAGTTCTAGAAGCGAAAGCCTTCTTCTTCTTCTCCATCATGGGTACTTCTCTTAGTAAACCAAGTAAGAGGATGTAAGTATCTCCCTCACCTACAGTACAAGTAGTTTACGAGTTTTTTGTCCATGTTTTAATGTTGCTTAAAATCTAGGATTTAGTTTTTGTAAGTTTCGGCCAAGACATGAATAAGGTTTGAAGAGAGTTCAAAACTTTAACCATGCTTGATTATGATTCCTCATGATGGGTAATCTATTAGGTGAGGTTAGTTTTATGTCTCCATGTTTTATTGTTGCTTAAAAATCTAGGATTGGGTTGTTGTAAGTTTTGGCCAAGAAGGAAATGAAAAGGCTTAGGGAAGTTTAACTCCAACAAGACTTGCTTATGTTTTCTTTTATGTTATGCTATGTATCATGTGATATTATTTTAAAGTTGATGCTTAAAGTTGCTTAAAAGAAACCTAGATTCATGCTTTATAGGTTTCGGCAAAGACTTGAAATTAGGGTTAGGAACTCAATTATGCTTGCTAAAAGTCTCACTTGCTATGCCATGTATTAGTTGATATTAGTTTAAAGTTTCATGCTTAAAATTGCTTAAAAGAAACCTAGATTCATGCTTATTAGGTTTCGGCCAAGACTTGTAATTATTGTTAGAAACTCAATTATTCTAGCTAAAAGTCTCAATTGCTATGCCATGTATTGTGTGATATTAGTTTAAAGTTTCATTCTTAAAGTTGCTTAAAAGAAACCTAGAATCATGCTTTCTAATTTCGGCCAAGATTTGAAATTAGGGTTAGAAAATCATTTATGCTAGCCAAAAGTCTCACTTGCTATGTCATATATCATGTGATATTAGTTTAAAGTTCTGGCTTAAAGTTACTAAAAAGAAACCTAGATACATGCTTTATAGGTTTCGGCCCTAGACTTGAAATTAGGGTTAGAAACTCATTTATTCTTGCTAAAAGTCTCACTTGCAATGCCATGTATGATGTGATCTTAGTTTAAAGTTCAAGCTTAAAGTTACCTAAAAGAAACCTAGATTCATGCTTTATAGGTTTCGACCAAGACTTGAAATTACGGTTAGAAACTCATTTATGCTTGCTAAAAGTCTCACTTGCTATGCAATGTATCATGTGATATTAGTTTAAAGTTCATGCTTAATGTTTCGTTAATCAAACCTAGATTCATGCTTTATAAGTTTCGGCCAAGACTTGAAATTAGGGTTAAAACTCATTTATGCTTGCTAAAAGTCACACTTGCTATGCCATGTATCATGTGATAATAGTTTAAATTTCATGCTTAAAGTTGATTAAAAGAAACCAAGATTCATGCATTATTGGTTTCGGCCAAGACTTGAAATTAGGGTTAGAAATTCATTTATGCTTGCTAAAAGTCTCACTTGCTAAGCCATGTATCATGTGATATTAGTTTAAAGTTCATGCTTAAAGTTGCTTAAAACAAACCTTGGTTCATGCTTTATAGGTTTCGGCCAAGACTTGAAATTAGGGTTAGAAACTCATTTATGCATGCTAAAAGTCTCACTTGCAATGCCATGTATCATGTGATATTAGTTTAAAGTTCATGCTTAAAGTTTCTTAAAAGAAACCTAGATTCATGCTTTATAGGTTTCGGCCAAGACTTGAAATTAGGGTTAGAAACCCATTTATGCTTGCTAAAAGTCTCACTTGCTATGTCATGTATTATGTGATATTAGTTCAAAGTTTCATGCTTAAAGTTGCTTAAATGAAACCTAGAATCATGCTTTCTATGTTTCAGCGAAGACTTGAAATTAGGATTAGAAACTTATTTATTCTTGCTAAAGTCTCACTTGCTATGCCATGTATCATGTGATATTAGTTTAAAGTTCATGCTTAAAGTTGCTTATAAGAAACCTAGATTTATGCTTTATAGGTTTCGGCCAACACTTGAAATTAGGGTTAGAAACTCATTTATGCTTGCTAAAAGTCTCACTTGCTATGCCATCTATCTTGTGATATTAGTTTAAAGTTCATGCTTAAAGTTGCTAAAAACAAACCTAGATTCATGATTTATAGGTTTCGACCAAGACCTGAAATTAGGGTTAGAAACTCATTTATGCTTGCTAAAAGTCTCACTTGTAATGCCATGTATTAAGTGATATTAGTTTAAAGTTCATGCTTAAAGTTGCTTAAAAGAAACCTAGATTCATGCTTTATAGGTTTCGGCCAAGACTTGAAATTAGGGTTAGAAACTCATTTATGCTTGCTAAAAGTCTCACTTGCTATGCCATGTATTATGTGATATTAGTTTAAAGTTTCATGCTTAAAGTTGCTTAAATGAAACCTAGAATCATGATTTTAAGTTTCTACCAAGACTTGAAATTAGGATTAGAAACTCATTTATGCTTGCTAAAAGTCTCACTTGCTATGCCATGTATCATGTGATATTAGTTTAAAGTTCATGCTTAAAGTTGCTTAAAAGAAACCTAGATTAATGCTTTATATCTTTCGACCCACACTTGAAATTAGGGATTGAAACCCATTTATGCTTGCTAAAAGTCTCATTTGCTATGTCATGTATCATGTGATATTAGTTAAAAGTTCATGCTTAAAATTGCTTAAAAGAAACCTAGATTTATGCTTTATAGGTTTCGACCAAGACTTGAAATTAGGGATAGAAACTCATTTATGCTTGCTAAAAGTCTCACTTGCTATGCCATGTATCATGTGATATTAGTTTAAAGTTCATGCTTAAAGTTGCTTAAAACAAACCTAGATTCATGCTTTATAGATTTGGGCCAAGACTTGAAATTAGGGTTAGAAACTCATTTATGCTTGCTAAAAGTCTCACTTACTATGCCATGCATCATGTGATATTAGTTTAAAGTTCATGCTTAAAGTTGCTTAACAGAAACCTTGATTCATGCTTTATAGGTTTCGGCCAAGACTTGAAATTAGGGATAGAAACCCATTTATGCTTGCTAAAAGTCTCATTTGCTATGTCATGTATCATGTGATATTAGTTTAAAGTTCATGCTTAAAGTTGCTTAAAAGAAACCTTGATTCATGCTTTATAGGTTTCGGCCAATACTTGAAATTAGGGTTAGAAAATCATTTATGCTTGCTAAAAGTCTCACTTGCTATGCCATGTATCATGTGATATTAGTTTAAAGTTCAGGCTTAAATTTGCTTAAAAGAAACCTAGAATCATGCTTTCTAAGTTTCGGCCAAGGCTTGAAATTAGGGTTAGAAACTCGTTTATGCTTGCTAAATGTGTCACTTGCTATGCCATGTATCATGTGATATTAGTTTAATGTTCATGCTTAAAGTTGCTTAAAAGAAACTTTGATTCATGCTTTTTAGGTTTCGGGCAAGACTTTAAATTAGGGTTAGAAACTCATTTATGCTTGTTAAAAGTCTCACTTGCAATGCCATGTATCATGTGATATTAGTTTAAAGTTTCATGCTTAAAGTTGCTTAAAAGAAACCTAGATTCATGCTTTATAGGTTTCAGCCAAGACTTGAAATTAGGGTAAGAAACTCATTTATGCTTTCTAAATGTCTCACTTGCTATGACATGTATTGTGTGATATTGGGTTAAAGTCTCCATGCTTAATGTTGCTCAAAAACCTAGGATTTTGTCCTTTGTATATTTCGGCGAAGACAAGAAGTTAGGATTACGAAGCCATCTATGGTTGCTAAGTGTCTCACATGTTATACTAAGGATTACGAGATATTAAGTTAATATTCTCCATGCTTAAAATAGCTTAAAACCTAGGACTATGCCTTGTGTATGTTTCGCCAAACCTAGAAACTCGGGTTAGAGGTCCTCTTATGTTTGCTAAAGGTCCCCCATGTTATGATAAGTTCATGTGATGCTAGTATGATGCTTTCCTTGTTTTAAATTTGCTTAAGACCTAAGATCATGGCCTTGTAAGTTTCGGCCAAGACATGGAATTATGGTTTGTAGAAAGTTCAAAACCACAACTATGCATGATAATGACTCTCTATGATATGCTATGTGAGATATGAACCTTATGTCACCATGTTATGCTTATGCAAGGCTTATGTATGATGAAATGCCTAAGAGTTGCTTCCCTATAAGTTGGGATTAAGAACATTCTTTATGATATGACAAGTAACATGATATGCTATATTACTTCTGTATGGCTTGTACCGGACCCTAGCAAGGTCCAGGGGATGGGCTCCTACGTCGCCACTAAGTCGAATCACGGGCCTAGTTCCCTAGTAGGTTCGGGATTAGCTACCTCGAATTTATTTAGGGATACATGCAAATCATGTATGTGGTACAATGTCGGGCCCTCATGTTGAGATTTATGTTTATGTACCTATATGATATATCTTTTCAAAAGAACATTTTTGCATATACTTATTTCATGTTATTTGATTATTATGCTTCATGAAGATGCTCTCTTGTGATATGTCTATGATGCCTAAATGAATATGCTACTACTTTATGCTTATGCTCTCGTATGCTATGTTTATGATTTGCCAAATGAGTATGACACTACTTTATGCTATTATGCAAAAAAATGTTAAATCTATGTGTTGGTAAGATGAACATGTCATTACTTGATAAACCCGATTTTGTCGTGATTTGGGTATCAAATAATTTCACCGAACTCCTTTCTACACTAATGCAGTATAGGATGACTCGGATCGTCTCTCTCAAGGAATGTAAACAGTAGGATGATAGTCTTAAGATCAATTATTGTTGGCTTGGGGTTTTCTGGATAAATTGAAGATTTCAGAATTGACTTTTGAACAAAGAGAAGAAGAAAGGACCTAAAACTATAATACATTTGTAAATTCAACTCATGGAAATTAACAAACAAAGAAGCTAACTAATCTAAACTACTGCATTGAAAGAAATGGCAAACAAAAATAACCTAATGCAACAATTAAGCAAATCTAAATTGTGTAGAATCAAGAATCAAGAACAGTGGCCTTAACCAAAGGTTTCAAAACAATAACAAGGGAATTCGAATCAGCTATGCATCGATCAGCTACAACAAAACTAAAATTCAAACAGAGATGAAGAAACTAGCATTTATAGGATTCGAACTAATCAATTGGAGAAACCCTAGCTTGGGTTCGGTCTACATCAGATGAAGAACTCGGCGTTGAAGACAAACAAAGTAACTCAGATGGAAATGGATCAAGATCAGAGAAAAGGTGCGGAGCTTCAAGAAAGGAAGATAACCGGCCGGAAAACAGAGGAATCGGCTCAAACCACCGAATTGCTTCTCCTTCTTTGCTTCTTCTTCCTCGCACGAAATCGCGGTAGAAATTGGTGTTCAGATGATTAAGATGGCGTCGCCGGCTCGAAGATGGAGAATCACCAGAGGAAGGGAAACGCCCTTGACCTCAGCAGCTCGCCGGCGGTGGAGTGGATTGAGGAAGAAGATCGTCGAAGCAGATCGCGCTCCCCTGTCTTGGCACGAAGGTACTGTGGAAGTTGACGCGAACACTGTAACTTCTCATCCCTTTAAATCTAATCTCAGTTCTGTGATGGACGGCTGTGATTATTCTGCCTCTGATCCAACGGTGAATCTTAATCTAAATTTGATCCAAAGGTTCAAATCTTCATCAAGGGACCTGATCTACTCTCTCCTAGCTCGGATGGACCAAATCTTCAATGGATGGCTTAGATCTCTCTTAATCTTGAATGGACGATCCAGATTACTCCAGAGCTTGATCTCTTCATTTAAGCTTGGATTCGTGTTCAATCTGGTTTGGTCAACCTCGGATCCATGATCCCTTGATGCCTACAAAGAATATAACCAAATATTAGCATCAAATACCACAAATATGATATAATTTGCAATTAGGTCCATAAATGGCTCTAACTCATGAAACATGGTGTAAACATGACTTTAACATATGAGAAGATTAAAAATGTATGCCTATATGGATCAAAATATCATGATAAAATGATAGTTATCAAATTCCGCCACACTTATTCTTGCACGTCCCGAGCAAGCAAACAAAATAAAGAAACAACTAGAAACCATCTCCACAATAATTCCCTAGCACTACCTAGAAGATAGTAAAAGGAATTTAACTAAGACCATCTAAAGGTCACAAACAATCATGAATTCAATCCAAACAATAATCAGTAGGTATGGTGGTTTCAATCCAATTGAAAATTAAGCAAGTTGCAATCACACAAAGTATTCACCTATTCTAGCCCTCACACTCAAAAATATGTATTAGTGGAGCTCACTCAATGTCACTCACAACATTTCACTACCATAAGCTTGCTTATTTTCTAATTCTCCACTACTATAAACATAGCATACATGAATCAAAAGAGCAAATACAAGAATTAAAATGGAAGCAAAAAGAGCAATTAAAATGAATGAAGTAGCAAAAGAAAAGGCATTAATGAAGAAAATGAGAAGATGAGAGTATTGGAGGAATATACTTGATGAGTTGACCCTTTTGATGTGTAAAGAGATGAATACCATTTGTTTTAACCAATTTAAAGTATCAAGCTAACCTCCCCTTCAATTTGATTGCCAACATAGAATCTTGATACATTGTCTCTCTTTTGATACTCTCTTGAATGTGCCAACTTTCACTATTTTTCCACTTCAATTTCAGCAATTTGGAAGCTCAAAAATAATCTCACTTCAACTTGCCAAGAAGAATCCCCTCCCCCACACTTGATTTATTGGCCGTCTCGGACAATAAAACACAACATGCATCCACTTACTTAACACACTAAAAGCCTCTTTCTTTTTCATTCTTAATTCTGCAGAATCTAATCTTTATCATCCTCTGTGATATTCAAGTTAAGGATATTTAGAAACACTTCCAGGTAGAGTCAACTTCTCAAACACCCAAAATCAGAACTAATTCAGAATTAGCACTAGATAGAAATTTGGTGAAAGGTTGGCACCAACTTCTTAAAAATCCAAATTCCTTGATAACAATTAATAGCATCTGTCACAGAATGGATAGAAGTTGAAATTTATATTGTTGCTGATAATTCTGCAATTTACAGTTTCAGAATTCAGTTGCTCAAATTTGATTCAAAATTCAGTAAGAAATTAAAAAGTAGCAGCTCCAATTCATCCTACAATCAATACTGGAATTGCATGCTTTGAAAACTACTGATACTTACTGATTTGTGATGCAGCCTTCAAACTTTTTCAGACTTCAATGGCACAACATTATGTTCAGTTTCTTCAAACAGGGTTCTGCCATTTCCATTTCTACTTCATCACTCTTCAATTCTTGTTCTTTAAGCATTTCCAGACATGATGAACACATTTGTTTATGGCTCTACTACATCTTCAATTGATTCTTCACTGAATTTAAAATAATCAGTGCTTAGTTGATACATCATTGATACTCTGCTAGATTTTTCTGAATTCTGCACATAAGTTCCATAATCTTGCTCCAGAATCCAGCATCTGATATCTGCACAGTGCAGAATTTAAATTTTTTCTGATCAAGTTGATTTCCGGATTTGATTGATGAGTTGCAGAATTCTGCATACATCTCAGAATTCAACTAATCTCCCCAAGGATTAAATGTACTCTACACCTATATTCAAAACTGAATCTTTATTACTGCTGTCCAGAAATCCTCACCTTTAAGTTTCAAAAATTTGATTCCAAGATAACTTCAGAAATCAGCTTGGACAAGGATAGTATTTGATAGCTAACAAGAATCAAATTTGAAGTTATTGCTGGTCATAAATACAGAAATGCCAAATTGCAGAAATCTAATTCAGATTGGTCATGGACAGAATTTGATACTAGCTAATCCAATACAAGCTTTTAATTTCAAAGCTTTGGTTCCTGACTTTGTATCAACTTCCCCCTGTTTAACCATCACAACTTCTAACACTTCTTCATCTTGTTTCTTAAGACCCCTATTAATGCATACTTGAAAACTTTGCAAGTTCCGGCAGCTCCAATTCATCTCAATCCTCTTCCCAAATTGACACAAAACTGCCATATCATGTTTTTCTGCAAATTCTTTTCTACTTCTGTTTTTGTAGATGTATTGCAGTACAATGCCAGATCTCTAACTGAATATTTCAGTTTCTATCAGAGCGTCAAAGTAGTTCAAGAATTTTGTTTCAGCTTATAAAATCACTTAGAAGACTCACTGCTCAAGTTACCAATTTTTTTTAATCCACTTTGATCCAGTAGCTACAAAAGCTCATTGTTTGAATTCTGCTTTTAAATTTCTTGCCCTGTCCAGTCATTCCTCATTCTGAAATTCTGTTTCAAAGTTTGCAGATGCCATGGCAGCTAGAATAGTTTTTGTTACAGCACTAAACAGAATGTAACCTGAGTTTACATAGGTTTTAATACTTCTCCCGAATTCTGCAGAATTCTACACAGCAACTTCTCATCTTCACTGTCCTTTTCCCAATTCAACTTCAAATGGAAAAGGTTCTGATATCTAACTACTGTTTCCTCCAATGGGTTTTCCCTTCTATCATGACTTCGTTTCTCAATGATTTGAGCCTGCTGAGAAAAGTTGGCACACACTTGAGACAATTCAAAATCTGAAATCTGTTTTTCACCTCACTGTTTTGAGTCTCTAGTTCTACCCTTTTCTTCAACTTTTCCAAGTAAATGATCCTCAATTCAAGTAATTCATGAGTGGAATGGTACACATCATTTGAATTTTGAATTTTAACCCTTTTTGATCAGACTTCAGTGTTAAGTTCTATTTAGTTCCGATTCTGATTTTCTTATAAACCATACAATTGAGGAACTAATATAACTTCCATATCATGCTAAAAAAAAAACAAAAATCAACCTTCATGAATCTATCAAAAACCTTCATCATCCTCAACCACATACCAATCTTCCCCCACACTTACTCTTTTGTCCATCTAGTCAAGTTAATTCATCAAGCACTTAATCCAAAACTCTCAACAAAATAGAGCAAGCAAAGGTAATAAAAGGATAAAATACAAGAGGAAAATGTTTTAAGAGAATTATGGGGTAAGAGATGGGAAATGATGAGGGAACAAGAATGAAAAATTATCCTTCATTTCCATGCATACACATGCTATTGTGACTTTGAAAAGAAACTAAGCAAGTTCTAGAGTTTCACTTGTTGCAAGCTCATGTCACACAAAGATATAATAGAGATTAGGCTTAAAGTGGTCCTCTCTAGGTATATTTATGCAATCTAGCTCAATTGATCAAATTGGAATCCACCACCAAATTAACCAATATCATGCAAGTAAAGTATTCAATCATGTCCATTGACCTAAAAATTGATGGTCAAACATAAAGAACTTTTACCATCTTAAAAGTATTACTAGAACAATTTCATGGAGAATTTTATCCCAAATGAAATGCTATGAAGACTACAAAATGCAAAGCATTAAACAAAATGCAAATGTAAAGTATGAAACTAATGAAAAATATAAAGCAAAAATAAAAACAAGGAACAAACTTCCCTTTATTCCAGGTGGTTGCAAACGATTTAGGAGTAAAATCCATGCCGGTATTGGAATGGTCGTTCCTGGTGGTTGGAGTCGGTTAAGGTGCAAAATCCACTTTGGAAGTGGAATATTGTGCATTGAGGTCAAGACCTCTCCTCCCACCATATGCTCCTTGAAAATTTGCCCTAGCGGTTGAAGACGGTTCAATTTAAGCATCCACTCTGGTAGCCTATAAAGATGGAAGGTAGACATCCCTCGCAAGCATATAAGGTAAGAAAAAGATGTAATAATATTAGTCCCTATAAAGCGTGTGTCAAGAAATGTATCACATCCAATAAAGTCAATTAATGGTACCTCTATAAAATTTTCTAATAAATCACAAGAAATACTAACCTTGTCATGTTGGAAGGTACCTGGAGGTTCTAAAATGGTAACTGTGACCTCCTTATCATCAGATAATAGCTCAGACTCTGGCTCAAGTGGTGTGTCTAAGGGAAGTGATTCTTGGGGCTCTGCTTCTATAGCATAAGTCCCTACACTTTCATCATCAACATCTGGTTCAGGTGATTCTTGGGGTATTGCTTCCATTGTGCAATCCCCTACACATACATCATCATCCACATCAGTACCTGCATCATCAATGACATCAGCAACAGCAATATCAGTAGAGCTAGAAATCCTTACAACTACAGAATCATAACAAGAAATATTAGAGGAGTCCTGTGAAGTAATAAAATCAAGATCAGGTCTGTCAAAAACACTACAATTCCTCTGCTCAGGCACCTCTACATCCTTAGGAATAATCTCATCAACTCTTATGGTAACTGGTTGTCCATTCCTAAATTGTTGAGGGTTGGTAGCCATGGTTTCCAAAAGTTTCATAGCTTCATCAGGAGTTTTGTCAATCAAGGGCACTCCACTAGCTTTATCCACCATGTACAAATCAATCGGTGACAACCCATCATAAAAATGTAGGACAAGCATCTGATCACTAATTTGATGTTGAGGACAACTGGAGCAAAGTTCCTTGAATCTTTTCCAATATTCATGCAATGTCTCCTCCTCGAATTGTTGAATACCACGAATCTTTTTCCGCATAGATATATAATCATTCTGAACTTCTTGTAGGCTTTGATGTGCTGGATATGACTCATCAACTTATCCTTGTGCAACCTCATACCTGAAACTTGCATAATCCACAGGTGGATAGTACTGATGTTCAGATTGATAGAACCAAGTCTGAGGCTGATAGTACTGATAATATGGATCCATGGCCAAAGAGATTCCTGCTCTTACACTGAAACACTAGCAGATAAGATCAGAAGATACAGGAGCATATAAGATCAAACACATGGATATATGAACATGAAAGCAATTGCAACAATTTTTTTTTCCAAATTTTTTTGTGTGAAAAGAAAAAGAAACAATCCTAAGGTATCAAACACCGCTACATTCCCCGGCAACGGTGCCAATTTTGATAAACCCGATTTTGTCGTGATTTGGGTATCAAATAATTTCACCGAACTCCTTTCTACACTAATGCAGTATAGGATGACTCGGATCGTCTCTCTCAAGGAATGTAAACAGTAGGATGATAGTCTTAAGATCAATTATTGTTGGCTTGGGGTTTTCTGGATAAATTCAAGATTTCAGAATTGACTTTTGAACAAAGAGAAGAAGAAAGGACCTAAAACTATACTACATTTGTAAATTCAACTCATGGAAATTAACAAACAAAGAAGCTAACTAATCTAAACTACTGCATTGAATGAAATGGCAAACAAAAATAACCTAATGCAACAATTAAGCAAATCTAAATTGTGTAGAATCAAGAATCAAGAACAGTGGCCTTAACCAAAGGTTTCAAAACAATAGCAAGGGAATTCGAATCAGCTATGCATCGATCAGCTACAACAAAACTAAAATTCAAACAGAGATGAAGAAACTAGCATTCATAGGATTCAAACTAATCAATTGGAGAAACCCTAGCTTGGGTTCGGTCTACATCAGATGAAGAACTCGGCGTTGAAGACAAACAAAGTAACTCAGATGGAAATGGATCAAGATCAGAGAAAAGGTGTGGAGCTTCAAGAAAGGAAGATAACCGGCCGGAAAATAGAGGAATCAGCTCAAACCACCGAATTGCTTCTCCGTCTTTGCTTCTTCTTCCTCGCACGAAATCGCGGTAGAAATTGGTGTTCAGATGATTGAGATGGCGTCGCCGGCTCGAAGATGGAGATTCACCGGAGGAAGGGAAACGCCCTTGACCTCAGCAGCTCGCCGGCGGTGGAGTGGATTGAGGAAGAAGATCGTCGGAGCAGATCGCGCTCCCCTGTCTTGGCACGAAGGTACTGTGGAAGTTGACGCGAACACTGTAGCTTCTCATCCCTTTAAATCTAATCTCAGTTCTGTGATGGACGACTGTGAATATTCTGCCTCTGATCCAACGGTGAATCTTAATCTAAATTTGATCCAAAGGTTCAAATCTTCATCAAGGGACCTGATCTACTCTCTCCTAGCTCGGATGGACCAAATCTTCAATGGATGGCTTAGATCTCTCTTAATCTTGAATGGACGATCTAGATTACTCCAGAGCTTGATCTCTTCATTTAAGCTTGGATTCGTGTTCAATCTGGTTTGGTCAACCTCGGATCCATGATCCCTTGATGCCTACAAAGAATATAACCAAATATTAGCATCAAATACCACAAATATGATATAATTTGCAATTAGGTCCATAAATGGCTCTAACTCATGAAACATGGTGTAAACATGACTTTAACATATGAGAAGATTAAAAATGTATGCCTATATGGATCAAAATATCATGATAAAGTGATAGTTATCATTACTGTATATCAATTTCATGATGTATGTTTTTGTGAGTAGGAAAGGATCTTACTAAGTCTATCTTCTTATAATTTTACTTTCCCTTGTACTGCATAAAAGGGTAAAGAATGACTAAACTAAAGGGAGCAGCAGGAGGGGCAAAGGATGTGTGTGGCAGTGGCATGGTGGAAGATATCTGTTTTGTGTTTGAAGACTTATGCATGTTCTAAGTTTTGCATGTTAACTTGTTTTTCTACTTGATGCTTTTAATGTTTGCTACTTGACTATCGCTTTTTATTATTTTCATGAATCTTGAACTCATAGGCACTTGGTTTAGTTAAAGAATTGCTAAGAACGTTTTTATCATTCTTGAATGTTAAGGTAACTAAACTATGCTTGAATTCTATGTTATGTTTCAGTGACTAAATATTAAATCAAGTACGCACATGAATGCTAAGCATGCTCACATGTTTAATATGTTTACATGATTATATTGTTCTCTATGTATGTTTTAAATTTAAATTCTTCCGCTGCAATGATCGCACATGTATGTATATTCGTGTAACGTCGCCCTTGCCGTCAGTAGGGGAAGGGCGGCCGTTACATCTGTTGTTTGACATTTGTTATTGATGGTGTCACAGGGAGTGTCTTGTTTGTGATATTTATGGATTTAGTGATTTGTAGTTGGTGATTAGATTACGAACTTGTTGTAAGTAATCTTATGGTTAAGAATGCTTGTTGTACGGATAATATGAGTCTATGATTTTACCATTTAGGTTATAGTGCCCTAGATTTTTGTGTTTATGGAGCTTTGTTGTTGTAGGGGTTTTCAGCCTCAGACCGATGGACAATCTGAGTGCACTAGATTGATGATAAAGGATCTGCTGATAGCGTGAGCTTATAGCCCACAGAGTCATCGTTTACGGTTGGATATTTGTGCTTGATATTTGGTTAGTGTAGCGTATGAGTATGTTGCTTGGTTGCTATCTTTGGATGAGGATCCCTGAGATGAACAGTAAATTTGGAGATCAAATTTTTATTGGTGGGGGAGAATATAAAATACTAAATAATTAATAATTAAATAATAAGGTTATTTGAGGAAATAATTTTATTAGAATTTTTAGGATTTTTTAGAAATTTTTTGGGATTTAATCGGAGCCTGTATGACGTACATAGAGGGGATGCATTCATGGGCCCGAGAAAAGCCTGTTTGGAATACCCAAAGGTGAGAGTTGATCAATTTGATTAACATATAGTTGAATTAATCAAAACCTAAGTTATAAATAAAGGCTTAACCTCTCCACCCTCTTCACCGCCGAAACCCCTTCTTCTCCGTGCCCTAAACCTCTCACGTAGCCCTTTCCCCTCTTTAGTGCCGAGCCTCTCCCTCCCCTTCATTCTTCCACGCACGAACACCTTAGATGTCGCCGGCCTCTCCTCACGCCAGCACCAGAGATGTTCCACCAACGTCGTTCCCGATGAGCCCCAAGTCATCGGCCTCTCCTCTCTCGAGTCACAGCCGCGACCTCGCCTCAAGCGAGCACCCCAACAGCCGGCGATCTCCCACTCCCCTGCCTCAACTCGGCACCACAGCAACCATCAGCGGGTCTTCTTCTTTGTGAATCATAACTGCCATCTCATGCCCTAGCCGATCCTCTTCCCCGCTCCGACGCAGACATGTGGTAAGCCCAAGCTCGCCATGCCCTAGATCTGTCTCTCATCGCCACACCTCCTCTCACTCGAACTCCCCTCTACGGTTGACGCTGCCCTTTGCCGTGAGCAACCCACGCCGACGCCGACCCCTCTCCACCCGAGCTGTGCCCTGACTGATCCAGCAAGGTTCTTCCGATGCTGTTTGGAGTTGCTGGAGAGGTCTAGATACGTTGAGATTTTGGATCAAGATCATGAAGCATTCGACTGGGTTGGTTGGTGTTTTGTTCCTTTCCTTGGTTCCTGAAAAGCTTGGATAGGTTGTTGAGGTATATGTTTTGATTTCTAATCATTTTGCTGCTTCTTGTTTGCTTCTAAAACATTGGACGGATTTGGGATGTTATGGATTTTCCTTCGAGATCGTTATGTTTTGGAGTAGCTATGGATTTTAATTTCATGGTACTTCATAGTGTCATCAATTTCTAGGATAAGTTTGTGTATGAATGCAAGTCGATTTGAGAGGGTTCATGGGTTTTGAGTTGGCTCTGAGTTGGTGGACTGATCTAATGTGTGCAGGGTGAATCCAATATGTTTTGTTTTGGCTCTTAGTGATGGTTTTGGACTTGTTATCTTGGGATGATTTGTATGGAATTGAGTTGTCCTGGTGATATGCTGGTTTTCTTGCAGATTCGGTGTTGATTCTTTGAGTTTTCTAGTGCCAGTTTTATGTGTTCAACTGTTGGGATAGAAGTTGGGTAATGTGAACGCTACCTCATGATAGCTAAATTTCTGGGACAAATTAGGGTAGCCTGCCAATTGTTCTAGGATTGGATTAGATATGATTTAAGAGTTGGTATTAGCTATTTGATTCATATGAAGATAGCTAATTTGTGTGTGCTGGTGCAGGACGTTGATTTAGACGATTGACGTGACGGGGCGTGATTTGGTTCAGACTACATATTAAAGGCGGGTACTTCTTGCCCTTGGTGCATAAACTATTTTGGATAAGAAATTATTTTTACCTAGACTCCACTCTTATTTTCCTATGCTTGATATTTCCACGCGATCTTTGTGAAATTCGTTTCCATATCTATACAGTCTCTTGTTGTTGTCCAGTATAAGTAGCAGATATTAGATACCATGTTTGTATGCTTTGACTGTTGCTTATTTATGTACTATATTGAGCATGCTAGCTTCATGTAGCATACCTAATTTTTGCTTATATTCGTATGATGATTGTTGCATTTGCCACTTCATGTCATGGCATGCATGTGAAAGACCAATTCTCTCTTGTGGTCGAGAGAGTCGTTGGCCAGGGTCGCATCCTCGGCCACTCGAGAGAGTGGTAGTTGGAGTTGATGTCGCTTGTCCTATCGTGTCGCACTCGGCCACTCATGGATAGTGGTAGCTAAAGTTACGAGCAGCAGAGACCCCCGTCGCAGATGTAGATAGTTAGCTACTATGCAACTGTCCACTCGACCACTCGTGAGAGTGGTAGCTGGAGTGGTGTACAGTCTGTAACTGACCCTGCCTCTCGACCATACAGGGGTCATGGTGCAGAGAGGTGGGCGGGAGTGACCATCCATGCATACGCTGTTTTATACTTGCTTTGGCTGCTGCTGTTTAAATATGCTGTTATTGTTTACTTATTGTTGTTTCTCACTTATGCTGCTATGCTTGCTTATGTTGAGATATACCCTCGCTGTAGGAGGTTTATCCTTGGTTTACTTGTTGGAAGTTTGTATATAACTTACATATTTCCTCTGTAGTTATGAGGAGTACTGTAGCAGATTAGTACAACTTCTGACCTTCTATTACTAGCCTAGGATATGGTTTTCAGGTATGAGCATTTATTATAGTTTTGTTTTAGTATCTGCTATTCCTCTTATGAGACTGTATACTCTTGGTTCACTTTCTATTTGTATATTATGTTCATGCACTATCTTTCTTTACCCGCTGAGTTCCAATACTCACCACCCCACAAAATGGTTTCTTTCGCTAGGTAACAGGTAGATGAGTCATGGACGCTTAGAGAGTCCCGGCTGCCAGTCCCACGTCACACTCGAGGATAGTTATCTTTTTGGGTTTTGTTACTGTTTAGGTGGTATGTTAATTTTGGGTATTTTGCTTTTGAACAAGTCGATGTGGATTTTTGGAGTATAGTCTGGTGGTTGCAGGTATTTTTGTTAGTGCCGTTGTTGGTCTTATGCTTGTATTGTTTTGTGTTTACCGCTGTTGTGTGTTTACGTTCAGCCGTGTGAGCATATTAAACTGCGTGGTTGTGTTTATTTTGTTCCACCCTAGTGGGCTGATGATATAAACTGCGTGGTTGTGTCTATTTCAATTTTGTCTAACCGGGTATGCTGAGTATATTAAACTGCGTGTTATGTTGTTTCTATTTTATGTATATATTCTAGCCGTATGTGACTGATGTATATAGATGTATTGTGTTTATTTATTGCTTCATATTGTCACCCATACAGGGGAGATCCTGCCGAACTTTTGTCTGGCAGGGACTCCTTTGGGGCGTGATAGCTATGCATCCCATCCCCCTCCTAGCACTTCTCGATCCTACACTTATAACCCTATCGGATGGCTCAGGAGTTTGTGACAGGTCAGGTCTAAAACTCTGTGGCTAAATAAATTTTGGAGGAATTTTTTGAGTGACTTCGCCTGCATTCTCATTAAATGTGCAATTTTAATATAGTACATGAATATATTATTAGCGTACTTTTCAAGCCCTATAGGATTATAGATTATTTGCGCTCTAAGGTCACTCTAGTTTTTTCCCTTCTGTGTTTTCAAGATAGTAGGAAACCAAGGTGAGTTTTTATACCACCTTGAATGGTCCTCCCCACTGGGGCTCTAGCTTGTTAACGTTCTTGACCGACTTGACTCACTTCCATACTAGATCTCCAACCTAGAAAAATCAAGGAATGACTCTCCTATTATAATTTTTCTTCATCCTTTGTCGGTAAGCCATCAACCAAGCTACCATCTTGTCTCTGATTTCTTCTATCAGATCCAGCTCTATAAGGCACTGACCAGAATTATCTTCATCATATAGTTGCCTTCAATCAGATTCTACACCAATCTCGACTGAGACCACTACTTTACCACCATAAACTAGATGAAAAGGAGTAATACCTATCGCTTCCCGAGAGGTTGTACGATATGCCCATAATTGTAATGCCCGAAAACTCTCAAAAATAATTTTAGAAATATTCTATTATTTCTCTAGAATTTTAGGATATTTTTATGGAATTTTTAAAATAGTGGAAGTCGCAAAAATAAATAGAAACGTAAAATAGCCCACGCGGGTATTGAACCCGAGACCTACTAGACATTACACTTCAGGGATGACTCTAGTGACCAAGTGAACCCAGCAGGGCTGTGCTGAAAGAAAAGGGAATCAATTATATTTATGTTAGAGTTGGGCCGAAGTACCCACTTAATATAAATAGGAAAATTATTAAGTGGAGAATTGTTTTAACGACAATTCTTCTCCCTCAAACCCTCACGCCGCCCTCTTCTTCTTCTCTTCTTCTCTCGGCTCACCAAGCCAAAGGAACCTAGGGTTCCGTTCCAAGAGCCATAGGAGCGCCTTCCGGCGACGACTCCAGCACAAGAACGTTCCTCTCCGCGAGAATGACATTTAGACGCGAGGAGATTGTCGAAGAGGTCTCTTCTCCGGGAAACCTAGCGTACAGATCTGTAAGAAACTTCTAGCAGGAGGTAAGAAACCCTCACCTGCAGTATAAGTAGTTATTCGTATGTTTTTACGCATTAGTTTAGTCGTATACAGATTTTTAGTACGTAGGGTGTGGTTTAGTGCACACAAAGTATTTGACAGAATGTTTAGATCAGTAAAATGCTACAGTAGGCATTTTAATAGCTCAAAAAAATGCAATAAAAGCATCTAAAATAGCATATTAGTCTTGCTATAGCTTTTATGGGACTACGGTCTAATGGGTGGGCGCCCACAGTCGCCTCTAGGTTCAGACAACCTAGTTCTAGGTTCAGATAACCTAGTAAGAGCAAGATAAGGTATATTAGCTACAAATCAGTATTTTACTTTTTAGTGGCACTGTAATGGACTCTAGTTGTCCTTAGGCTGGGCTCCCATAGTCGCCCCTAGGTTTAGATAACCTAGTAACTCTTCTAAATTCGGGACTTGCAACCCCGGGTTTAGTTAGAGATGCGCGCATAGCAAGTACAGTTGTCGGGCCAATTAGCAGCATGATTATGTATTTTCATCTATTTATGATAAATAGTTTTTAAACCTACACAATATCGTTTATGTGAATACAGAGCAGCTTAGCATCAGTTAGCAGTAGTGTAGCTTAGCTTTTATTTCAGTTTAGTTCTTATGGATCCACATGATGGTTTTATGCTTAGCTATGATTGTCATGTATTGTATGTGATTATGCCATGTTTTAGAATCCATGTTTAGCAATGTTCAGCATGTATTTTAAATAGCATGTTTTTAAAAACATAAACTGCATCGTATGCATGTTTTGTGAGGTAGATGGTTTTTTACTAAGCTCTCAAGCTTACAGATACTTCTTTTCCTTATACTGCAGATAAAGGTAAAGGAAAGATGGACTAGCGTGTTGGTTGCTACTCGGAAAACCTAGAGGTTCCACTGTACAAAAATTTTGTACAAAGGTCTGAACCTTTTTCCTAGCTACCATGTGTTCTTTTAAATTAAATTTTGGATCGCCTGCGGAACTTAACACGTTTGATCCAAAACTTAATCTATTTGTTCTTTTAGGTTTTGACTTGGATCTCCTGCGGAACTTAACACGTTCGACCGAAGTCTCCTTAAGTTATTAATTCCATTAAATATTAATTTCCATAAAAGGTTCCCAGTACTGACGTGGCGAGGCACATGACCTTCTTGGATATGGGAGCAACCACCACCGACTAGACAAAACCTTTAATAGAAAACTAATATTTAATTTCCTAAAATAACTTTAGGTTAACCAAAGAGAACAATCAAATCACAAGGAAAAGAAAGAAACAAAAGAACACAACTTCAAAAAAACATATTCGAAATACTAGAACGTAAGTCTCTTGTATTTGGTATTATTTCCATAAATAACTAGCATGATGCGGAAATAGAAATTACTAGTTATACCTTGTAGAAAAAACCTCTTGATCTTCTACCGTATTCCTTTTCTAACCTCGGACGTTGTGTGGGCAACGATCTTCCAAGATGAGAAACCACCAACCATATTCTTCTCCTCCAAGCAAGGTTCGGCCACAAAAGAAAAGCTTTACCAAGGAGAAAAACCAAAATACTAACCAAGCTCCAAGAGATGCTAGCTTTCTCTCCTTCTTCTTCTTCTTCTCCGAGTAGTATCCGGCCACCACAAGAACTCCAAGGGAGAGGGAGAGGTTCGGCCACCACAAGAGGAAGAGAAGGAGATGATGGCCGGCCACACCAAGGAACAAAAGAGGGAGAGGAATAATAGATGTTGTGTCTTGTGAAGGCACCCTCACCCCTTCTTTTATATTCCTTGGCCTAGGTAAATTAGGAAATTTAATTACAATAAATTTTCCTTAATTTCCTTGACATGATTTAATTGAGAAAAATAAAATAATATTTCCCCAATTAAACAATGATGGTCGGCCAAATCAATAGGAAGCAAATTGGACAAGTTTCAATCAACAATTAAAACTTTCCTTATTTGTTTCCGGAATTTTAAAAAATAAAATTTCTCTTTAAAATCTCTTCATGGTTAATAAAAGGAAATATCTATAATTTTAATTTTATTAACATGTGAATAATTTTAAAGAGAAAATAAAATCTCTCCAATCTACAAATAAGGAAAGAGATCTAATCTCTTTCTTTAATCTTTGTAAATCTTTTACAAGAGATATTTTAATTTTAATTCTCTTTCAAATTAAATCTTCCACATAATAATAAACATTAAAATTAAATTTTCTTTTTAATTAATTATGGCCGGCCCTACTAGCTTGGGTTCAAGCTAGGGCCGGCCACCTTAAACCCAAGCTTAGGCCGGCCCTAGCTTGGTTCCCAAGCTAGCTTGGCCGGCCCCCTTTAGGTGGGTATAGAAGGTGGGTATATGTGGGTATAGTACTCTATAAATAAGAGGCTACGATAGGGACCGAGAGGAGGAATTGGTTTTGGTCTCCCGATAAAATTAAGCATCCCATGTTCGCCCCGAACACACAACTTAATTTTATCAATGATAATTCATTCCACTAGAGAACTATCATTGAACTACCGCACCAATCCCAAATTACATTTTTTGGGCTCCTTCTTATGAGTGTGTTAGTCTCCCTGTGTTTAAGATATCGAATGTCCACTAATTAAGTGAGTTACTGACAACTCATTTAATTAATATCTAAATCCAAGAGTAGTACCACTCAACCTTATTATCATGTCGGACTAAGTCCACCTGCAGGGTTTAACATGACAATCTTTTTGAGCTCCTCTTGAAGACATTATCAACCTAGTATCACTAGGACACAGTTTCCTTCTATAATCAACAACACACACTATGAGTGATACCATTTCCCAATTTATCGGGTTTATTGATTCATCGAACTAAATCTCACCCATTGATAAATTAAAGAAATAAATATCAAACATATGTGTTTGTTATTATATTAGGATTAAGAGCACACACTTCCATAATAACTGAGGTCTTTGTTCCTTTATAAAGTCAGTATAAAAGGAACGACCTGAAATGGTCCTACTCAATACACTCTGAGTGTACTAGTGTAATTATATAGTCAAGATAAACTAATACCTAATTACACTACGACTTTCTAATGGTTTGTTCCTTTCCATTCTGGTCGTTAGCTACTGTTTATAATTTATAAGGTACTGATAACATCATCTTCTGTATGTGACACCACATACTATGTTATCTACAATATAAATTAAATGAACAATTACAAACAAATGTAGATAATTAGACCAAATGTGATTCTTTATTCATAATGAATGTTTACAAAGCTTAGGCTTTCAGTATACACTCCAACAATCTCCCACTTATACTAATGACTAAGCTGCCATATCTTCTACCATACATCTGATCCCATTCCTCCACATGCCGATCAAAGCTTTCGGAAGGGCCTTAGTGAAAGGATCTGCCAGGTTATCCACGATGCAATCTTGGCGATGACAACTTGTCCTCGCTTCACGATATCTCGTATCGGGTAGTACTTGCGCTCTATATGTTTACTCGCCTTTATGAGCTCGTGGTTCCTTCGAGTTTGCAGCTGCTATTATCACAATAAATTGTGATGATCTTGGGCAAACCAGAATCACATCTAAGTCCATTAGAAAGTTCTGAGCCATACTGCTTCTTTAGCCGCCTCGGAGGTCGCTACATACTCACTTCCATGGTTGAGTCCGAAACGCATTTCTGCTTAACACTCCTCCATGAAATGGCTCCACCTCCTAAAGTAAACACATAGCCTGATGTAGACTTACTGTTATCCCTATCTGATTGGAAATCTGAATCCGTGTAACCCACAGGGAGCAGATCGTCTGCTTGGTAAACTAGCATATAATCTCTAGTCCTTCTCAGGTACTTTAATATATGCTTTACTGCAGTCCAATGTCCTTGTCCAGGGTTACTCTGATATCTGCTGACCATGCCCACGGCAAAACAGATATCATGTCTCGTACATAGCATTGCATACATTAGGCTTCCTACAGCCGAAGCATAAGAACTACTTTCATGTCCTCTATCTCTTTTGATGTCTTTGGAGACATCTCTTTGATAGAGCTACTCCATGTCTAAAAGGTAAGAAACCTTTCTTGGAGTCTTGCATGCTAAAACGAGCAAGGATTGTATCTATATATGAAGCTTGGGATAGACACAACATTCTTTTCTTGCGATCCCTTATAACTTTGATCCCAAGAATGTGTGCACATTCTCCTAAGTCCTTCATATCAAATTGTTTGGACAACCATACCCTTACATCTGATAATACCTTGACATTGTTGCCAATTAACAAAATATCATCTACGTATAGTACAAGAAATACCACCACGTTTCCGTTACACTTCTTATATACACAAGACTCATCCGGACTTTGAATAAATCCATATGACTGGATTACTTCATTAAACCGGATGTTCCAAGACCTTGAAGCTTGCTTCAGTCCATAAATGGACCGATTGAGCTTGCATACTAGATGCTCTTTGCCTTTTTCAATGAACCCTTCTGGTTGCTTCATATGGATGTTCTCTTCAAGACTTCCATTAAGGAAAGCTGTCTTGACATCCATTTGCCAAATCTCATAATCCATATGAGCAGCAATGGATAAGAGTATCCGGATAGACTTAAGCATGGCTACCGGTGAAAAGGTTTCCTCATAATCGATTCCCTCTTTCTGAGTGTACCCTTTCGCAACAAGCCTAGCTTTGAAGGTTTCTACCTTCCCGTCTGTCCCTCTTTTCCTTTTGTAGATCCACTTGCATCCAACGGCTTTTATACCATCAGGTGGTTCTACAAGCTCCCAAACCTTATTAGAGTACATGGACTCTATTTCAAAATTCATTGCCTTTTGCCAAGATGCTGCATCTATATCTTGGAGTGCTTCGTCATATGACCGGGGATCAGGTTCATGTGCCGGATCAAGTCCAAAGACTCTCCCAAAAACATGAATCTTTCAGGCTGCCTTACAACCCTCCCACTACGACGAGGCATTGTCTGTGGTTGTGTATCATGTGTGACACGTGTTGCAGTCTCTTGTGATACTTCATCTTGTACTGTTGGTACTGAAGTAGACGTGTCCTCTCTAAGTTCTTCTAAAATAACTTTACTGCTGGGCTTGTGATCCATTATATAGTCTTCTTCTAAAAATTGGGCATTGGTGCTAACAATGACCTTCTGGTCTTTAGGACTATAAAATAAACCACCTTTCGTTCCTCTGGGATACCCCACAAACACACAAACTTCTGTACGAGATTCTAACTTATCAGCATCTGGTTTCAGCACATGTGCTGGACTACCCCAAATCCGAATATGTCTTAGACTGGGCTTTCGCCCATTCCACAATTCTGTGGGAGTAGAAGAAACTGATTTAGAAGGTACTAAGTTCAGAATATACACTGCTGTTTCCAGAGCGTATTCCCAAAATGAATTTGGTAATTCCGAGTAACTCATCATCGATCTAACCATCTCCATAAGAGTCCTATTCCTTCGTTGTGCCACACCATTCTGTTGGGGTGTACCAGGTGCGGACAGTTGGGATTGAATCTCGGCCTCCGATAAGTAATTCCTAAACTCTCCTAAGAGGTATTCGCCACCACGATCGATCGTAGTGTCTTGATACTTTTACCTAGTCGTTTCTCCACATCAGCCTTGTATTCTTTGAACTTATCAAAGCACTCGGACTTGCGGCGCATTAGGTAAATGTATCCATATCTTGAATAATCGTCTATGAAAGAGACAAAATATTCAAAACCTCCTCTTGCCCAGACGGACATAGGACCACACAAATCAGAGTGAACCAACTCTAACACTTCTTTGGCTCTATACCCCTTGGCCTTGAACGGCCTCTTGGTCATTTTACCTTCTAAGCAAGATTCACAAGTTGGAAAATTTTCCAACTCTAATGAACTCAAAAGTCCATCGGCTATAAGCCTCTGAATCCTACTTAAATTAATATGACCAAGTCTTAGATGCCAAAGATATGCTTGGTTCATTTCTGAAGGTTCTTTTCTCTTATTAGAATTAGAAGATGAGTTATAAATTTCCATGTTTTGCTTTGTGGAAGAAATTGGATTTAAAGTATACAAATTGCCAACTAATGCACCAGAATAGATAATCACTTTATTTCTTTTAATAACTACATCGTTACTGAAAGAAACTGAATATCCATCTAAAAACAGTTTAGAAACTGAAATTAAATTCTTTCTAAAACTGGGTACATAAAGACAATTTCTTAAAACCAAATTCCTATTTCTACTAAAAGATAAGTAGACGTCTCCCACTGCAACAGCTGCCACCTTAGTAGCATTGCCCATGTAGACGGTAATTTCTCCTTCAGATAGTCGCTGCAAGGAATTGCAGACATGATCAGTGGCTCCCGTATCTACACACCAGGTGCTGGTAGATAACACCGCTAAACATGTTTCAACAACTAGAGTATGAGATATACCTTTGTTTTGGTTCCTACGAGGACAGTCCGCCTTCCAATGTCCTGCCTGCTTACAGATGAAGCACTTACCCTTCGGCTTCTTCATTCCAGCTTTAAATCCCGTACTCTGAAATTTATTCACTTTCTTTGCTGAACCAGCTTGTTTCTTCTTCTTCTTTCCTTTCGGTTTAGAAGTAGAACCGTTTTCAGCATAGTGAATTTGAGCATTGTGACGAAATAATCCTTCTGCTGCTTGAAGTTCTGTCAGTAGTTCCGCTAATGAATAAACCCTCTTATTCATATTATAGTTCAGGCGAAACTGCTCAAAACTTCTAGGTAGCGTTTGGAGGATCATATCGATCTGGGTTTCCCCATCAATTTCTCCTCCAAGGATCTGTATCTCGTTCAGATAAGCCATCATCTTTAGGATATGATCCCTTACAGGAGTACCCTCTTGCATGGTGGCTGTCATTATCTTTCTCATGGCTTCTTGCCTAGAAGCCCTATCCTGATGACCAAAGAGTTCCTTGAGATTGTTCATAATATCATAGGTTGTTGGTAAATCTTGATGCTGATGTTGCAATACATTTGACATTAAAGCCAAAATGTAACACCGCGCCATCTCATCTGCTTTTACCCATTTCCTATGATATTCAATCTCCTCTTGGGTAGATTCACCAGTAGGTGCATCAGGGCACTGCTCAGTCAGTACATATTTATAGCTTTCAGTAGTAAGAACAATGTCCAGGTTTCTTTTCCAATCTATGTAGTTTGGTCCAGTAAGTCTATTCTGTTGAAGTATGATGGACAGTGGGTTGAAAGACATCCTAAGAATCACAAATAACTTTTGGTCAGAACTCTAAATTTAGAATAATATTGATTCCTCAAACAATACTATTTTAAATTAACCAACACCTCATCACACTGTGAATTTTGTATGCCACGTTAGTGTGGACGTATACAAATTCAACATTTGTAAAAGGAGGGTTTTAACCCATTAATTTTATTATCTTGTCAACCTAACTTTTTGACAAATAAAATTAATAGTTGGTATTATTTGATCACACAAATAATAATAGTGACTCCGTTGGGGAGGATACTATTAGATGTGTCTAAGTGTATACCATTACTTGACACTAAGTCCATTAATAAGATTATGCCCCTTCCGTTGGGGAAGATCACACGCTCTTAATTAATTTCCTATAGTCATCCAAAAATGGAAGTCTGTTCTAGTGATCCACAAACAAGCTCATCCGTTATGGAGGAAGACACTCAGAGCCAACGCGCAAGCTTGTTTGCATCACTTACAAACCAGTAATGGAGACCATGGGATTTATTTAAAATCCCTCTCCCACTTAGTTATTTATAAATGAGGAATTTTAACTATGCTAGCTTACTAAACTTGTAAACTAACATGCACATAATATAAAGCAATAAATAGAAAATCTAATTTTCAACTATTATGGCTTTTATCTTTAATTATCCTTCGTGTGTTGTCATCCGAAGCTGCTGCCATATTTGGCCACCGCCACTGGGTCTAACTGTCGCATCCATCTTGCTCCTGCGCCTCTGGTCCTTAGAAGGTTCCACGCTTTGCAAGATTCGATCCGCGACATAAATAGAATTTTACATTTTGATCCTATATTCCATAAAAGGAATGTACATGTATCTAGATCAAAAATAAAATCCTAATAAAACTAAATACAGCTCCTGCTGTATTTTAATACAATCATGCACACACATATAAATTGCCCTTGGCATGTCCAAGTGTCCAATCACACACATAATTAACTAAAAGCCATAATAGTTGGATCCTGCATCCACAAAGTTAGCACATCCTACTATTATCCTGCCTAAATTATGTATGACATGTGCATAATTAAACTAAATACCAAATACACAGAGGCAAAACCCTAGCTCTGATACCAATTGTTGGTTGCTACTCGGAAAACTTAGAGGTTCCACTGTACAAAAATTTTGTACAAACGTCTGAACCTTTTTCCTAGCTACCATATGTTCTTTTAAATTAAATTTTGGATCGCCTGCGGAACTTAACACATTTGATCCAAAACTTAATCTATTTGTTCTTTTAGGTTTTGACTTGGATCTCCTGCGGAACTTAACACGTTCGACCCAAGTCTCCTTAAGTTATTAATTCCATTAAATATTAATTTCCATAAAAGGTTCCCAGTACTGACGTGGCGAGGCACATGGCCTTCTTGGATATGGGAGCAACCACCACCGACTAGACAAAACCTTTAATAGAAAGCTAATATTTAATTTCCTAAAATAACTTTAGGTTAACCAAAGAGAACAATCAAATCACAAGGAAAAGAAAGAAACAAAAGAACACAACTTCGAAAAAACATATTCGAAATACTAGAACGTAAGTCTCTTGTATTTGGTATTATTTCCATAAATAACTAGCATGATGCGGAAATAGAAATTACTAGTTATACCTTGTAGAAAAAACCTCTTGATCTTCTACCGTATTCCTTTTCTAACCTCGGACGTTGTGTGGGCAACGATCTTCCAAGATGAGAAACAACCAACCACCTTCTTCTCCTCCAAGCAAGGTTCGGCCACAAAAGAAAAGCTTTACCAAGGAGAAAAACCAAAATACTAACCAAGCTCCAAGAGATGCTAGCTTTCTCTCCTTCTTCTTCTTCTCCGAGTAGTATCCGGCCACCACAAGAACTCCAAGGGAGAGGGAGAGGTTCGGCCACCACAAGAGGAAGAGAAGGAGATGATGGCCGGCCACACCAAGGAACAAAAGAGGGAGAGGAATAATAGATGTTGTGTCTTGTGAAGGCACCCTCACCCCTTCTTTTATATTCCTTGGCCTAGGTAAATTAGGAAATTTAATTATAATAAATTTTCCTTAATTTCTTTGACATGATTTAATTGAGAAAAATAAAATAATATTTCCCCAATTAAACAATGATGGCCGGCCAAATCAATAGGAAGCAAATTGGACAAGTTTCAATCAACAATTAAAACTTTCCTTATTTGTTTCCGGAACTTTAAAAAAAATAACATTTCTCTTTAAAATCTCTTCATGGTTAATAAAAGGAAATATCTATAATTTTAATTTTATTAACATGTGAATAATTTTAAAGAGAAAATAAAATATCTCTCCAATCTACAAATAAGGAAAGAGATCTAATCTCTTACTTTAATCTTTTGTAAATCTTTTACAAGAGAGATATTTTAATTTTAATTCTCTTTCAAATTAAATCTTCCACATAATAATAAACATTAAAATTAAATTTTCTTTTTAATTAATTATGGCCGGCCCTACTAGCTTGGGTTCAAGCTAGGGCCGGCCACCTTAAACCCAAGCTTAGGCCCCCTTTAGCTGGGTATAGAGGTGGGTATAGTGTGTATAGTACTCTATAAATAAGAGGCTACGATAGGGACCGAGAGGAGGAATTGGTTTTGGTCTCCCGATAAAATTAAGCATCTCATGTTCGCCCCGAACACACAACTTAATTTTATCAATGATAATTCATTCCACTAGAGAACTATCATTGAACTACCGCACCAATCCCAAATTACATTTTTTGGGCTCCTTCTTATGAGTGTGTTAGTCTCCCTGTGTTTAAGATATCGAATGTCCACTAATTAAGTGAGTTACTGACAACTCATTTAATTAATATCTAAATCCAAGAGTAGTACCACTCAACCTTATTATCATGTCGAACTAAGTCCACCTGCAGGGTTTAACATGACAATCTTTA
This sequence comes from Zingiber officinale, assembly GCF_018446385.1. Taxonomy (NCBI): domain Eukaryota; kingdom Viridiplantae; phylum Streptophyta; class Magnoliopsida; order Zingiberales; family Zingiberaceae; genus Zingiber; species Zingiber officinale. The sequence goes on from NC_055990.1 coordinate 85,268,152, forward strand.
TGAGCTCCTCTTGAGGACATTATCAACCTAGTATCACTAGGACACAGTTTCCTTCTATAATCAACAACACACACTATGAGTGATACCATTTCCCAATTTATCGGGTTTATTGATTCATCGAACTAAATCTCACCCATTGATAAATTAAAGAAATAAATATCAAACATATGTGCTTGTTATTATATTAGGATTAAGAGCACACACTTCCATAATAACTGAGGTCTTTGTTCCTTTATAAAGTCAGTATAAAAGGAGCGACCTGAAATGGTCCTACTCAATACACTCTGAGTGTACTAGTGTAATTATATAGTCAAGTTAAACTAATACCTAATTACACTACGACCTTCTAATGGTTTGTTCCTTTCCATTCTGGTCGTGAGCTACTGTTTATAATTTATAAGGTACTGATAACATCATCTTCTGTATGTGACACCACATACTATGTTATCTACAATATAAATTAAATGAACAACTACAAACAAATGTAGATAATTAGACCAAATGTGATTCTTTATTCATAATGAATGTTTACAAAGCTTAGGCTTTCAGTATACACTCCAACATAGCGGAGGTTAGAGGTCAATGCTACAAGGATGTGTGTGGGCAGGAATTTGGAATGAAGACCCTTGGGAATTAGCAAATTTATAAAATTAGAACCTTTTGTTCTTTTTATGTTTATACACCTTTGGAATGTTTAAGAATTCTGAATTGTGGAACCATGCAAACATGCCATGTCTAGGACACTAGCTAGCTTATTGATGAGTAGTAAATCATGCATAATGTTAGTAAAGACCTATTACAATGTTCTCTAGGCATTTTAGGCTTATTATATTGAGTTGTGTATGATCGAGCTCTGAAATCAGAGTTTTGCAGCGAAATCAGAAACTCCAATCGATCGACCGATCGATTGGAGGGACCTCAATCGATCGGTTGATCGACTAAAATTTGATTTCCGCGACCAGTAAGCTCTGGAATCGATCGTAGGATCGATCGGGGAATTAGCCTAGCGAATAGAGAGCTTTTGAATCGATCACTGGATCGATTAGTCATAGCTGGATCGATCAGCCGATCAATCCATAAATTCTTCCGTGCAAAGTAGCACGCAGAATCAATCAGTGGATCGATCAACCAGTCTGAATCGATCAGCCGATCGATCCGAATGAAGTTTTTGTATACAGCAACAAACTGAGTCGATCCACGGATCGATCCGGTAGCTGTCAATCTACTGAGTTCAATCTGAATCGATTGGGAAGCTGGGATTCAACCAGGAAACCTTGTAACTCAGCTCCTAGACCGTAGGGGATGTAGGATACGCCATGTATACCTTAGAATGCACCCCTTAGCCCTGGCAGAACAAAGAAATTGTATTAGTTAGCAAAAATTTTGAATTAGTTCAATTTTCCGCACATTAAGAATAGTATAGCAACCGCATTATGTAACCCCCAGCTTTACAGCTTAGCGAGTAGAAGGCGGGGTGTTACACAGTGGTATCAGAGCAGAGTTTCATATTTCCTACACACACATCAACATTGAACCTGCAGCTTCCAAGTAAGAACATCTCTCACTTCATTTATGTTTTGTTTGTTTTCATGTTCCTAGATAACTAAAGCATGCTTGTATATGTATGATAGTACCTAACATGATAACAATGGTTATGCAATATGATCCTACTAGTTATGTATGTCCTCTGTGTCTTTAGAAAATGGTACGAGGACACCCAGCTAGAAAGACACCAGCTACTGAGCCCTAGCCTGAGGCAGGCAGCTCAGTGGCTCCCCTAGACCTTACAGCAGTAGTGGCTCAGTTACAGAACACCCCCACTGTCACTCCAGAGCCTAACTTAGCAACTCCAGTAGTGATAGAGGTTCCACCAGTCCAACCTACAGTACCAGTAGCCCCAGCAGCAGGGGTAATGAGGGAAGCCTATCTGATACAATGGCAGAAGATCAAGACGGAGAATTTCTCAGGCACCAGTGAACCATGGGATGCTCAAGTCTGGTTCAAAACACTGGAGAGTACAATGGAACTTCTGGACTGGCTAGAGCATGAGAAGGTGAAATGCGCCTCTTTTTGTCTGACAGGAGACGCACGTATGTGGTGGGAGAAAATTAAAGCGAAGCACCCAGTGAATCTGTAACATACTTGTCATCATGCACCCTTCTCTAGGGTATAGCTTAAGGTATCCTTCCTAGGCTATTATTCATGTATCCTAGAGTATCATACTAATTTTTTCATATAAATAAATTAAGCAACTGTACTTACTTGGAGCGACAGGAAGGAGCTTGATGTGTGTGTAGTGAGCTGGCAAAACTTCGCTCTGATACCACCTGTAACGCCCACCCTTCTTACCCAACCAAAGGCGGCGCTACGTTCTTATACTACTTACGTACATGCTTTAGTTATAACAGCGGAAGAATAAAAACTTTAAAGAATTTAATTTATTAAGCATAATATCACATATTCTGATTTGTTCAAATGTGCATATATTGAACTTATAACTAAAAATATTAATTTGTCTGAATCGTTCTTGCCGAGCCACCACCACACACATCACTATCTGCTCCTCCTGCTGCTCCGTTGTACATCCAGCTTTCTCTTTTATCTGCGGTAGTAAGCTATGAGCACTCATGGCTCAGTAAGTTCCTTTCCTACTCACTAAAACCGAGAATAATCGTATATCAAGAATGGATCAACATATCATCGTCTCAACTAATCATAACATAACATATCATTATATTCAAACATATCATGCATATTTCTTATTCACATATCATTTCATAGAAGCATGAATATCATATCATAAAACAAATAAATCACAAGCATGAGACATACAAGGGCATCATATTCATATCATAATATCACATGACATTATATCATATCATCATATAATTCAAGCACATAAGAATGTAGGCAATGCGTCGTGAATTTGAAAACTTATACTTAATAGTACTTGAAATTAATATCATCATCATTTGGGATCCCGGTTTGTACCACATACTTAATGCGTAGGTCCAAGGTAGCAAGTCTTGAGCCCTACCATGCATACATACTAGGCCCGAGTCTTACTCCATCGACCTAGGGCACTCAAAGGCCCATTACTGACGAGGCCCGAGTCTTACTCCATCGACCCCGGGGCGTTTACGGAGCCCACCCTTGGTACAAACCATAAAAATAACTTATCATGCATAACTATCATATTATGTCATTAACAATCTTTCATGCATTTATTCTTTTTCATTTCTTTTCATTATGTATAGCATTTTCTATGCTATAACACATCATGACATATTTCATAATATAACTTCATTATGCATATCATTTCGTAACTAAAGCAATCATGCATTTTAACTTATTATCATATCATTTTCATACAGCATGGCATAGACATATTTAATTTTTGTTCTAGGGTTTCTAGGGCATCTATCCCTTCATGGCCGAACACATAATGATTCATTTAGGTCATACAAACATGTATCACATTCACACATTATCAAGTTTTCATAAGAAGTACTTTTAACCCCTTAGGTTTCATTTCCAAGGCCTCTAGGTCCTTTAAACCTTACTTGGCCGAAATTCATAGAATATAAACTTCCTTTAAGTGGCCTAAAGCATGGGAAACCTAAGTAAATTTCATAGCAAGATTTACTAAGAACATCATACACAAGGTTGGATCATAAACAAGCTAGGACTCTTGTGATCTTACATGTCATAAATCATGTAACTAATTTTCTACATTCCAATTAAACATGAGAGCATTAATCGTCTTTCATAACATAATATCACAGAGGTCATTGAGCATATTAGAATTTTGTTTAAGCTTCTCTAAACTATCACCTTACCATGGCCGAAATATTAAGAGTAAGGTTCATGAGTTTCTTTCAACATACAAGTATACAACTCTTAAGAACTTTATATCATGTCATATAAGCATAGTTATTTTAAATTCAAGGTCCTCCTAACCCTAAATTCTTTCTTGGCTGAAACATGAGAGTGGGGTTCTTTTGGTTCCAATCAACTTCCAAGCAAGAAAACCATAGGAAGGTCCTTAGCATTTCATAGAGGGAAACTTGCACTAGTTTGGTTAGACAATAATTTTCCTAACCTATTTACAATATTTTTGATTGAAATTCTAGGGTTACATACACCTCTGATCATGCATCATATATGTATACAAACATAGGGGAAAACTTTCTTTCAAGGCATAGAAAAAGAATCCGAAAATCACATGAAAGCCTTGTACCGCAGGTGAGGGGAAGCTTACCTTCTTTGCTTAAGTTTCCTAGAGTTGAGAACTTGCTTGTGGACCTTTCTTCCTTGCTTGCTTTGCTCGGCACCAATGGAGGAAGAAGTGGCTAGGTCTTTTGGTGGAGAGGAGGAGGAAGAAGAGGAGGCTTCTTCCTCTTGTGTTGCTCGGCAACAAAAAAAGAAAGAAAGAAGGGGGAGAGTTGTTGCTCTCGGCAACAAGAGGAAAGAGGGAGGGAGAGTGCTCGCCACAAATGGAGGAGAGGAGGAGAGTGAGTTGAGGATGAAGCCCCCCCCCTCCATGCCTATTGATACTAAAGTGAGGGGAGGAAAACTTGACATGATTCATCATCCTCATTTACTTCTCCTCTTAATGAGAAAGAATATGCTAGAGAAATGCTTCTTGAGTTTCTCTCTTCTCTTGCTCTTAATTTCTCTCCTTTCTTTCCTTTAATTATAATTCCCATCTCTCCTTTTACAATATTCACTCCTATCACACTAGGTTAACACATGCATGCATCCACAAGAGAACCAAGGATCAAATCCTTCTCCTAACATATTTTTGTACAAAATAATTCATATATATGCATTATGCATAAATATTTCATACATGCATATATAATATCTCATATCTCTTTTGTTTACATTAATTCCTTGCATTATAAATCATGTATAGAACTTTATATTCTCAACTTTATTTTCTTTCATAAAGTTTTTAATCATCTAAATCCTTCCCATCGTAACTTTCAACGTAGACTATCTACACATTCTTTTCGTTACATTCGTACTCTCATTGCCCTTACTTTATCTAGGCTTTCTAGGGGTGTTACAATCTCCCCTACTTATTGAAAGTTCATCCCCGAACTTAGAATGACAATTTCTGCTCAGATTCCTTAGACGTTAGTGGAGCTTCTAATCTCCCTTGACTTATTGAAGGTCCCTCAATAGAAGTCTGCAGTTGGTGTAACCTTGCGGGACCACCTTGATTCATGCTTAAATTGATACCATTTCTACTCTTTTTATTCATCAAAAGCTTTTATTACATTTTTTGTTCATAACTTCTTCTCTTAAAAGGCCATGTAGGTTGTGACTACTCCTGCCATAAAGGACATGAGAGCAGTAGTCATCATCAACCCAACCTGTATCGACTTGCCTAGATCATTCTGGGGTGGATCAGGCATTATCGGAGATTAAATCTCTGATGCCTCTTCCGGGTCAATTATTGTCTCTTCATCCATTCCCTCGTCTTCTTCAACATGTTCATCCGGTTCCATCGGGTCTTCGTTTAGTTCCCCCTCGAGGTTGTTCAATCCCCACTCGAAGTCGATTACATCGTTGGGGTTGAAACCCATTTCTATGTATTCAGCAAGGTTAAATTCATCCTCGCCCATCTCAGGAAACTCGTTCTCTCCTTCATAATATTCCATAATTTCTGAATCTTCATCTTCATTATCGTCCGAATTCCCTTCCTCGATTTCCTCGAGATCTTCCTCTCCGAACTCGCCGTGTTCCGGAGATTCCGAGTCGCTCACATAGTTGTCGAAGTATTCCAGCATATCGGGTTCATCCGCGAACTCGAGGTATTCGCTAAAATATTCTACATCCTCGGGATCGTATTCGAACGGGATATAGTCCATTTCTACAAGATTTTAAAGATTCATTATTCCTCTTATGTTATAGCCTAAGGTTCTTGTATCTAGGCTACCATTCATGCATCCTAGAATATCACCTACTTATCATCATGCACCATTCTCTAGGGTATAACTTAAGGTATCCTTCCTAGGCTACCATTCATGCATCCTAGAGTATCATACTATTTTTAACACATACTTGTCATCAAGCACCCTTCTCTAGGGTATAGCTTAAGGTATCCTTCCTAGGCTATTATTCATGTATCCTAGAGTATCATACTAATTTTTGCATATAAATAAATTAAGCAACTGTACTTACTTGGAGCGACAGGAAGGAGCTTGATGTGTGTGTAGTGAGCTGGCAAAACTTCGCTCTGATACCACCTGTAACGCCCACCCTTCTTACCCAACCAAAGGCGGCGCTACGTTCTTATACTACTTACGTACATGCTTTAGTTATAACAGCGGAAGAATAAAAACTTTAAAGAAATTAATTTATTAAGCATAATATCACATATTCTGATTTGTTCAAATATGCATATATTGAACTTATAACTAAAAATATTAATTTGTCCGAATCGTTCTTGCCGAGCCACCACCACACACATCACTATCTGCTCCTCCTGCTGCTCCGTTGTACATCCAGCTTTCTCTTTTATCTGCGGTACAAGGAAAGTAAGCTATGAGCACTCATGGCTCAGTAAGTTCCTTTCCTACTCACTAAAACCGAGAATAATCATATATCAAGAATGGATCAACATATCATCGTCTCAACTAATCATAACATAACATATCATTCTATTCAAACATATCATGCATATTTCTTATTCACATATCATTTCATAGAAGCATGAATATCATATCATAAAACAAATAAATCACAAGCATGAGACATACAAGGGCATCATATTCATATCATAATATCACATGACATTATATCATATCATCATATAATTCAAGCACATATGAATGTAGGCAATGCGTCGTGAATTTGAAAACTTATACTTAATAGTACTTGAAATTAATATCATCATCATTTGGGATCCCGGTTTGTACCACATACTTAATGCGTAGGTCCAAGGTAGCAAGTCTTGAGCTCTACCATGCATACATACTAGGCCCGAGTCTTACTCCATCCACCCCGGGGCGTTTACGGAGCCCACCCTTGGTACAAACCATAAAAATAACTTATCATGCATAACTATCATATTATGTCCATAACAATCTTTCATGCATTTATTCTTTTTCATTTCTTTTCATTATGTATAGCATTTTCTATGCTATAACACATCATGGCATATTTCATAATATAACTTCATTATGCATATCATTTCGTAACTAAAGCAATCATGCATTCTAACTTATTATCATATCATTTTCATACAGCATGGCATAGACATATTTAATTTTTTGTTCTACGGTTTCTAGGCCATCTATCCCTTCATGGCCGAACACATAATGATTCATTTAGGTCATACAAACATGTATCACATTCACACATTATCAAGTTTTCATAAGAAGTACTTTTAACCCCTTAGGTTTCATTTCCAATGCCTCTAGGTCCTTTAAACCTTACTTGGCCGAAATTCATAGAATATAAACTTCCTTTAAGTGGCCTAAAGCATGGGAAACCTAAGTAAATTTCATAGAAAGATTTACTAAGAACATCATACACAAGGTTGGATCATAAACAAGCTAGGACTCTTGTGATCTTACATGTCATAAATCATGTAACTAATTTTCTACATTCCAATTAAACATGAGAGCATTAATCGTCTTTCATAACATAATATCACAGAGGTCATTGAGCATATTAGAATTTTGTTTAAGATTCTCTAAACTATCACCTTACCATGGCCGAAATATTAAGAGTAAGGTTCATGAGTTTCTTTCAACATATAAGTATACAACTCTTAAGAACTTTATATCATGTCATATAAGCATAGTTATTTTAAATTCAAGGTCCTCCTAACCCTAAATTCTTTCTTGGCCGAAACATGAGAGTGGGGTTCTTTTGGTTCCAATCAACTTCCAAGCAAGAAAACCATAGGAAGGTCCTTAGCATTTCATAGAGGGAAACTTGCACTAGTTTGGTTAGACAATAATTTTCCTAACCTATTTACAATATTTTTGATTGAAATTCTAGGGTTACATACACCTCTGATCATGCATCATATATGTATACAAACATAGGGGAAAACTTTCTTTCAAGGCATAGAAAAAGAATCCGAAAATCACATGAAAGCCTTGTACCGCAGGTGAGGGGAAGCTTACCTTCTTTGCTTAAGTTTCCTAGAGTTGAGAACTTGCTTGTGGACCTTTCTTCCTTGCTTGCTTTGCTCGGCACCAATGGAGGAAGAAGTGGCTAGGTCTTTTGGTGGAGAGGAGGAGGAAGAAGAGGAGGCTTCTTCCTCTTGTGTTGCTCGGCAACAAAAAGAAAGAAAGAAGGGGGAGAGTTGTTGCTCTCGGCAACAAGAGGAAAGAGGGAGGGAGAGTGCTTGACACAAATGGAGGAGAGGAGGAGAGTGAGTTGAGGATGAAGCCCCCCCCCCCCATACTAAAGTGAGGGGAGGAAAACTTGACTTGATTCATCCTCCTCATTTACTTCTCCTCTTAATGAGAAAGAATATGCTAGAGAAATGCTTCTTGAGTTTCTCTCTTTTCTTTCTCTTAATTTCTCTCCTTTCTTTCCTTTAATTATAATTCCCATCTCTCCTTTTACAATATTCACTCCTATCACACTTGGTTAACACATGCATGCATCCACAAGAGAACCAAGGATCAAATCCTTCTCCTAACATATTTTTGTACAAAATAATTCATGTATATGCATTATGCATAAATATTTCATACATGCATATATAATATCTCATGTCTCTTTTGTTTACATTAATTCCTTGCATTATAAATCATGTATAGAACTTTATATTCTCAACTTTATTTTCTTTCATAAAGTTTTTAATCATCTAAATCCTTCCCATCGTAACTTTCAACGTAGACTATCTACACATTCTTTTCGTTACATTCGTACTCTCATTGCCCTTACTTTATCTAGGCTTTCTAGGGGTGTTACAATCTCCCCTACTTATTGAAAGTTCGTCCCCGAACTTAGAATGACAATTTCTGCTCAGATTCCTTTGACGTTGGTGGAGCTTCTAATCTCCCTTGACTTATTGAAGGTCCCTCAATAGAAGTCTGCAGTTGGTGTAACCTTGCGGGACCACCTTGATTCATGCTTAAATTGATACCATTTCTACTCTTTTTATTCATCAAAAGCTTTTATTACATTTTTTTGTTCATAACTTCTTCTCTTAAAAGGCCAGGTAGGTTGTGACTACTCCTGCCATAAAGGACATGAGAGCAGTAGTCATCATCAACCCAACCTGTATCGACTTGCCCAGATCATTCTGGGGTGGATCAGGCATTATCGGAGATTGAATCTCTGATGCCTCTTCCGGGTCAATTATTGTCTCTTCATCCATTCCCTCGTCTTCTTCAACATGTTCGTCCGGTTCCATCGGGTCTTCGTTTAGTTCCCCCTCGAGGTTGTTCAGTCCCCACTCGAAGTCTATTACATCGTTGGGGTTGAAACCCATTTCCATGTATTCAGCAAGGTTAAATTCATCCTCGCCCATCTCAGGAAACTCGTTCTCTCCTTCATAATATTCCATAATTTCTGAATCTTCATCTTCATTATCGTCCGAATTCCCTTCCTCGATTTCCTCGAGATCTTCCTCTCCGAACTCGCCGTGTTCCGGAGATTCCGAGTCGCTCACATAGTTGTCGAAGTATTCCAGCATATCGGGTTCATCCGCGAACTCGAGGTATTCGCCAAAATATTCTACATCCTCGGGATCGTATTCGAACGGGATATAGTCCATTTCTACAAGATTTTAAAGATTCATTATTCCTCTTATGTTATAGCCTAAGGTTCTTGTATCTAGGCTACCATTCATGCATCCTAGAATATCACCTACTTATCATCATGCACCATTCTCTAGGGTATAACTTAAGGTATCCTTCCTAGGCTACCATTCATGCATCCTAGAGTATCATACTATTTTTAACACATACTTGTCATCAAGCACCCTTCTCTAGGGTATAGCTTAAGGTATCCTTCCTAGGCTATTATTCATGTATCCTAGAGTATCATACTAATTTTTGCATATAAATAAATTAAGCAACTGTACTTACTTGGAGCGACAGGAAGGAGCTTGATGTGTGTGTAGTGAGCTGGCAAAACTTCGCTCTGATACCACCTGTAACGCCCACCCTTCTTACCCAACCAAAGGCGGCGCTACGTTCTTATACTACTTACGTACATGCTTTAGTTATAACAGCGGAAGAATAAAAACTTTAAAGAATTTAATTTATTAAGCATAATATCACATATTCTGATTTGTTCAAATGTGCATATATTGAACTTATAACTAAAAATATTAATTTGTCCGAATCGTTCTTGCCGAGCCACCACCACACACATCACTATCTGCTCCTCCTGCTGCTCTGTTGTACATCCAGCTTTCTCTTTTATCTGCGGTACAAGGAAAGTAACCTATGAGCACTCATGGCTCAGTAAGTTCCTTTCCTACTCACTAAAACCGAGAATAATCGTATATCAAGAATGGATCAACATATCATCGTCTCAACTAATCATAACATAACATATCATTCTATTCAAACATATCATGCATATTTCTTATTCACATATCATTTCATAGAAGCATGAATATCATATCATAAAACAAATAAATAACAAGCATGAGACATACAAGGGCATCATATTCATATCATAATATCACATGACATTATATCATATCATCATATAATTCAAGCACATATGAATGTAGGCAATGCGTCGTGAATTTGAAAACTTATACTTAATAGTACTTGAAATTAATATCATCAACATTTGGGATCCCGGTTTGTACCACATACTTAATGCGTAGGTCCAAGGTAGCAAGTCTTGAGCCCTACCATGCATACATACTAGGCCCGAGTCTTACTCCATCGACCCCGGGGCATTTACGGAGCCCACCCTTGGTACAAACCATAAAAATAACTTATCATGCATAACTGTCATATTATGTCCTTAACAATCTTTCATGCATTTATTCTTTTTCATTTCTTTTCATTATGTATAGCATTTTCTATGCTATCACATATCATAACATAACTTCATTTCTTTTCATTATGTATAGCTTTTTCTATGCTATAACACATCATGGCATATTTCATAATATAACTTCATTATGCATATCATTTCGTAACTAAAGCAATCATGCATTCTAACTTATTATCATATCATTTTCATACAGCATGGCATAGACATATTTAATTTTTTGTTCTACTGTTTCTAGGGCATCTATCCCTTCATGGCCGAACACATAATGATTCATTTAGGTCATACAAACATGTATCACATTCACACATTATCAAGTTTTCATAAGAAGTACTTTTAACCCCTTAGGTTTCATTTCCAAGGCCTCTAGGTCCTTTAAACCTTACTTGGCCGAAATTCATAGAATATAAACTTCCTTTAAGTGGCCTAAAGCATGGGAAACCTAAGTAAATTTAATAGCAAGATTTACTAAGAACATCATACACAAGGTTGGATCATAAACAAGCTAGGACTCTTGTGATCTTACATGTCATAAATCATGTAACTAATTTTCTACATTCCAATTAAACATGAGAGCATTAATCGTCTTTCATAACATAATATCACAGAGGTCATTGAGCATATTAGAATTTTGTTTAAGCTTCTCTAAACTATCACCTTACCATGGCCGAAATATTAAGAGTAAGGTTCATGAGTTTCTTTCAACATACAAGTATACAACTCTTAAGAACTTTATATCATGTCATATAAGCATAGTTATTTTAAATTCAAGGTCCTCCTAACCCTAAATTCTTTCTTGGCCGAAACATGAGAGTGGGGTTCTTTTGGTTCCAATCAACTTCCAAGCAAGAAAACCATAGGAAGGTCCTTAGCATTTCATAGAGGGAAACTTGCACTAGTTTGGTTAGACAATAATTTTCCTAACCTATTTACAATATTTTTGATTGAAATTCTAGGGTTACATACACCTCTGATCATGCATCATATATGTATACAAACATAGGGAAAACTTTCTTTCAAGGTATAGAAAAAGAATCCGAAAATCACATGAAAGCCTTGTACCGCAGGTGAGGGAAAGCTTACCTTCTTTGCTTAAGTTTCCTAGAGTTGAGAACTTGCTTGTGGACCTTTCTTCCTTGCTTGCTTTGCTCAGCACCAATGGAGGAAGAAGTGGCTAGGTCTTTTGGTGGAGAGGAGGAGGAAGAAGAGGAGGCTTCTTCCTCTTGTGTTGCTCGGCAACAAAAAGAAAGAAAGAAGGGGAGAGTTGTTGCTCTCGGCAACAAGAGGAAAGAGGGAGGGAGAGTGCTCGGCACAAATGGAGGAGAGGAGGAGAGTGAGTTGAGGATGAAGCCCCCCCCTCCATGCCTATTTATACTAAAGTGAGGGGAGGAAAACTTGACTTGATTCATCCTCCTCATTTACTTCTCCTCTTAATGAGAAAGAATATGCTAGAGAAATGCTTCTTGAGTTTCTCTCTTTTCTTTCTCTTAATTTCTCTCCTTTCTTTCCTTTAATTATAATTCCCATCTCTCCTTTTACAATATTCACTCCTATCACACTTGGTTAACACATGCATGCATCCACAAGAGAACCAAGGATCAAATCCTTCTCCTAACATATTTTTGTACAAAATAATTCATGTATATGCATTATGCATAAATATTTCATACATGCATATATAATATCTCATATCTCTTTTGTTTACATTAATTCCTTGCATTATAAATCATGTATAGAACTTTATATTCTCAACTTTATTTTCTTTCATAAAGTTTTTAATCATCTAAATCATTCCCATCGTAACTTTCAACGTAGACTATCTACACATTCTTTTCGTTACATTCGTACTCTCATTGCCCTTACTTTATCTAGGCTTTCTAGGGGTGTTACAGAATCAGATGACATGGGCTGACTTCGAAAGGGAATTCTTCGAAGAGTTTTTCCACATGTGGGTCACAAACTGCCACTACGACAAGTTCACTGAATTTCGTCAGGGCAACCATTCAGTCGAGGAGGCCGTGAGGAAATTCAACAGACTGACTCGTCTATGCCCCGAACTAGTCAGCACTGAAAGAGAACGAGTCCGGTTGATGCTCAAGATGTTAAGGTAGGAAATAGAAATGAATGTGGCCAGCGGTGTCCGTAGGCCGCATACTACAGAAGAACTGTGAGCAGTGCTTTGACCACTGAGCATTATCAGAACAGTATCAAGCAGCAGAAGCAAGTCCTCTTAGAGTCGAAAGGCCAAGGTGGCATAGGTACTCAGAAACACCAGGGCCACAGCTCCCACGGCTCCAACTGGAAAGGGAACTCCAGCAACAAACGCAAACCAGGGAGTTACCCAATAGGAAGACCGGCTAGTAAACAACCCAGCTATCCCAAGTGTTCAACTTGTGGAAAATTTCACCCAGGAGTTTGTCGCAAGGGCACTCGAGGATATTTCGAATGTGGCCAGGAAGGGCATATGGCTAAACAATGCCCAAACAAGACCAACTTTCCTCCACCACAGCTGATTCAGTACGAAGGAAAGCCAGCATAGTTGCATCAGATGCAGGCTGCTTTAGACGGTCCATACATCAGCCAGGGCAGATTAGAAGCCCCCTCAGCCACGACGAATGCGAGGATCTATTCACTCACCAGAGAGGACGTAGCGAATGCCTCGACAGTTGTTACAGGTCAGATTAGTATTTTACAGCAAAGTGCAACGATCTTATTCGATACTGGGGCAACCCATTCTTATATATCCAGGGCATTCGCCGAAAAGTTGGCAATACCTCCAGAGGTACTCAGTAGTCAGTTCTTGATGACGTTACCTTCGGGAGAGATTATGGCGTCCACGCACTGGCTCCGAACAGTGCCGATCATCATAGCAGACAGAGAGCTTTTTGGTGATCTGATAGTATTAGATATGGCTGACTACGACGTCATCTTGGGAATGGACTTTCTGATGAAGTACGATGCCTCCATAGAGTGTCGTAAACAGAGAGTTGTATTCCAACCCGAAGTAGGAGTGCAGTTTGGGTTCATCGGAGAACCAAAGAGGAAAGCCAAGAAGTTTCTCTCAGCTCTGAAGGCACGGAAACTACTGGATTTAGGATGTACGGGATTCTTAGCAGATGTAGTCAGTACCAGCCAGGACAAGGACCGAAAGCTAGAAGAGGTCCGAGTCGTATGTGACTACCCAGCAGTCTTTCCTGAGGAGTTACCAGGCCTAGCACCAGATAGGGAGACAGAGTTTGAGATAGAGCTCATTCCCAGTACAAATCCCATCTCCAAAGCACCCTATCGAATGGCTCCAGCCGAACTGAAGGAACTTCATGAGCAATTGCAGGAGCTGCTTGACAAGGGCTTTATACACTCTAGTCACTCACCATGGGAAGCGCCTGTATTGTTCGTGAAGAAGAAGGACGGGAGCATGCCCCTGTGTATAGATTACAGAGAACTGAATCGAGTCACAATCAAGAACAGGTATCCTCTTCCCAGAATAGATGACTTGTTTGATCAGTTAAAGGGAGCAACAGTGTTCTCTAAAATATACCTCAGATCGGGGTATCACCAAGTGAAAGTTAAAGAAGGTGATATACCCAAGACGGCTTTCAGGACCAGATACGGACATTACGAGTTCGTAGTTATGCCCTTTGGTGTGACGAATGCTCCAGCTACTTCCATGGACATCATGAACCGAGTATTCAGGGAATACTTAGATAAGTTTGTCATCATGTTCATCGATGACATTCTTATCTATTCCAGAACTCAGGAAGAACATGCAGAGCACCTGAAGACAGTACTACGGATCCTTCAGCAGAACCAGCTGTACGCCAAGTTCACGAAATGTGAATTTTGGCTCGATCAGGTAGCCTTTCTGGGTCACATCATCTCCAAAGATGGTATCATGGTAGACCCCAGTAAGATAGAAGCTGTGAGTAACTTGAAAAGACCCAAGAACGCTAGTGAAATCAGAAGCTTTTTGGGACTAGCAGGTTATTACAGAAAGTTCATAGAGGATTTCTCCAGAATAGCCTCCCCATTGACAGCTCTCACCATGAAGAACAGAAAATTTCAGTGGACAGAGGACTGTGGGAATAGTTTTATGGAACTCAAATGAAGACTGACCAGTGCACCCATTCTGACTCTACCAGAAAACACAGACAGCTTTGATATTTATAACGATGCCTCTAAGTTGGAACTAGGAGCGGTACTAATGCAAGAAGGTAAGGTGATCGCCTACGCCTCCAGACAACTCAAAGACTATGAGAGGAACTATCCTACTCATGATCTTGAGCTTGCGGCAGTTGTGTTCGCTCTCAAATTTTGGAGACACTACTTGTATGGAGCTCAGTGTAGAGTGTATACAGATCATCAGAGTTTGAAGTATTCCTTCACTTAGAAGGATCTGAATATGCGACAGCGCAGATGGCACGAACTGGTCAAAGATTATGACATAGACATCCTCTACCACCCAGGAAAAGCCAATAAGGTGGCAGACGCACTTAGCAAGAAGTCCAGTGCCACCTTACTATCCCTAGCAACCATGTCACCGCACCTACAGAGGGAGATCACATATTTCAGTCTCGAACTTATAGTGGGACAGCTCTCTACTATGACGATAGAATCCACCTTGCTTGGTGACATCCAGACAGCTCAGGAGCAGGACCCTGGAGTTCAGAAAATCAAGCAAGGGTTAGTAGAATCAGGAAGTGGAGAGTTCAGAGTGTCCAAAAGTGGGGTACTACAGTTTGGTGACAGACTTTGTGTTCCAAATCAGGAGGAACTACGGAGGAAGATCCTAGACGAGGCTCACAGGACTCCTTATGTGATGCATCCTGGCTCCACCAAGATGTACCAAGACCTAAAGAAACATTTTTGGTGGCCGGGGATGAAAAGAGACATCGCTAGATATGTCAGTACCTATCTGACCTGCCAAAGGGTCAAGGCAGAATATCAGAGACCAGGAGGACTTCTGCAGCCTATCCAGATCCCAGAATGGAATTGGGAGGATATTTCTATGGATTTTATAGTGGGACTACCCAGAACCACGAATGGTTTTGATGCCATCTGGGTAATAGTCGATAGATTGACTAAATCAGCCCACTTCTTGGCTATCAGGATATCCTACTCCATGGAACAGCTAGCTCAGTTGTATCTCAAGGAGATTGTTAGATTACATGGAGTTCCACGGACTATCATCTTAGACAGAGACAGTAGGTTCACGTCACACTTCTGGGAGTGTGTACAGTCAGCATTGGGCACTAAGTTAAAATTTAGCACAGCTTTCCATCCCCAGACAGATGGTCAGACGGAGCGAGTAAATCAGGTACTTGAAGATATGCTCCGAGCGTGTGCCCTAGACTTCAAGGGAAGTTGGTGCAAACATCTGAGTTTAGCAGAATTTGCATACAACAATAGCTATCAAGCCACCATCGGCATGACACCTTACGAGGCTCTCTATGGGCGGAGGTGTAGATCTCCAATCTGCTGGTACGAGAGTGGTGAATAGAAGGAACTAGAACTTCAGACAGATCTAATAGCAGATACCACAGCAGCTATACAGCAGATCCGCCAGAGGATAGAGACAGCTCAGAGTCGCCAGAAAAGCTATGCTGATACACTGCGCAGACCCTTAGAATTTTCGGTTAGGGATACAGTATTCCTTAGAGTAGCTCCCATGAAGGGAGTAATGCATTTTGGAAAGAAGGGCAAATTAAGTCCCAGATATGTGGGACCATACCTCATCACTAGGAGAGTTGGCAAAGTAGCATATGAGCTAGAGCTACCCCAGGAGATGTCAGCTATCCATAATGTATTTCATGTCTCTATGTTGAAGAAGCATATCCCAGATGCCACCCAAGTGATTGAGCCCTAGTCGGTACAAGTCCGCGAAGACCTCAGCTATGACGGTCAGCCTATTCAGATAATAGACCGAGCAGTTAAGAAATTACGGAACAAAGAAGTACCATTAGTAAAGGTTATTTGGCACAGTCACACAGCAGAAGAGGCAACTTGGGAGACGGAAGCTAGTATGAGACAGAAGTACCCAAAGTTATTCTACATTCGAGGATGAACTTTTTATAAGGTATGGGGGATTGTAACACCCGAAAACTCTCAAAAATAATTTTAGAAATATTCTATTATTTCTCTGGAATTTTAGGATATTTTTATGGAATTTTTAGAATAGTGGAAGTAGCAAAAATAAATAGAAACGTAAAATAGCCCACGCAGGTATTGAACCAGAGACCTACTAGACATTACACTTTAGGGATGACTCTAGTGACCAAGTGAACCCAGTAGGGTTGTGCTGAAAGAAAAGGGAATCAATTATATTTATGTTAGAGTTGGGCCGAAGTACCCATTTAATATAAATAGGAAAATTATTAAGTGGAGAATTGTTTTAACGACAATTCTTCTCCCTCAAACCCTCACGCCGCCCTCTTCTTCTTCTCTTCTTCTCTCGGCGCACCAAGCCAAAGGAACCTAGGGTTCCGATCCAAGAGCCATAGGAGCGCCTTCCAGTGACGACCCCAGCACGAGAACGTTCCTCTCCGCGAGAAGGGCACGTAGACACGAGGAGATTGTCGAAGAGGTCTCTTCTCCGGGAAACCTAGCGTATAGATCTATAAGAAACTTCGAGCAGGAGGTAAGAAACCCCTCACCTACAGTATAAGTAGTTATTCGTATGTTTTTACGCATTACTTTAGTCATATACGGATTTTTAGTACGTATGGTGTGGTTTAGTGCACACCAAGTATTTGACAGAATGTTTAGATCAGTAAAATGCTACAGTATGCATTTTAATAGCTCAAAAAAAAAATGCAATAGAAGCATCTAAAATTGCATATTAGTCTTGCTACAGCTTTTATGGGACTACGGTCTAATGGGTGGGCGCCCACAGTCGCCTCTAGGTTGAGACAATCTAGTTCTAGGTTCAGATAACCTAGTAAGAGCAAGATAAGGTATATTAGCTACAAATCAGTATTTTACTTTTCAGTGGCACTGTAATACCCACTAAGCTTGTAAGATAAATATATGAATATGGGATTTTTGCTTAGAAAAATAATAAGAAGTGAGTTGAAGCAAAAAGAAATAAAATGAAATAAAAAGAAGAGGAAGTCAAGGATTGAACCTTGAACCTCTTATGTAATAATTCATAGAATTAACTAGTAGAAACCAATTGGGATAGAGAGAAGATATTGATAGCAAGGAAAGGGAATGCATGATAAAGGTAAGAGTAAAAGCTAACCAAAAGAAAACAAGAAAGGAGCAAGAGAAAGGCAACTTGCCTTCCTCCCTTTTTCTCCCTCTTTCTCTCTTCTCTTGCCGAAAATAAAAGAGACCATTAAGGGGATTCATTCCCCCTTGTGTCACCATGAATGATGAGGATAAATAAATAAATAAAAATAAAAATAAAATAGAAAAAAAAACTAAGGGAGAAGGAAAGCATAAACTAAGTTTGCTACCTCTTCCTCCTTTACTTAAAAGAGAATATGTAAAGAGAAGATTTTATTTCTTTCTCTCATTTCTCTCATTCATCCTCTCCCTCGCCGAGAACACCACAGTCCCCTCTCCTCCATCTTCGGCCCCAAAACCAAGTTTGTTCCCTAAGAAAGCCTAAGATACAAGGAGGACTTAGCAAAGGAATCAAGGGAAAGGAACTAGAAGAAGAGGCTACTTCTTCTTCACCATACCTTAGATCCACAAGCGAAAAGGATGTAAGCTTCCCCTCACCTGTGGTACAAGGCTTTTATGTGCTTTTTAGATTCTATAAGGACTAGAAAACCTAGAAGAGAATTTAAGAAAATTCGGCTAAAGAAAGGGTTTTCAAATCTAGGATGGTTTAAACAAGTCTTTATTTCATGATATGCTTTCTATGCTATGTAGGAAGGATTTTATTCATGTTTTTATACTTGAATGATGCTTGATCAGAGGAGTACCTAACCCTAGAATTTCGGCCAAAAATATGTTAAGGAGGTTAGGGAAAAATATTGTTTAACTAAACTAGTACAAAATTTCTCCCATGAACTACTAAGGGTTTTTATTGGGTTTCTTGCTTGAAAGTTACTTAGAACCAAAGAAATCCATTTATATGCTTCAGCCAAAAAAAGGGCTTAGGGTTAGGAAGACCTTTAAATTTAAATAACCATGTTTGTATGATAGAATATAGAGTTCTCTTAAAGAATTGCATGTTGTACATTGCTAGAAATTCATGAACTCTTATTTTAGATGTTCGGCCATGATAAGATGGATAGTTTAGAAAAACTTGAACAAAATTCTAATATGCTCAAGACCTCTGTTATTTTATGATATGAAAGTTGTTTAATGCTCTTATGTTTAAATTGAGTATAGAAAATTAGTTACATGATATATGACATGTAAGATCACAAGGGTCCTAGCTTGTTTATGAACCAACTTTGTATATGATGTTCTTAGTAATTTTTGCTATGAAACTTACTTAGGTTTTCCATGATTTAGGCCACTTAAAACCTAGTTTAGAGATTGGTAGGTTTCGGCCATAAGGAAAAATAAAAGAAAAAGGGAAAGAAACCTAGGAAGCCTAAGACACAATTCACATGTATGTTTATTATGCTTGTCTTTATATACATGCTATGAAACTTGTATAATTTCTCATGCTTTTAGGCTATTTGAAGCAAGTTTATATTCTGTGAGTTTCATCCAAGTAGGGTTTAAAAGACCTAGAGGCATTAGAAATGAAACCAAATGTGTTAAATGTGCTTCTTATGAAAATATGATAATGTGTTGATTGTGTCACATATTTGTATAATTTTTCCATGACCTAAATGGATCATTCTGTGTTTTGTCCATGAAGGGATAAATGCCCTAGAAAACCTATAACAAAAATTAAATATGCTTATGTCACTCTACATGAAATATGATACGTAGAAAACCAAAGTTCTCATACTATATGTTGTTTAGTGACCTAAATGAGGCTAGGGTAAGTTTCGGCCATACCTATTGTATGATGTCTTGTTATGAATTTATACATGATGTTAGTTCAAGTTCACATGCTTGTATGTTTGTTTTTAGCCCTAATGAATACTTGTTAAAAGATTGACCAAGACATACGTTAAGGGCTTGAAGGACTTAGGAACTAGCTCAATATGCTTACTATGCTATTTGGAAAAAAATGCTATAAATATGGTTTAAGGTTTCCATGCTTTCATGACATTTTGGACCTTGTTTATATACTGATAGGGTTCGGCCACATAAGTTTAAGGACTTGGAGAACTTAGAAACCAAGTTAATCATGCTTATAATGCTTCCTATGAAATTTATGTGATGATGATTTAGGGTTCACATTCTTGGAGGTTGTTTTTACCTAAATTGAGACCTAAGGGGGTTTGGCCATGATAGGATCCCAAGGGTTTAGGAAGCTTAGAACCCAAGTTAACTATGTTACCATGTTTCTTATAATAGTATAATCACATGATATACCCTTATGCTTAACCATGTATGCTTGTGATTTATACCTTTTTATGATATGATATGTGGATAGGGATATGCATGTTTTAATAATATGCTATGTGCTTAGAATATGCATGCTTTTATGATATGCTATGTGAGTAGAAATATGCATGCTTTAATGATATGCTATGTACTTAGAATATGCATGTTTTTATGATGTGCTATGTGTTAAAAATATGCCTACTTTTTCTTATGACATGATGTATGCCTAAGTGATGCATACTTTTTATGATATGATGTATGCCTAAGTGATGCATACTTTCTTATGACGTGATGTATGCCTAAGTGATGCATACTTTTTATGATATGATGTATGCCTAAATGATGCATACTTTCTTATGACATGATGTATGCCTAAGTGATGCATACTTTTTATGATATGATGTATGCCTAAGTGATGCATACTTTTATGACATAATGTATGTATAAGTGATGCATACTTTTATGCTATGCTATGTGACTAAATGATGCATTTTTTTACATGCTATTTTACTTTGTAAGGCTTGTACCAAGGGTGGACTCCTAATCAGTCCCTAGGCCTTGCTTTGTGATCTAGGCTAAGCCTTGCTTTGTGATCTAGGCTAATAAGGGATGGGCTCCATAGTACACCCCTAGGCCTTGCTTTGTGATCTAGGCCAAGCCTTGCTTTGTGATCTAGGCTAATAAGGGATGGACTCTTCAAATACGCCCCTAGGCCATGCTTTGTGATCTTGACCTAGTTCCTAGTATGATTCAAGACTTTCTACCTTGGATATACTTAGGACGCGCGCATCTATGTTATGTATGTATGGTACAAGCCGAGGCCCTAAATATGTTGATATTATGTTCAAGTATATATATGTAAGAAGAAAATGGTTTTAAAAGATCATGAGGCATACACATGTTTTTCGGATACATGTTTTTAAAATCATGATGCATATAATCTATGATTATGTTATGTTGAGGCTATGATTTAAGATATGCCATGATATGATTATGTTATGTTTCATGCTATGTTTTAAGAGATGATATGCCATAATATGATTATGTTATGTTTCATGCTATGTTTTAAGAGATGATATGCCATGATATGATTATGTTATGTTCATGCTATGCTTTAAGAGGTGATATGCCATGACTAGTTATAATGTTTGTTATGTTGCATGATATGCTTAAAGAGTATGATATGTTATGCCATGACTAGTAGAGATTATGTTAAGTTGAGACATTATTTGATTATGTGCTGATTGTTGATTTTAGTGAGTAGGAAAGGAACTTACTGAGCCATGAGTGCTCATAGCTTACCTTCCTTGTACCACAGATAAAGGAAAAAGCTGGATGAGTTAGAGGAGCAGCAGGAGGGGCAACGAAGATGTGTGTGGCGGTGGCTAGGCAACAAATTAAGAACCTGCTTTAAAACCTTTAAGAACTATGCTTTGGTTTTTGTGAAATGTAATACAATATGGGTGACTTGATGTTAAGTTTTTATTTATTTTGTTATCATGTTATGAAACCATGTTAGTGTAGTTCGGTTTTAATTAAGCTAAGAAAAATAATTTTAAGTCTTCCGCTGTAATACGTACGTAGAGTATCGTAGCCCCGTCCCTTGTTGATAGCATGGAGGGCGGGCGTTACAGGTTGGTATCAGAGCCAAAGTTTATTGCCAGCTCACTACACACACATCAAGCCTCCTACCTGCCGCTCCAAGTAAGAATGTTTATGCTTAATTTACTTGTTATATGCTTATGTTTAATTTTCTTGTTACATGCTTATGTTTAGTTTCATGTTATATAACTTATGCTTTATTTTTCTTTCTTGTTATATTGCCTATGTTTTATTTCTTTACTACATTGCTTATGCTTTATTTCCTTATGTTACATTGTTTGTCATTATATTCCTTATTTTTCCTTATGTTGTTTATGCTTTAGATTCATGTTTTACTTGCTTATATTTGATGCTTTATTCTATTCTTTTAGTTATAAATTAGATTAGGAGTACATATTGGTAGGTTAGGAATAATACCATAACAAATAGATAGAAACAAACCAGTACGTTAGATTGGCTAAAATCGATAACCACTTACACTAGTCTATTTCTTTTAGATAAACATGGTTAGGACACGCAATGCCCGAACCGGAGGGACAGTGACTCCACCAGATCTGACGCAGGTAGTCGCAGACCTCCAGCATCAGATCGCAGAACCACAACAACTGATCACTACCTTAATGGGTCAGCAAGGCAACCCAGTTACCCCACCGGTGAATCCACTACCTGTTGTACCTACAGCCGCACCAGTGCCCCCGGCAGCCCCTACTCCGATGGTCCGACAAGAGGCCTATCTGATTCAGTGGCAAAGGCTTAAGCCGGAAGCATTCTCGGGAAACTGTGAACCATGGGATGCGCAAGCCTGGCTCAAAACCGTGGAGAACATAATGGAATTATTGGATTGGCTTGAACACGAGAAGGTCAAATGCGCGTCGTTCTGTCTTACCGGAGATGCCCGGATGTGGTGGGACAGAGTAAAGGCAAAAGGACAAATCAACCAAATGCAGTGGACAGATTTTGAGACAGAGTTCTTAGAGGAATTCTTCCATATCCGAGTGACCAACAAGCACTATGACGAGTTCACTGAGTTCCGGCAAGGTGATCTGTCAGTTAATGAAGTCGTTAAGAGGTTCAACCGCCTAGCCCGACTGTGCCCAGAACTGGTCCGAACTGAAAAAGATAGGGTCCGGTTGATGTTAAAGATGCTCCGACCCGAGATAGCTCTGAACGTAGCCGGCGGAGTTAATAGACCGCAGACTGCAGAGGTGCTGGTCAGCAGCGCCCTAATTACCGAGCACTATCAGGAAGCAATGAATAAGGGCAAGAACCAAGCACTGACCGGAGGATAAAAATCGCACAGTACCAGAACTGACTGGAAAGGAGACTCAAGTGGAAAGAGGAAGCAGTGGAATAAAACAAAAGGTGGTCCAGCCAATAAGCAGACCAAGTACCCTCAGTGTGCCACATGTGGGAAGATGCATTCTGAAGTATGTCATCTGAGCACTAGAAAGTGCTACAATTGCGGAAAGGAAGGTCATTTGATAAGAGATTGCCCTACTCAGCTTCAAGCACCACCTTCGCAGAACTTCCAGAACAGGAGTGCCCCCGCACAGTTTCACCAGATGCAAACTGCCATAGAAGGGACTTCAATCAGCCAAGGAAGATTGGAGGCCCCTCCCACTATGACGGACGCTAGAGTCTACTCCCTTACCAAGGAGGGCGTGGAGAATGCCTCTACCGTTGTCACAGGTCAGCTACTTATTTACAATCAGTATGCTGCAGTATTATTTAATACCGGGGCAACGCACTCGTTTGTCTCAATCCCTTTCATGAAGAAGCTAGATATACCACTCCGAACTCTAGAGGACACATTCTTAACAACCTTACCATCCGGAGAGATTATGCCATCAGACCATATGCTGCAAGCAATACTCATTCGGATCGCAAACAGAGAACTCTACTGCAATCTGATAGTACTTGATATGCAGGACTATGATATAATTTTGGGCATGGATTTCCTTAGCAAGTACGGCGCTTCAATCGAGTGCCGCAAAAGAAAAGTGATTTTCCGACCCGAAGATGAACCAGAGTTTGAATTTTTCGGGGAATCAAAAGGAACGGAGAGGTTATTGTCATCTATTAAAGCACAAAAGATGTTAGACAAAGGATGTATGGGGTTTCTAGCGCACGTGGTTGATACTAATCAAGTCAAAGACCCGAAGCAAGAAGATGTCAGGGTAGTATGCAACTATCCAAAAGTATTTCCTGAAGAACTACCAGGATTGGCCCCTGACAGGGAGATAGAATTCGGGATCGAATTAATTCCTGGTACTCAGCCGATCTCGAAAGCACCTTATCGTATGGCTCCGGCTGAATTAAAGGAACTTCAGGAACAGTTATCCGAATTACTCGACAAGGGACTTATTCGTCCTAGTCACTCTCCATGGGGAGCTCCAGTGCTATTCGTAAAGAAGAAGGATGGGTCTATGCGAATGTGTATAGACTACCGAGCGCTGAATAATATGACGATCAAGAATCGGTACCCACTCCCACGGATCGATGACCTGTTTGATCAACTGAAGGGTGCGACTGTTTTCTCAAAGATAGATCTACGATCCGGTTATCATCAAGTGAAGGTGAAACCAGATGATATACCAAAAACAGCATTTCGAACCCGATATGGACACTATGAGTTCATAGTTATGCCTTTCGGAGTAACCAACGCTCCTGCAGTATTTATGGACCTGATGAATCGAGTATTCACGGCATATCTTGATAAATTTGTGATCGTCTTCATTGATGATATACTTATCTACTCGAGAACTCCAGAAGAACATGCCGAACACCTGAATACTGTACTACAGATCCTTCAAGAGAAACAACTATATGCAAAATTCTCCAAATGCGAGTTTTGGCTTGACCGGGTAATATTCCTAGGTCATGTCATCTCCAAAGATGGAGTTATGGTGGATCCAAGTAAAATCGAAGCTGTAAATAACTGGAACCGACCAAAGAATGTCAGCGAAGTCAAGAGTTTTCTCGGACTAGCAGGTTATTACAGGAAATTCGTAGAGAATTTCTCCAAAATCACAGCCCCTATGACAGCCCTCACCAAGAAAAATACAAAGTATGAATGGACAGAAGCTTGCGAGAAGAGTTTCGCAGAATTAAAAAGGAGACTGACCAGTGCTCCGATTCTTACTCTTCCAGAAACCAACAGAGGCTTCGATATGTACAGCGATGCTTCCATCACAGGACTTCGAGCTGTACTCATGCAAGATGGCAAAGTCATTGCCTACGCTTCTAGACAACTTAAAGAACATGAGAAGAATTATCCCATTCACGACTTAGAACTAGCAGCCGTGGTCTTCGCTCTCAAAATATGGAGACACTATTTATATGGAGCTCAGTGTAAGATTTATACCGACCATCAGAGTCTGAAATATTTCTTCACGCAAAAAGACCTGAATATGAGGCAACGCCGATGGCTCAAATTAGTCAAACATTATGACTGCGAGATTCTTTATCACCCAGGAAAGGCGAACAAAGTCGCCGATGCACTCAGCCGAAGGTTCAGTGCCACCTGATGCAACTATTTTAAAGTTCGAGGATGAACTTTTTATGAGGTACGGGGTACTGTAATACCCACTAAGCTTGTAAGATAAATATATGAATATGGTATTTTTGCCTTAGAAAAATAATAAGAAGTGAGTTGAAGCAAAAAGAAATAAAATGAAATAAAAAGAAGAGGAAGTCAAGGATTGAACCTTGAACCTCTTATGTAATAATTCATAGAATTAACTAGTAGAAACCAATTGGGATAGAGAGAAGATATTGATTGCAAGGAAAGGGAATGCATGATAAAGGTAAGAGTAAAAGCTAACCAAAAGAAAACAAGAAAGGAGCAAGAGAAAGGCAACTTGCCTTCCTCCCTTTCTCTCCCTCTTTCTCTCTTCTCTTGCCGAAAAAAAAAGAGACCATTAAGGGGATTCATTCCCCCTTGTGTCACCATGAATGATGAGGATAAATAAATTAATAAAAATAAAAATAAAATAGAAAAAAAACTAAGGGAGAAGGAAAGCAAAAACTAAGTTTGCTACCTCTTCCTCCTTAACTTAAAAGAGAATATGTAAAGAGAAGATATTATTTCTTTCTATCATTTCTCTCATTCATCCTCTCCCTCACCGAGAACACCACAGTCCCCTCTCCTCTATCTTCGGCCCCAAAACCAAGTTTGTTCGCTAAGAAAACCTAAGATACAAGGAGGACTTAGCAAAGGAATCAAGGGAAATGAACTAGAAGAAGAGGCTACTTCTTCTTCACCATACCTTAGATCGACAAGCGAAAAGGATGTAGGCTTCCCCTCACCTGTGGTACAAGGCTTTTATGTGATTTTCAGATTCTATAAGGACTAGAAAACCTAGAAGAGAATTTAAGAAAATTCGGCTAAAGAAAGGGTTTTCAAATCTAGGATGGTTTAAACAAGTCTTTATTTCATGATATTCTTTCTATGCTATGTAGGAAGGATTTTATTCATGTTTTTATACTTGAATGATGCTTGATCAGAGGAGTACCTAACCCTAGAATTTCGGCCAAAAATATGTTAAGGAGGTTAGGAAAAAATATTGTTTAACTAAACTAGTACAAAATTTCTCCCATGAACTACTAAGGGGTTTTATTGGTTTTCTTGCTTGAAAGTTACTTAGAACCAAAGAAATCCATTTATATACTTCAGCCAAGAAAAGGGCTTAGGGTTAGGAAGACCCTTAAATTTAAATAACCATGTTTGTATGATAGAATATAGAGTTCTCTTAAAGAATTGCATGTTGTACATTGCAAGAAATTCATGAACTCTTATTTTAGATGTTCGGCCATGATAAGATGGATAGTTTAGAAAAACTTGAAAAAAATTCTAATATTCTCAAGACCTCTGTTATATTATGATATGAAAGTTGTTTAATGCTCTTATGTTTAAATTGAGTATAGAAAATTAGTTACATGATATATGACATGTAAGATCACAAGGGTCCTAGCTTGTTTATGAACCAACTTTGTATATGATGTTCTTAGTAATTTTTGCTATGAAACTTACTTAGGTTTTCCATGATTTAGGCCACTTAAAACCTAGTTTAGAGATTGGTAGGTTTCGGCCATAAGGAAAAATAAAAGAAAAAGGGAAAGAAACCTAGGAAGCCTAAGACACAATTCACATGTATGTTTATTATGCTTGTCTTTATATACATGCTATGAAACTTGTATAATTTCTCATGCTTTTAGGCTATTTGAAGCAAGTTTATATTCTGTGAGTTTTGGCCAATTAGGGTTTAAAAGACCTAGAGGCCTTAGAAATGAAACCAAATGTGTTAAAAGTGCTTCTTATGAAAATATGATAATGTGTTGATTGTGTCACATATTTGTATAATTTTTCCATGACCTAAATGGATCATTGTGTGTTTTGCCCATGAAGGGATAAATGCCCTAGAAACCCTAGAACAAAAATTAAATATGCTTATGTCACTCTACATGAAATATGATACGTAGAAAACCAAAGTTCTCATACTATATGTTGTTTAGTGACCTAAATGAGGCTAGGGTTAGTTTCGGCCATACCTATTGTATGATGTCTTGTTATGAATTTATACATGATGTTAGTTCAAGTTCACATGCTTGTATGTTTGTTTTTAGCCCTAATGAATACTTGTTAAAAGATTGACCAAGACATACGTTAAGGGCTTGAAGGACTTAGGAACTAGCTCAATATGCTTACTATGCTATTTGGAAAAAAATGCTATAAATATGGTTTAAGGTTTCCATGCTTTCATGACATTTGGGACCTTATTTATATACTGATAGGGTTCGGCCACATGAGTTTAAGGACTTGGAGAACTTAGAAACCAAGTTAATCATGCTTATAATGCTTCCTATGAAATTTATGTGATGATGATTTAGGGTTCACATGCTTGGATGTTGTTTTTACCTAAATTGAGACCTAAGGGGGTTCGACCATGATAGGAACCCAAGGGTTTAGGAAGCTTAGAACCCAAGTTAACTATGTTACCATGTTTCTTATGATAGTATAATCACATGATATACCCTTATGCTTAACGATGTATGCTTGTGATTTATACCTTTTTAGGATATGATATGTGGATAGGGATATGCATGTTTTAATAATATGCTATGTGCTTAGAATATGCATGCTTTTATGATATGCTATGTGAGTAGAAATATGCATGCTTTAATTATATGCTATGTACTTAGAATATGCATGTTTTTATGATGTGCTATGTGTTAAAAATATGCCTACTTTTTCTTATGACATGATGTATGCCGAAGTGATGCATACTTTTTATGATATGATGTATGCCTAAGTGATGCATACTTTCTTATGACATGATGTATGCCTAAGTGATGCATACTTTTTATGATATGATGTATGCCTAAGTGATGCATACTTTCTTATGACATGATGTATGCCTAAGTGATGCATACTTTTTATGATATGATGTATGCCTAAGTGATGCATACTTTCTTATGACATGATGTATGCCTAAGTGATGCATACTTTTTATGATATGATGTATGCCTAAGTGATGCATACTTTTATGACATAATGTATGCCTAAGTGATGCATACTTTTATGCTATGCTATGTGACTAAATGATGCATTTTTATACATGCTATTTTACTTTGTAAGGCTTGTACCAAGGGTGGACTCCTAATCAGTCCCTAGGCCTTGCTTTGTGATCTAGGCTAAGCCTTGCTTTGTGATCTAGGCTAATAAGGGATGGGCTCCTTAGTACACCCCTAGGCCTTGCTTTGTGATCTAGGCCAAGCCTTGCTTTGTGATCTAGGCTAATAAGGGATGGACTCTTCAAATACGCCCCTAGGCCATGCTTTGTGATCTTGACCTAGTTCCTAGTATGATTCAAGACTTGCTACCTTGGATATACTTAGGACGCACGCATCTATGTTATGTATGTATGGTACAAGCCGGGGCCCTAAATATGTTGATATTATGTTCAAGTATATATATGTAAGAAGAAAATGGTTTTAAAAGATCATGAGACATACACATGTTTTTCGGATACATGTTTTTAAAATCATGATGCATATAGTCTATGATTATGTTATGTTGAGGCTATGATTTAAGATATGCCATGATATGATTATGTTATGTTTCATGCTATGTTTTAAGAGATGATATGCCATGATATGATTATGTTATGTTTCATGCTATGTTTTAAGAGATGATATGCCATGATATGATTATGTTATGTTCATGCTATGCTTTAAGAGGTGATATGCCATGACTAGTTATAATGTTTGTTATGTTGCATGATATGCTTAAAGTGTATGATATGCTATGCCATGACTAGTAGAGATTATGTTAAGTTGAGACATTATTTGATTATGTGCTGATTGTTGGTTTTAGTGAGTAGGAAAGGAACTTACTGAGCCATGAGTGCTCATTGCTTACCTTCCTTGTACCACAGATAAAGGAAAAAGCTGGATGAGTTTGAGGAGCAGCAGGAGGGGCAACAAAGATGTGTGTGGCGGTGGCTAGGCAACAAATTAAGAACCTGCTTTAAAACCTTTAAGAACTATGCTTTGGTTTTTGTGAAATGTAATACAATATGGATGACTTGTTAAGTTTTTATTTATTTTGTTATCATGTTATGAAACCATGTTAGTGTAGTTCGGTTTTAATTAAGCTAAGAAAAATAATTTTAAGTCTTCCACTGTAATACGTACGTAGAGTATCGTAGCCCCGTCCCTTGTTGATAGTAGGGAGGGCGGGCGTTACAGGCACTGTACTGGACTCTAGTTGTCCTTGGGCTGGGCTCCCATAGTTGTCCCTAGGTTTAGATAACCTAGTAACTCTACTAAATTCAGAACTTGCAACCCCGGGTTTAGTTAGAGATGCGCGCATAGCAAGTACAGTTGTCGGGCCCATTAGCAGCATGATTATGTATTTTCATCTATTTATGATAAATAGTTTTCAAACCTTCACAATATAGTTTATGTGAATATAGAGCAGCTTAGCATCAGTTAGTAGTAGTGTAGCTTAGCTTTTATTTCAGTTTAGTTCTTATGGATCCACATGATGGTTTTATGCTTAGCTATGATTGCCATGTATCGTATGTGATTATGCCATGTTTTAGAATCCATGTTTAGCAATGTTCAGCATGTATTTTAAATAGCATGTTTTTAAAAACATAAACTGCATCGTATGCATGTTTTGTGAGGTAGATGGTTTCTTACTAAGCTCTCAAGCTTACAGATTGTAACACCCCTAGAAAGCCTAGATAAGAAAGTAAGGATAATGAGAGTTTGAAGGTAGTGAAAAGAAGGTGTAAATATTCTAAGTTGAATATTAAGATGGGAAGGATTTAGATGATTAAAACTTTATGAAAGAAAATAAAGTTGAGAATATAAATCATCTATATTTATAATACATGGAATTAATGTAAACAAAAGGAAGGAATATGAGATAATATATATGTGTATGAAATATTTATGCATAATGCATAATATGGTGATATATGAATTATTATGTACAAAAGAATATCAATAATATGTTAGAAGAGAAATAGGATTGAACCTTGGACCTCTTGTAAGGAACATGTATAGGATATCAAAGGGGATAGGAGAATTATTGATAAGGAGAGAAAGGACTAAGTAGTTAAGAATAAGAAAGGATTCTTTTTACTTAAAAGGAAAAGGAAGTAAAAAGAAGTAAAAATATACATAACCAAGTTTTGATCCTTGGTTCTCTTGTGGATGCATGCATATGTTAACCAAGTGTGATAGGAGAGGATATTGTAAGAGGAGAGATAGGAATTTTAATTAAAGGAAAGGAGAGAAATTAAAGGAAAGAAAAGAGAGAACTCAAGAAGCATTTCTCTAGAATATTCTTATCATTAAAGAGGAGAAATAAATAAGGAGGATGAATCAAGTCAAGTTTTCCTCCCCTCATTTTAGTATAAATAGGCATGGAGGGGTGGCTTCATCCTCAACTCACTCTCCTCCTCTTCTCCTAGAGGTGCCGAGACACTCCCTCTTTTCTTTCTTTCTTTTTGTTGCCGAGCAACACAAGAGGAAGAAGCCTCCTCTTCTTCCTCCTCCTCTCCACCAAAAGACCTAGCCACTTCTTCCTCCATTGGTGCCGAGCAAAGCAAGCAAGGAAGAAAGGTCCACAAGCAAGTTCTCAACTCTAGGAAACTTAAGCAAAGAAGGTAAGCTTCCCCTCACCTGTGGTACAAGGCTTTTATGTGATTTTCGGATTTATAAGGATTAGAAAACCTAGGAAAGAATTTAAGAAAATTCGGCTAAAGAAAAGGTTTTCAAATCTAAGATGATTTAAACAAGACCTCATTTCATGATAAGATTTTCTATGCTATGTAGAAGGATTCTTTTCCATGATTTTATACTGATATGATGTATGATCAGAGGAGTATCTAACCCTAGGATTTAACCAAAAATATTTTAAAGAGGCTAGGAAGATTATTGTCTAACCAAACTAGTGCAAGGTTCCTTCTATGAAATGCTAAGGACCTTTCTATAGTTTTCTTGCTTGGAAATTAATTGGAACCAAAAGAAAACTCACTTGTATGCTTCAGACCAGAAAGGTTAAGGGTTAGAAAGACCTTCAAAAATTTAAATAAACATGCTCCTATGATAGGATATAAAGTTTCTTAAAGGGTGTTCACATTGCTAGAAACTCATGAACTCTTTTTAGGGTTTTTCGGCCATGATAAAAGGGATAGCTTAGATTAGCCTAAAAAAAAATATTAATATGCTCAAGACCTCTGTGATATTATGATATGAAAGTTGATTAATGCTCTCATGTTTAATTGGAATGTAGAAAATTAGTTACATGATATAAGACATGTAAGATCACAAGAGTCCTAGCTTGTTTATGATCCAATTTTGTGTATGATGTTCTTAGTAACTTTTGCCATGATATTTACTTAGGCTTTCCATGCTTTAGGCCACATAAGAAACCTAGCTTAAGGACTGGTAGGTTTCGGCCATGAAGGAAAATAAAAGAAAAAGGGAAAGAAACCTAGGAAATGCTATACATAATGAGAATAAATGAAATTATGTTATGTAATATGCTATGATATGTTATAGCATAGGAAATGCTATACATAATGAGAAGAAATGAAATTATGTTATGTAATATGCCATGATATGTTATAGCATAGGAAATGCTATACATAATGAGAAGAAATGAAATTATGTTACGTAATATGCCATGATATGTTATAGCATAGGAAATGCTATACATAATGAAAAGAAATGAAATTATGTTACGTAATATGCCATGATATGTTATAGCATAGGAAATGCTATACATAATGAGAAGAAATGAAATTATGTTACGTAATATGCCATGATATATTATAGCATAGGAAATGCTATACATAATGAGAAGAAATGAAATTATGTTACCTAATGATATGTTATAGCATAGGAAATGCTATACATAATAAAAAGAAATGAAAAAGGAAATGCATGAAAGATTGTTAGGGACATGATATGATAGTTATGCATGATAAGTTATTTTTGTATGGTTTGTACCAAGGGTGGGCTCCGTAAACGCCCCGGGGTCGATGGAATAAGACTCGGGCCTCGTCAGTAATGGGCCTCTGAATGCCCTAGGTCGATGGAGTAAGACTCGGGCCTAGTATGTATGCATGGTAGGGTTCAAGACTTGCTACCTTGGACCAACCTATGAAGCGCGCGCATTATGTATGTGGTACAAACCGGGATCCCCTCTAATGATGATATTAATTTCAAGTACTTATAAGTATAAGTTTTCAAATTCATGATGCATTGCCTACATATGTGCTTGAATTATCTGATGATTAGATATAATGTCATGTGATATTATATGAATATGAATATGATACCCTTGTATGTCGTATGCTTATGATACCTCGCATGATATTGATATGCAATAATATGAATTCGGTTTTAGTGAGTAGGAAAGGAACTTACTGAGCCATGAGTGCTCATAGCTTACTTTCCTTGTACCGCAGATATGGGGGACAGATATTCGGAACGACGGAGCAGCAGGAGGAGCAGATAGTGATGTGTGTGGTGGTGGCTCGGCAAGAACGATTCGGACAAATTAATATTTTTAGTTATATGATCAATATATGCACATTCGAACTAATCAGAATATGTGATATCATGCTTATTTAAATAAAAGGAATGATTTAAAATTTTCCATTGTTATAGTATAACTAAAGCATGTACGTAAGTAGTATAAGATCGTAGCGCCGCCCTTGGGTAAGAAGGGTGGGCGTTACACAGACACTTCTTTTCCTTATACTGCAGATAAAGGTAAAGGAAAGATGGACTAGTGGAGGTTGGAGGTCAATGCTACAAGGATGTGTGTGGGTAGGAATTTGGAATGAATACCCTTGGGAATTAGCAAATTTATAGAATTAGAACCTTTTGTTCTTTTTATGTTTATACACCTTTGGAATGTTTAAGAATTCTGAATTGTGGAACCATGCAAACATGTAATGTCTAGGACACTAGTTAGCTTATTGATGAGTAGTAAATCATACATAATGTTAGTAAAGACCTATTACAATGTTCTCTAGGCATTTTATGCTTATTATATTGAGTTGTGTATGATTGAGCTCTGAAATCAGAGTTTTGCAGCGAAATCAGAAACTCCAATCGATCGATCGATCGATTGGAGGGACCTCAATCGATCGGTTGATCGATTGAGAGTTGATTTCCGCGACCAGTTAGCTCTGGAAACGATCGCAGGATCGATCGGGGAATTAGCCTCACGAACAGAGAGCTTCTGAATCGATCACTGGATCGATTGGTCATAGCTGGATTGATCAGCCGATCGATCCATAAATTCTTCTGTGCACAGTAGCACGCTGAATCGATCAGTGGATCGATCAACCAGTCTAGATCGTTCAGCCGATCGATCCGAATGAAGTTTCCGTATACATCAACAAACTGAGTCTATCCAAGGATCGATCCGGTAGCTGTCAATCGATTGAGTTCAATCTGAATCGATAGGGAAGCTGGGTTTCAACCAGGAAACCTTGTAACTCAGCTCCTAGACCATAGGGGATGTAGGATACGCCATGTATACCTTAGAATGAACCCCATAGCCCCGGCAGAACAAAGAAATTGTATTGGTTAGCAAAAATTTTGAATTAGTTCAGTTTTCCGCACATTAAGAATAGTATAGCAACAACATAATGTAACCCCCAGCCTTACAGCTTAGCCAGTAGAAGGCGGGGCGTTACAATAATATACTGGGTAATTTATCCACCCAACTTCCTCCAACATGATCTAATTTGGTTATAAGCCCTCTAATAATTTCTCTATTTGTTACTTCAACCTAACCATCACTCTGAGGATAAGCTACAAATGTGAAAGCATATGTAATACCGTTGCCAAAACACCATTCTTGGATTTTTTGCCCTTGAATTGCCTTCCATTATCTGAAACCAGCTTGTGTGGAATTCTGAACCTGTAAATAATGAGCTGCCATACAAATTTAATAATCTTTTGTTCTATTATCTTAGCAAAATGCTTGGCCTCCACTTATTTTGAGAAATAATCCATGGGCACTAATAAGAATCTTTTTTGAG
Organism: Zingiber officinale; assembly: GCF_018446385.1. NCBI lineage: Eukaryota > Viridiplantae > Streptophyta > Magnoliopsida > Zingiberales > Zingiberaceae > Zingiber > Zingiber officinale. The sequence continues at coordinate 85,302,786 of NC_055990.1, forward strand.
TTAGTGCCAAGGGAAAAGGGCCCACTATATCCACACCCCACTAGTCGAATGGATAAGAAACTATTAAAGTTTTTAACAACTTCATGAGGTGATGAGGGATGTTCTGATGCTTCTGACAAGATAAACAAGTTCTCACCAACTGGGCAGCATCGGCTTATAGAGTGGGTTAGAAATACCCGACCAGCAACACCTTCCAAGTGAGAGACTGACCGCCCTCATGACTTCCACAGAAACCTTGATGCATTTCCTATAAAATGTATTGTTTGTCGTACGGATCGAAGCACTTAAGTAAAGGACATGAGAAAGCCCACTTATAAAGTTGATCACCAATCAAAGTGAACCGACGAGCTCTACATGGTTGCTCGCCCTCGGCCGACAGACTGTCATGTTATAGAAATAATATAATCAGTGTTCTCCAATCACTCTATAATTCCAAGTCGATTTGTAACTCAATACAAGCCACTAGAAGTACTTGTTCGATCGGTTTATCCAAAGTCAAGGGAACTATAGCAGAGGCTAACTTAGATAGATCATTGGCTGTTTAGTTATCTGAGCGGGGAATTTTCTGTATAGTTACCTCTTAAAATTCAACCTTCAATTTATCGAATGCTAATTAAGAATCTGAGTAGATTAAAACCTAGGCAGCTCTTACATGCCAAGCGACTTGTAGTCTGGCTATTAATGCTTCATACTCCGCTTCATTATTTGTAGCTCTATAATTCAGACAAACAGATAATTGTATTCTATCTTCTCTAGGTGATACCATTAGAATACCAATTCCGCTGCACGACTTACTTGATAACCCATTCACATATATCTTCCAGCTCTCCTCAGGTTCAGGACCTTACACTTGTGCTATAAAGTCTACTAAGGCTTAAGCTTTGATGACTGCTCTGGATTGATATTGTATGCCATACTTACTGAGCTCTGTGGTCTATTAGATCAACCTTCCTAAGGCTTCATGGTTGACAAGCACTCAACCCAAGGTGCTATTGGTTAGTATGGTAATCAGATGAGATAAAAAAGTAAGGGCGTAACCTTCGAGTAGATAAAACTAGGACATAAGCTAATTTCTTAAGTGTGGTGTAACGACACACGACTTCTTTTAATAAATGGATAAAGAAATATATAGGTTGTTGTTCTCTTCCCTCCAGCCTTACTAATGCTTCTCCAATATCCAGCTCATTAGTAGACAAATAAATTCATAATGTCTCACCCACTATTAATTTGGCTAATACAGGCAGGGCAGATAGATAATTCTTCAGTTCCTCAAATGCTCTGTCACAGTCTGCATCCCTTTGAAATTTGGTCACCTAGTGGAGTATCTTGAAGAAAGGCAAACTTTGGTCAGTAGATCAGGAGATGAAGCAGGTCAAGGCAGTGATCCAACCGATCAGTCTTTATGCCTTCTTCAGATTGCATGGAGGAGCCATGTCTTGAAGAGCTCGCACCTTGCTTGGGTTGACTTCAATTCCTCGCTCGGTCACTATATATCCCAAGAATCATCCACTTCTAGCTCTAAATAGGCATTTACTGGGATTGGCCTTTAATCCTTATTGCCTCAAAGTTTGACAGTTCTCCTCCACATTAGCACACAAATCACTCTCCTTGAGAGATTTGATAAGGATGTCGTCCACATAAACTTCTATATTTCACCCAATTTGTTTCTGGAATACCTTGTTCATAAGTTGTTGATAGGTAGCTCCTAGATTCTTTAGTTCGAATGGTATAATATTATAATAATAGTTGCCCTAGGCAGCTATGAAGCTCCTTTTCCTGATCATCTTTGGCAAGCGGGACTTGATGATATCCCTAGTAGGCGTCCAATATACATATGAATTCACACCCAAAGGTGGAATCCACCATTTGATCAATACGGAGCAATGGATAGTAATCTTTTAGACAAGCTTTGTTAAGATCTCTGAAATTTATACCAACCTGCCACTTGTTTCCTAGTTTAAACACCAAGACAACATTAGCCGGCCAACTTGGGAACTAAACTTTTCGAATGTTCCTCGCCTCCAGTAATTTGTCCACCTCTTCCTTTGTGATTTTATTCTAATTTGCCTTGAAATCCCACTTTTTCTGCTTAACTAAACATGCGTTGGATGAACATGGATTACATACTCCATGATCTCGGGCGATATGCCCATCATTTCGTTGGGCGTCCAAGAAAAAATATAACTGTTGTGTGACAAACATTTGATTAACTTAGCTTTAAGTTCAAGAAGCAGATCGGCTGCTATCTAAATAGTAGCTTCTAGTTTGCCGGGTTGAATTTATACTTCTTCCTATTCCTCATATACCAAGATGGGCGATATCTCCTGGATAGTGTTGACCTTCATTCTTCAAATATTCTGGGTGACATTAGCCTCTATCTTAACTATTTTTACGTAGCACTTGGGTGCTACCAACTGATTGTATTGGACTTCACCCACCTAGTCATACATAGGGAATTTTATTTTTTGAAAGAAGGTCGAGACGACCGTTTGGAATTTATTTAGAGTCGGTCGACCCAAAATGACGTGTATGCAGAGAGCGCATCCACAACTATGAAGATTGATCGACGCATCCTCATTAGGGGCTCCTCCCCTAAAGATATAGCCAACTTTATTTGGCCAAGCGGTTGGATCTCATTACCCATGAATCCATACAAAGGAGTTACCATGGGATGAAGCTGGCTCGAATCTATCCATAATTGCTCAAACGCTTGCTTGAAAATGATGTTAACTAAGCTCCCTATATCAACAAAAGTACTAGAAATATTATAATTGGTTATAATAGACTTAATTATTAGAGCATCATCATGGGGTACTTCCACCCCTCCCAAATCTTTAGGTCTGAAGCTAATTTCAGGTTTGGCCACATACTGTATCCAACCGCATGAATCTCCAAATGCTAAGCATGTGACTTTCTTGCTTAGTTGGATTCTCCATCGAGATCCTTTAGGTGGAGGAGCAGGCAGCGCTAAGCGCTCGGAGGTTGGAGTTGATGCAGGTGTCGCGACCTCCTTTTTTCGGGCGACTTGTGGTTCTTCCATATTAATGAATTTAGTTGCCCAGTTGAGTAGTAGATCAATGTTCTTTGAGGTCTTCTTTCCAAATCATGAATGAAGTCATTATCATCAAGCCCTTGAGAAAAATCGCTCACTAAAATTTCTGTTGTGGCTGTGGGAACTTCCATAACCACTCGATTGAATATTTTAATACAAGCCCTAAGGGTCTCCTTTGGCCCTTGCTTGAGGGAAAAGAGGCTCTAGGGGGTCTTATGATAACGTCGATTGCTGGAAAAATTATAAAGATAGACTTTATGGAAATCCTTGAAATTGTGAATGGAGTTGTCCGGCGATCGCTTGAACCATCATTGGGCCAAATCGCTGAATATAGTGAGGAACATTTGACACTTTACACAGTCTATAAATTATTGAAGAAGAGTAGCATTTTTGAATTTAAGGAGATGATCTTCCAAATTAGTTGATCCCGAGTATTCTCCTATATTTAGGGCAAGATAATGTTTTGGCAATTTATCATCTATTACTCGTTGAGAGAATGGAGTACTAATTCACTCGGGACAGCTATCAGTTAGTGGAGCTTTTCCTTTGCGCCCTTCTCGGATAAGTACTTCTCCAGAAGATTCTTGGCATAGTTCCTCCTGATCCACGTGGTCGAGTGGTGTATGAAAAAGTGTTCGAGAATGCCAGATTGGTGAGGGAGGTGCATGGAGAAAATGGGGGACTTCCTCTTGACCTCATCTCTCTCTCTCTCTAGTGGGTTATTCTTGATGTCACAAGATTTGGTGGTGGCAACGTACCATAGTAGCCGCTTGTTGCTGTTGCTGCAATGCCTTTTGCACTCAAGCATTGACAATCATCTCCACCTCCTTTTGCGTTAAAGTAACCGTGTTGAGTTTTTCAGCCTCCCCCATCTCTAAGCCTCAGATTCAGGTGAAAGTTCTCACAAACAGTGCCAAATTTGATCCTATCTGAAAACTGAAGAGATGACGCACTGGTGACGATGACTAGATGGTTGACCAAAGCAAGAATTTTTCTATCTTGGTGAGACCTCCTTACGATCCTGCGTACACACCTACGATCCAACAGAGGGTTAGTGATAAAAAACTATGAAACATGATTCCTAGCAAGACCCTCCAACACTTAAGTTAGTACAGTTATGGATGAAGGAATGAGGAACAGTAGAAAAAAGGCCTTCCCATGAGAATGAGGTTCAGGTGATGTAAATTACGTACCTTACCAATAGAAAGGATCCTCCTTTATATACCACCTCACATAACCTCCGTGATCATGAGGTGGCATCGTGTATAGGAGTATATTAGTTTGTTGTGTAATGAGTATCCAAGAAATCTTTTGTCTATCCATAGATATATCTCTTTTATCATTTATGGCTTAGGTCATTGATGAAGCCGTTACAAGAATATGCTGTGATAAATAGTTTCCCAATGGGAAACAAGTTAATCTTCAAAGGAGGTTCCAAAGGAATATTCCCTGAAATTTCTAGCAGGTTGTTAAAATGTTATTTGTTTCTTGTCTGCTGAATATATCTCGGTCGGCTAGCAAGGCTAACCATCCTTATACCTGTCCTTGCATTGTGTTGCTTTGTCATGTATTGAATGTTGTCATAAATCCAATCAGAGATTCATATGATACGTTAAGCATGCTAGAAATCTATCAATCAACCCTTTGATGAACTATGTGTACTAAAGATATATTTAGAAGTAAGTATGCAACTATGTTTCTTAATTCCAATCGGCTTCATGGCCGATTGTGCATGAAGCGCATTACGAAGTTAACTGCCTCGAACCCGACTTTCCTTTAATCTAGCCCTATATATATGGAAAGATTTATAAGACTATAGGCCTTGAGCCGACCAACTTGTCATTTCGCCAAACATATAGGGAGAGATTTATGAGGACAAGTGCTTTAGGCCCGGCCGATATTTCATTTGGCCAAGCACATATATAGATGCATGAGGTCAAGTGCTTTAGGCCCGGTCGATATTTCATCTAGCCTAGTGCACATATAAATTTATGAGGCTAAGTACTTTAGGCTCAGTCAGTATTTCATCTAGCTTGATGCACATATAAATTTATGAGATTAAGTACTTTAAGCTCGCCTGGTCTTTCATCCTTCCGATCGCACATAGAGATTTATGAGGTTAAGTGTTTTAGGCCCTGCTAGTCTTTCATCCGGTCGGACATACATAGAGATTTATGAGGTTAAGTACTTTAGGCCCGGCTAGTCTTTCATCTGGTCGGACGCACCTAGAGATTTATGAGGTTAAGTGCTTTAGGCATGGCTGGTCTTTCATCCGACTTGGAGAACATAGAGATATATGAGATTAAGTGCTTTAGACACGGCTGGTCTTTCATCCGGTTGAGCGCACCTAGAGATTTATGATGTTATGTGTTTTAGGCCCGGCTAGTATTTCATCCGGTCGGGCGCACATAGAGATTTATGAGATTAAGTGCTTTAGGTCCGGTTGGTATTTTATCTGGTTGGGTGCACCTAGAGATTTATGATGCTAAGTGCTTTAGGCCCAACTGGTCTTTCATCCGGCCAAGCGCACATAGAGATTTATGATGCTAAGTATTTTAGGCCTGGGTGGTCTTTCGTCTTGTCGGGCGCAACAGAGATTAATCATGCTAAGTGCTTTAGGCCTAGCCGGCTTTTATTCTAACCGTTCGGTCCTCCCCCATACGACTTGTTATTCGATCGAGCTAGATCTGAGAGCCTTGATGTCAAGCAAATCATTAAGTTTACTGGGAAGTATACTCCTATCCTATCATTGATTGTCATATCACCTTGACTTTAACTATCATATCACTTTAACTTTAACTACCATATTATTTCTTGGTTCACTTATTACACACTGTATTAACTATAATTGATAATGTAAGAAATTGTTAATTGCGTTAATTAAATAATTTCATTTTCCTCTTGTTAAGGGCCGAGAGCTTCAGATTTGAGTACGATCGATTCTAATGTTACGTCACGAGTTTGTCTGATTGTGTAGACTTCATTGCCACAACCATTAGCATCCTAAGTTTTGTGTTGCACACATTGACATTTAAAATCTTTGATAATCTACTTTTAGTTTTTGTGCCCTTCTTCAGGTCCAAAGAAGTATGATGTCTGCCCCTAGTGTTCAAGGTGAGATGGATTTATTAGATAACGAGAGTTTAAATGTCATCAAGGACATATTTTATTTAAAGAGTTTAAAAGTTTTACGATGTTATACTTGTTAGTTAGAGCCCTAGAGCCAATCATTTGATGATTGTATGGACTCATGTATATCATATTCTTGTATATTAATAAAGGCATTTGTTTGGTTATTATACTTATTTGTATTAGTGCCAAATAGACTAAGTATAATAGCGTCCTTGAGTAGAAGGTTCATACCTATATCAATCGATTAGTTGAATCGATAGTGAGATGATCTAGGGAACACTACTCTAAATCATTCCTAGTCGAGTATTAACATTCAGGGACAATGTTAATGCAATAAGACTAGCATGTAGGTCAGTTCGATGACTTGATCTCACAAGTCATGGATATAGAGATATCAAGCTGACACATGGGTATACATTGGAGAATGTATACTGAATGACCCGCCATGAGAAAGTATCATGGATCGTTATATGAGTGTCATATACTTTCTCATGTGGCTATTAGTATGACTATTAGTCCTTAGACCTAAAGTCACCATGGATCCCTACATAAGGAGTTATGTACTTTGGTTTCGTCAAACGTCACCCGTAACAGGGTGGACTATAAAGGCGATTACTGGGTATGTAACAAATTATGCAGAGGGATGTGAGTGATGTAGATGGGATCTATCCCTCCCATATGACGAGAGCGACATCAATATTCTTGATAGAGTTAGACCACGAAGTGCATGGCCATGCCCAAATGAGTCAACATTAGATGTTGAGCTCATTTGATCGAGTGAGTCTACTTGGAGTTCAAGATTTAGATTGATTAGAGTATGACACGGTCTATGCCTCATATTGATCAATCTAGATGTCTAGGATAGAAGGACAATGACATATATTGTGAGGAGTCACAATTAGTAGTCACAAGGTGATGTCGGATCTCGACATTCTTGTAACTTGGGTAGTAATGATGTGTTGCTAGATACCGCTCATTACTTATGCTCCTAAATGGGTTTAGGGCATTGCCAACGTTACAAGAACCAATAGGGTCACACACTAAGGACAATTAGATGGAGATTTGGTTCATATGATGAACCAAGAGGATTAGATTCATTTGATGAATCATATTGGATTAAGAGTAATCCAAATTGGGCTAATTGAGTTGGACTCAAGTTGATTCATGCATTCAATGAGTCTAATTTAGATTATGACTCATTAAATCAACTTAATTTAATGAATTAGATTCATTATATTAAGTTGGCTTGAATCATATGGTTGGATTAGATCAACCATGAGAGAGATTTGATCAAGTTTGACTTGATTTGAGAGGAAGAGAAAAAGTCATGTTTGACTTGACTTTTTGCCACATCACTAGTTAGTTGGCAAGATGTGGACCAATAGGATTGCTCCACATCATCAATGTGTGCCACCTCATGGAGGTTACAAGCCTCCATAGCATTTAATGTGGCCGGCCCACATTAAATGAGGAGGTTACACTTGTTGCCATGTCATTTAGTGAGATGGCAAGATGTGGACCAATAGTGTTGATCCACATCATCCTAGAGTGCCACCTCATGGGGGTTACAATTCTTTAATTGCTCCACATTAATTGCACTTAATGTGGAAATGGGAGTTACACATGAGAAGGTTGCCGGCCAGTTGAATGTGGAGAACAATTTTCATTTTTGAAAATTGATTCCATCATTCATTCCTTCATCTTCCTCCTAGAGTTCTTCTTGCACTCTCCCTCTCCTCCTTCCTTGGCCGAACCACATAGGTGCTAGCACTCCTTGGTTTTTGGTCACCTCCATCTAGTGTGTCCGTGTGGATACTTCTAGAGGACCGTGCGCTTGACGGTCTTGAGATCCGGCAACATTTGGACGAGCGGGATTCGCGTGGAGCGCGCATCAAGGGTAATGATCTTAACTTTAGTGTAGATCTAAAGTTTTTACAAACTCGTACAAGAAAAGGTTTTTCGAAAAGTTTTGTTTACGAATCTTTGCACGAGATCCATGGCTTCGGGTGACTCGGGGTTTCCGCGACGCGAAAAAGCGGTTTTCGCGGCCCGACGAACCCAACAGTGGTATCAGAGCCACGTGCAAAGACTTGTACGAGTTCGTTTGTATTTTTATTAAAAATATACCTTCTGTGATTTTCTGTAAAAAATGAGTTTTTAGAATTTTTATGAGTAATTTTTCCGTAGAAGCGAAGCACAAGTGTCTCGGCACTTGTAGGCTTCGGCTACCAGAAAGTTTTCTTTTAAACGGCTTCGTTTTGCCCCAAATCCATTTGGGAAAGAGAGGTCGGGTGCCATTAGATCGCAAAGGAGCAACTCACGATGGTTAGGTCGTGGGTAGGGGCATTGCCCCTAACCCCGCAAGGGAATTTGCTTCGCGATTGCACCCGAAATCGCTAAAAACGAACTCGCCGGGAAGATTTTTCCGAAACGGCAATGTCTCGACCCAAATCGTTTTGAGACAGCGGGTTTAGGCACTGTTGGATCGCAAAGGAACCCTCGCGATGGTTAGATCGCGGGTCGGGCGCTGCCCCTGGGCCCCGCAAGGGGATCCGTTCCGCGATTGCGCCCGAAACCGCTAAACGGGACCGCCGGGAAATTTTATTCATAAAAATTGTAAAAATTATTTTAAAATTATGAAAAATATATAATTTTGAATTATATATTAATTTGTGATAGTCATAGCCCAAAATACCCAATAAGATTGGATTTGTGTTGTAATTCATAATACGGCCTGCGTGTCGTCATATGATTGTGTGTGCTGTATTTTATTTTTTTTCCCACGGCATGCGCGTCGTGCCTTTCTCTTATTCTGGTTGTAAATTAGATTTAGACTCGAATGTAACTCGAGTTTCAAATTGTAATGTACAAATTGGAGCGGTGGAGGGTCCACACGAGACGGAGTTCCGAGGCGGGCACGAGCAACACAAGGTGGTCAAAGGGAGGAGCTTGGAGAAGCTGTTGACCCTAGGTTGACCATTCGATCTTCTCATTGGCTTGAGAAGATCGTAGTAGGGCCATGACTAAATCACAAATAGATTAATTAATTAATTGTTATGTATCTGATGCATGTTTAATAATTAATTAATTAATTAGTACCTTAACGATTAGATTAGATCTAAGTCGTGCACATGATGCACCCTTGCGATTAGATTAGATCTAAGTCGTGCACAAAATGCATCCTTCTCGATTAGATTAGATCTAGATCGAACCAACTCTAAATGCCTAACTGTGTCGTGATACCTATCACCACCTCGATCACATGTATTGTTGAATCTGCCAAAGCAGAGCAATACATATTATCTTGGTAGGGTACGGAGGGACAATCTTGGTCCCGCCTATCAACGCATGGGTGAATACAAACTCAATTAGATTGAGTATTCCTAGTTACTCGGTTGGATCAAGTCAACTATAGGCATTCTTCCAATAGTTGGAAAGGTAGGACAAAATCACGTTTATATTAACTCTCGGGCGTATTAGCCAAAGCTAACTCGAGTTTTAATATAAATATGGATCTTGATCCTATAAACAAGAGTTGCATAGAGATGTAATTGGTAATCGTTACCTACCGATCATACTAAGCCTTGGGCGTATTAGCCAAAGCTAACTCAAGGGTTAGTATGATGTGGATCTTGTCCCACAAGAATTATAGTATTCAGTGGGAGCATCAATTAGTTAAAGGCCTAATTAAATGATTTTAAAAGAATATGATATTTATTTCTGCAAATTTTATGTTGTAGATAACCATGACGTCGAATATGAACTCTTTCTCCCTGCGTTCTGTCCTTAAGAAGGACAAGCTCAACGGAGTAAATTTCCTGGACTGGTACAGGAACCTGAGAATTGTTCTCACTCAGGAACGTAAACTGATCCGGAGGCTCCTCCTGCCACTGCCACGCGAGCAGACCGAGATGCTTACAAGAAGCATCAAGATGACGCATTAGATGTGTCCTGTCTTATGCTCGCGACCATGAACTCTGAGCTTCAGAAGTAACATGAGTTGATGGGTGCTTACGATATGGTTGAGCATCTTTGTCACCTATATCAAGGACAAGCAAGGCACTGGAAGAGGAACTCCAAAGGATACCTGGAAGATCTTAAGAAGAAGAGAAATAAGATTTCTACTTCAGGTATAATGTTATAGAAGTCAACCTCTCTATTTCTTCATCGTGGGTATTAGATACCGGATGTGCTTCGCACATTTGTACTAATGTACAAGCGCTGAGGAATAGCAGGGCATTGATGAAGGGTGAGATAGACCTACGAGTAGGCAATGGAGCACGAGTTGCTACTATTGCTGTAGGAACTTATCATCTATCTCTTCCCTCTAGGCTTGTATTAGAATTAGATGATTGTTGTTATGTGCCTTCCTTGACTAAGAACATTATATCAGTTTCTTGTTTGGACAAGAAAGGATTCTCGTTTATAATAAAGAACAAATGTTGTTCTGTCTATTTAAACGATATGTTCTATTGTAGTGCACCTCTGATAAACGGACTCTATATTCTAGATCTAGAGAGCCCTATCTATAACGTTAGTACCAAGAGGTTCAAATCGAACGATATGAACCACACCTATCTCTGGCATTGTCGCTTAGGTCATATAAATGACAAACGCTTATCCCAGCTCTATAAGGATGGTTTGCTCGACTCATTTGATTTTGAATCATATGAGATATGCGAGTCATGCCTAGGAGGCAAGATGACCAAGACTCCTTTTAGTGGGCACAGCGAAAGAGCGACTGATTTGTTAGGACTCATACATAGTGATGTATGTGGCCCTTCAATGTCGCTGCTAGAGGCGGTTATAGGTACTTCATCACATTTACTGATGACTTCAGTAGATATGGTTATGTATATTTGATGACACATAAATCTGAATCCTTTAAAAAGTTCAAAGAATTCAAGAACCAGCTTGGCAAGAGTATTAAGATACTTCGATCAGATCGAGGTGGTGAATACTTAAGCCATGAGTTTCGTGACTACTTAGCTGAGTGTGGGATTTTATCTCAACTCACTCCTCCTGGAACACCACAGTGGAATGGTGTATCCGAAAGGAGGAATCGTACCTTATTAGATATGGTACGATCTATGATGAGTCACACAGATCTTCCGACATATCTATGGGGATATGCTCTAGACACGGAAGCTTTCATTCTCAACCGAGTTCCATCCAAGGCCGTGATAAAGACACCATATAAGATATGGACTGGGAGAGATGTGTTAGTGAGAGCCCTAGAGCCAATCATGTGATGGTTACTTTTTGGACTCTTTGTATCATATTCTTGTACATATATTTCTGATATATAAATAAAGGCATATGTGATTATTATACTTGTGTGTATTTGTGCTATATAAATAAGTATAATAATGTCCTAGGGTAGTAGGTTCATATCTATATCAATCGATTAGTTGAATCGATAGTGAGATGATATAGAGAACACTACACTTAATTATTCCTAGTCAAGTATTAACATAGAAGGACAATGTTAATGCATTGAGACTAGCATGTAGGTCAACATGATGACTTGATCTCACAAGTCATGGATATGAGATATCAAGTTGACACATGGGTATACATTGGAGAATGTATACTGAATGACCCGCCATGAGAAAGTATCATGGATCGTTATATGAGTGTCATATACTTTCTCAAGTGACTATTAGTATGACTTTAGTCCTTAGACCTGAAGTCACCATGGTTCCTTACATAAGGAGTTATGTACTTTGGTTTCGTCAAACGTCACCCGTAACTGGGTGGACTATAAAGGCGATTACTGGGTATGTAACAAATTATGCGGAGGGATGTGAGTGATGTAGATGGGATCTATCCCTCCTATATTACAGGAGTGATATCATGAGTCTTGATAGAGTGAGATCACTAAGTGCATGGCCATGCCCAAATAAGGCAATATGTGATATTGAGCTTATTTGATTATAGTGAGTCTACTTGGAGTTCAAGACATAGATTGATTGGAGGATGACACGGTCTATGCCTCAATAGATCAATCTAGATATCAAGGATAGAAGGACATTGTCACATATTGTGAGAGTCACAATTATTAGTCATATTGGTGATGTTGGATCTCAACATTCTTGTAACTTGGGTAGCAATGATGTGTTGCTAGATACCTCTCATTGCTTATGTCCCTAATTGGATTTAGGGACATTGCCAACGTTGACAAGAACCTATAGGGTCACACACATAGAGCAATAGATGGAGACTAGTTCATATGATGAACCAAGAGGAAAGATGAAGTCAAGTTTGACTTGGCTAAATATGGAAAGTCTATAAAAGGCAAGTTTGACTTGACCTAAATCCACAAGTTTGACTTGACTATGAGTTAGACTCAAGTATGATCCAAATGTTGGATAAATCAATTAAGGGAGTTAATTTGGTCATGTTTGACTTTGGCCAAATTAGGAAGGTTGAAAGTCAATATTGACTTGACTTGGATGCCACCACATTTGATGAGGTGGCATGGGAGAACCAATGGGGATGCTACACATCACCATGCCACCTCATGCTTGCCACCTCATGGGAGGTTACCCATGAGTGGCCGGCCACATTAAGGGGGCAATTAAGAGCATTAATTGCCCACTTAATGACATTTATGTGGCCGGCCACATGATATGGTGATTTGATTGAATTTTTGAATTCAATTTTTTGATTCTTCTTCTTCCTTGGTGCTCTCGGCAACTTCTCCCTCTCTTCCTCCTCTTCTTGGCCGAAAACCACATAGGTGCTAGCACACCTTGTTTCGGTCATCTTCTCCACCTAATTGCTTGTGTGGACACATATAGAGGGGCTCTACTTTGTGCCCTCTAGATCCAACTTCAACCTTAGTCGAGCGGGATAAGCGAAGGGCACGCATCAAAGGTAGTTTTTCTTTAAACTATAGATCTAGGAGTAGATCTAACATATTCGGGTATTAAGCATGATATAAATACGTGGAATTTTTTGAATCGGATTTTTCTTTGCACGAGATCCTTGGCTAGGGTGTTTCGGGGTTTCCGCGACGCGAAAAGCGGTTTTCGTGGCCCGAAAAATTCTAACAGTGGTATCAGAGCCATCGTGCGAAGCACGTATTTATTTTTTTTCTGTATTAGATACAAAATTTAGATGCTTTTAAGTTTCTGTGATTTTTCTAAATTTTAGGAATTTTTGGGTATTTTTCTCGTAGAGGCGAAAGAACGAGTGCGAAGCACTTGTACACTTTTGTCACCGAGAAAAATTTCTCCGAAACGGCAAGTTTCACCCAAATAGATTTTGGGACAGCGAAAAAGGGCGCTGTATAATCGCAAGAGGACACTCGCGAAGGTTATTTCGCGAATAGGGGCGCTGCCCCTAACCCCGCAAGGGGCCTTGTGCCGCGATTACGCCCGAAACCCGCTTAGCGGGACCGCCGTGGAGAAGGGACTCAAAAATTCAGAAAAATCAGTAGAAAAATTTTAAATAAAAAAAAATACAACATTCTGAATTATGTACAGTATGTGTTGGTCATGGCCCAAGTCCCAAAATTTTTATGAAAAATTATGCGTGTAATTCATAATACGGCCTGCGTGCCGTCATGTGTTGTGTGTGCTGTATTGTGGATGCGACCTGCGTGTTGCCTTTTTCCATTATTTTATTTCTGTAAAAATTAGTTTTAAGACTCGAATGTAACTCGAGTATAAATTTTGTAATGTACAAAATTTGAAGATGACGAAATTCCGGAGAAGACGGACTCGCGGGAGCATGCCGGCAACACATGGGGATCGGAAGGAGGAGCTTGGAGAAGCTGCCACCTAGACCCTAGGATGACCATTGGATCTTCTCTTTGGCTAGAGAGGATCCTAGTAGGGCCATGACCAATCACATAATTTAAATGTATATATTTTATTTTTGCTTATGTGTATGTGATGCATGTTTGTGTAGAATAGAATATGCATGAGTGTATGTGATGCACATGTGATGTGGGAACCACATCTTGATGTGCACAATACACATTTAGGATTTAAATTAGATTTAATTTACGCCTAAATATGATGCACATCGTCGATTAGATTAGATCTAAATCGAAATCAACTCGTAAACGCCTACCGGGCCATGATACCCATCACTACCTCGATCATATGCGATTGTCGTATCTGCCAAAGCAGAGCAACGCATTTAATCTTGGTAGGATGCGGAGGGACAACCTTGGTCCCGCCTATCACGCTCGGGTTAGATTGAGCTCAATTAGATTGAGTAGCTAGCAAAGCTCAATTGGATCGAGTGAAGCTATAGGCGTATTCCAATAGTTGGAAAGGTAGGACAAGATCACGTTTATAAATAATCTTGGGCGATTTAGCCAAAGCTAACTCAAGATTATTTGTAAAAGTTAAATCTTGATCCTATAAACAAGAGTTGCATGGAGATGTAATTGGTAATTAGCTACCTACCGATCATACTAGGTCTTGGGCGATTCAGCCAAAGCTGACTCAAGATGTAGTATGATGTGGATCTTGTCCCACAAAATTCAGTGGGAGCATCATTTAATTAAAGGCCTAATTAGATGATAGAATATGATATTGATTTTCTGCATGTTTAATATGTTGTAGATTGCCATGTCACCAAACGCGAACACTCTCTCCCTACGATCTGTCCTTGAGAAGGACAAGCTCACAGGAGCTAACTTCCTGGACTGGTACAGGAACCTGAGGATAGTCCTCATGCAGGAACGTAAGCTGTACGTTCTGGAGCAAGCAGTTCCTGAAGCACCACCAGCCTCTGCCGCTCGTAGCATTAAGGATGCTCATCAGAAGCATCAAGACGATGCGTTAGACGTGTCGTGCCTAATGCTATGCTGCATGTCCTCTGAGCTTCAGAAGCAACACGAGAACATGAATGCCTTTGATATGATTGGCCATCTTAAGCAATTATATCAAGGGCAAGCCAGGCATGAGAGGTTTGAAGTGACTCAGGCCCTCTTTTCATGTAAGATGAAAGAGGGAACCCCTGTAGGAACTCACGTACTCAAGATGATTGGGTACGTCGAGAACCTAGAGAGGTTGGGGTTCCCATTGGGCCAAGAGCTGGCCACTGACTTGATCCTGCAATCGTTGCCGGCAAGTTACCGTCAATTCGTCATGAACTATAACATGAACGAATTAGACAAACCACTGCCCGAGATGCTCAACATGTTGAGAACTGCTGAGCCCAATCTCACCACTACCAAGACCAGTACCGTCCTGATGGTACAAAAGGGCAAGGGTAAGGGCAAGTGGAAGCCCAAGGGTAAGGGTAAGACCCAGACCAAGGGCAAAGCCAGCTCTTCAGCACTCAAACCCAAGGGCGGGGTGCAAAAGGATGCTACCTGCTTCCACTGTGGTCAGACAGGGCACTGGAAGAGGAACTGCAAGATCTACCTGGAGGATCTTAAGAAGAAAAGAAGCGAGGCTTCTACTTCAGGTATAAATGTTATAGAAGTCAACCTTTCTATTTCTACATCATGGGTATTAGATACTGGATGTGCATCTCACATTTGTACTAATGTGCAGGCGCTGAGAAGTAGCAGGGCATTGGCAAAGGGCGAGGTGGACCTACGAGTAGGCAATGGAGCAAGGGTTGCTGCTGTTGCTGTAGGAACATATTTTCTATCTCTGCCCGCTGGGCTTGTATTGGAACTAGATAATTGTTGTTATGTCCCTGCACTAACAAAGAATATTATTTCAGTTTCCTGTTTAGATAATAAAGGTTTTTCATTCATAATAAAGGACAAATGTTGTTCTGTTTATTTGAAAGATATGTTCTATTGTAGTGCACATCTGATGAATGGCCTCTATATTCTAGATTTAGAGAGCCCTATCTATAACGTGAGTACCAAGAGGTTGAGATCAAATGAGTTGAACCCAACCTATCTCTGGCATTGCCGCCTAGGCCACATAAACGAGAGTCGCTTGTCCCAGCTCCATAAGGATGGTTTGCTGGACTCATTTGATTTTGAATTATATGAGACATGTGAGTCATGCCTTCTAGGCAAGATGACTAAGACTCCCTTTAGTGGACATAGCGAGAGAGCGACAGACTTGCTAGGACTCATACATAGTGATGTATGTGGCCCTTTCAATATCGCTGCTCGGGGTGGTTATAGGTACTTTATCACATTTACTGACTTCAGTAGATATGGTTATGTGTACTTGATGACACATAAGTCTGAATCCTTTGAAAAGTTCAAGGAATTCAGAAATGAAGTACAAAACCAGCTCGGCAAAAGTA
Organism: Zingiber officinale; assembly: GCF_018446385.1. Lineage (NCBI taxonomy): Eukaryota > Viridiplantae > Streptophyta > Magnoliopsida > Zingiberales > Zingiberaceae > Zingiber > Zingiber officinale. Next base: position 85,319,209 of record NC_055990.1, read on the forward strand.
TTAAGATACTTCGATCAGATCGAGGTGGAGAATACTTAAGCCATGAGTTTAGTGACTATCTAGCAGAGTGTGGGATTCTATCCCAACTCACTCCTCCTGGAACACCACAGTGGAATGGTGTATCTGAAAGGAGGAATCGTACCTTATTAGATATGGTACGATCTATGATGAGTCACGCAGATCTTCCTATATCCTTTTGGGGATATGCTCTGGACACGGCAGCGTTCACACTTAACCGTGTTCCATCAAAGGCGGTCATGAAGACACCATATACGATATGGACTGGGAGGAGTCCCAAGATGTCTTTCATGAGGGTTTGGGGTTGTGAGGCTTACGTTAGACGTCAAGTCTCAGACAAACTGGGACCCAAATCTGATAAGTGTTATTTTATAGGATATCCCAAGGAAACTAAGGGATATTACTTCTACATTCCTAGTCAGCACAAAGTGTTTGTTGCTAAGACTGGGGTCTTTCTAGAAAGGGACTTTATTTCTAGAAAGACTAGTGGAAGTTCGTTTGATCTTGAAGAAGTTCAAGACAACGACCAAAACACTGAGCCATTGATGGATACTGAACAGGAACCACAAAGAGTTGTGGATGATGAGATTGTTGCACAAGAAGTTGTGGAACAACAACCTGTTCATGTAGACCTACCTCTTGGTCTGATAGGGTACGTCGTCAGCCTGAGAGATACTCATTTCTCTTGTCTGACCAGGATGACGTTATGCTCATTGAGAATGAGCCTACCACCTATCAGGAAGCTGTGATGAGCCCAGATTCTGAGTCATGGCTAGAAGCCATGTGATCTGAAATGGATTCCATGTACACCAACCAAGTTTGGACCTTGGTTGATCCACCTGAAGGGGTCAAACCCATTGGGTGTAAGTGGGTCTTTAAGAGAAAGACTAACATGGACGGACTTACTCATACCTATAAAGGTAGACTGGTAGCTAAAGGTTTCAAGCAGATTCATGGTATTGACTATGATGAAACATTCTCTCCAGTAGCGATGTTTAAGTCCATTCGGATTATGCTTGCTATTGCAGCCTACCACGATTATGAGATCTGGTAGATGGATGTCAAGACAACGTTTCTGAATGGGAACCTCCTCGAGGATGTGTACATGACACAGCCTGAGGGTTTTGTAGATCCACAGCATACTAGCAGAGTATGCAAGCTGCATAGGGCCATTTATGGTCTGAAGCAAGCCTCTCGGAGCTGGAATCTTCGATTTGATGATGCAATCAAACAGTTTGGTTTCATCAAGAACGAAGATGAACCCTGTGTCTACAAGAGGGTTAGTGGGAGCACAGTTGTCTTCCTCGTATTGTATGTGGATGACATACTTCTCATTGGGAACGACATTTCCTCGCTACAGTCTGTGAAGACTTGGCTAGGGAATTGTTTCTCAATGAAGGACTTAGGTGAAGCCACTGCATTCTAGGCATTAAGATCTATAGAGATAGATCTAAGAGATTGCTTAAGTCAAAATACATACATTGACACGGTATTACTTGGTTTGCCATGCAGAATTCCAAGAAGGAAATCTGCCGATGTCACATGGTGTGAGTCTTCGAAGACTCAAAGTCCCTCTTCTAGAGGGACCGCATGGATAAGATCCCCTATGCCTCGGCCATAGGATCTATCATGTACGTCATGTTATGTACTCGTCCTGATGTCTCGTATGCTTTGAGCATGACGAGCAGATACCAGTCAGATCCGGTGAGCGGATTACGGTCAAGAATATCCTTAAGTACTTGAGAAGGACTAAGGATTATTTCTTGATATTTGGAGGTGATGAGCATCTAGTTGTAAAGGGTTACACTGATGCTAGCTTCCAAACTGACCAGGATGATTACAGATCGCAGTCAGGGTTCGTGTTCTGCTTGAATGGTGGAGCTGTGAGCTGGAAGAGTTCGAAGCAGGACACAGTTGCAGATTCTACAACGGAGGCTGAGTATATTGCTGCATCAGAGGCAGCAAAGGAGGCAGTTTGGATCCGCAAGTTCATTTCTGAGCTTGGGGTGGTTCCTAGCATATCTGATCCCGTAGAGCTCTACTGCGACAACAATGGAGCTATTGTGCAGGCTAAGGAACCTCGCTCACACCAGCGGACAAAGCATATACTACGGCGCTTCCATCTCATTCGAGAGATCATCGATCGAGGAGATGTGAAGATTTGCAGAGTACCCACAGAGGCTAACGTCGCAGATCCCTTGACCAAGGCTTTGGCACAGACTAAGCATGATGGTCACACTAGGTCATTGGGTATTAGATACTACAGCGATTGGCACTAGTGCTAGTGGGAGATTGTTAGTGAGAGCCCTAGAGCCAATCATGTGATGGTTACTTTTTGGACTCTTTGTATCATATTCTTGTACATATATTTCTGATATATAAATAAAGGCATATGTGATTATTATACTTGTGTGTATTTGTGCTATATAAATAAGTATAATAATGTCCTAGGGTAGTAGGTTCATATCTATATCAATCGATTAGTTGAATCGATAGTGAGATGATATAGAGAACACTACACTTAATTATTCCTAGTCAAGTATTAACATAGAAGGACAATGTTAATGCATTGAGACTAGCATGTAGGTCAACATGATGACTTGATCTCACAAGTCATGGATATGAGATATCAAGTTGACACATGGGTATACATTGGAGAATGTATACTGAATGACCCGCCATGAGAAAGTATCATGGATCGTTATATGAGTGTCATATACTTTCTCAAGTGACTATTAGTATGACTTTAGTCCTTAGACCTGAAGTCACCATGGTTCCTACATAAGGAGTTATGTACTTTGGTTTCGTCAAACGTCACCCGTAACTGGGTGGACTATAAAGGCGATTATTGGGTATGTAACAAATTATACGGAGGGATGTGAGTGATGTAGATGGGATCTATCCCTCCTATATAGGAGTGATATCATAGTCTTGATAGAGTGAGATCACTAAGTGCATGGCCATGCCCAAATAAGGCAATATGTGATATTGTGCTTATTTGATTATAGTGAGTCTACTTGGAGTTCAAGACACTTAGATTGATTGGAGGATGACACGGTCTATGCCTCATATAAGATCAATCTAGATATCAAGGATAGAAGGACAATGTCACATATTGTGAGAGTCACAATTATTAGTCATATTGGTGATGTTGGATCTCAACATTCTTGTAACTTGGGTAGCAATGATGTGTTGCTAGATACCTCTCATTGCTTATGTCCCTAATTGGATTTAGGGACATTGCCAACGTTGACAAGAACCTATAGGGTCACACACATAGAGCAATAGATGGAGACTAGTTCATATGATGAACCAAGAGGAAAGATGAAGTCAAGTTTGACTTGGCTAAATATGGAAAGTCTATAAAAGGCAAGTTTGACTTGACCTAAATCCACAAGTTTGACTTGACTATGAGTTAGACTCAAGTATGATCCAAATGTTGGATAAATCAATTAAGGGAGTTAATTTGGTCATGTTTGACTTTGGCCAAATTAGGAAGGTTGAAAGTCAATATTGACTTGACTTGGATGCCACCACATTTGATGAGGTGGCATGGGAGAACCAATGGGGATGCTACACATCACCATGCCACCTCATGCTTGCCACCTCATGGGAGGTTACCCATGAGTGGCCGGCCACATTAAGGGGGCAATTAAGAGCATTAATTGCCCACTTAATGACATTTATGTGGCCGGCCACATGATATGGTGGATTGATTGAATTTTTGAATTAAAATTTTTTTGATTCTTCTTCTTCCTTGGTGCTCTCGGCAACTTCTCCCTCTCTTCCTCCTCTTCTTGGCCGAAAACCACATAGGTGCTAGCACACCTTGTTTCGGTCATCTTCTCCACCTAATTGCTTGTGTGGACACATATAGAGGGGCTCTACTTTGTGCCCTCTAGATCCAACTTCAACCTTAGTCGAGCGGGATAAGCGAAGGGCACGCATCAAAGGTAGTTTTTCTTTAAACTATAGATCTAGGAGTAGATCTAACATATTCGGGTATTAAGCATGATATAAATACGTGGAATTTTTCAAATCGGATTTTTCTTTGCACGAGATCCTTGGCTAGGGTGTTTCGGGGTTTCCGCGACGCGAAAAGCGGTTTTCGTGGCCCGAAAAATTCTAACAAGATGCCCAGGTGTCTTTCATGAGGATTTGGCGCTGTGAGGCTTACGTACGACGTCAAGTCTCAGACAAATTAGGACCCAAATCCGACAAGTGTTATTTCATCAGATATCCCAAGGAAACTAAGGGATATTACTTCTACATTCCCAGTCAGCACAAGGTAGTTGTGGTAAAGACTGGGGTCTTTCTAGAAAGAGATTTTGTTTCTAGAAAGACTAGTGGGAGCACGTTCGATCTTGAAGAAGTTCAAGATGCGAACAATAGCACTGATGCCTCGATGGAAATTGAACTGGAACCACAAAGTGTTGTGGCTGATGTTGTTCCACAAAGAGTTGAGGAACAACAACCGGTTCAAGCAGACATACCTCTTCGCAGGTCTGATAGGGTACGTCGTCAGCCTGAGAGATATTCATTTCTCTTGTCTGACCATGATGACGTTGCACTCATAGAGGATGAGCCTACCACCTATCAAGAAGCTGTGACGAGACCAGATTCTGAGAAATGGCTAGAGGCCATGAGATCCGAGATGGATTCCATTTACACCAACCAAGTATGGACTTTGGTTGATCCACCTGAAGGGGTAAAACCATTGGGTGTAAGTGGGTCTTTAAGAGAAAGACTGACATGGATGGACTTATCTATAAGGGTCGCTTGGTAGCTAAAGGTTTCAAGCAGATTCATGGTATTGACTATGATGAAACCTTTTCTCCAGTAGCGATGTTTAAATCCATTCGGATCATGCTTGCTATTGCAGCCTACCATGACTTTGAGATATGGCAAATGGACGTCAAAACCGCGTTTCTGAATGGAAACCTACTCGAGGATGTGTACATGACACAACCTGAGGGTTTTGTAGATCCAAAGCATACTAGCAGAGTATGCAAGCTGCATAGGTCCATTTATGGACTAAAGCAAGCTTCTCGGAGCTGGAATCTTCGATTTGATGATGCAATCAAACAGTTTAGTTTCATCAAGAACGAAGATGAGCTTTGTGTCTATGAGAAGGTTGTAGGTGATATAGTTGTCTTCCTCATATTGTATGTGGATGACAAACTACTCATTGGGAAGGACATCCCTATGCTTCAGTCTGTCAAGACCTGACTAGGGAGTTGCTTATCAATGAAGGACTTAGGTGAGGCATCCCACATTCTTGGGATACAGATCTATAGAGATAGATCTAAGAGATTGCTTGGCCCAAGTCAGAGTACATACATTGACGAGGTACTCCTACGGTTTGCCATGTAGAACTCCAAGAAGGGATTTCTGCCGATGTCACATGGCGTGAGACTTTTGAAGACTCAAGGTCCCTCTTCTGGAGAGGAGAGAGACCGCATGGATCAGATCCCTTATGCCTCAGCTATAGGATCGATCATGCACGCCATGCTATGTACTCGACCTGATGTCTCGTATGCTTTGAGCATGACGAGCAGATACCAGTAAGATCCAAGTGAAAGTCACTGGATAGCGGTCAAGAATATTCTTAAGTACTTAAGAAGGACTAAAGAATATTTCATGATATATGGAGGCAATGATAAGCAAGCTGTAAAGGGTTACAGTGATGCTAGCTTCCAGACCGACCAGGATGACTATAGATCGCAGTCAGGGTTCGTATTCTACTTGAATGGTAGTGCTATGAGCTGGCAGAGTTCACAGCAGTTCTACAATGTTTCCATCTTATTCGAGAGATTATCGATAGAGGAGATGTGAAGATTTGTAGAGTATCTATAGAAGCTAACATCGCAGATCCCTTGACCAAGGCTTTAGCACAGAGGAAGCATGATGGTCACACTAGGTCATTAGGCCTTAGAGCCTATACTGATTGCACTAGTGCTAGTGGGAGATTGTTAGTTAGAGCCCTAGAGCCAATCATTTGATGATTGTATGGACTCATGTATATCACATTCTTGTATATTAATAAAGGCATTTGTTTGGTTATTATACTTATTTGTATTAGTGCCAAATAGACTAAGTATAATAGCGTCCTTGAGTAGAAAGTTCATACCTATATCAATCGATTAGTTGAATCGATAGTGAGATGATATAGGGAACACTACTCTAAATCATTCCTAGTCGAGTATTAACATTCAGGGACAATGTTAATGCAATAAGACTAACATGTAGGTCAGTTCGATGACTTGATCTCACAAGTCATGGATATAGAGATATCAAGCTGACACATGGGTATACATTGGAGAATGTATACTGAATGACCCGCCATGAGAAAGTATCATGGATCGTTATATGAGTGTCATATACTTTCTCATGTGGCTATTAGTATGACTATTAGTCCTTAGACCTGAAGTCACCATGGATCCCTACATAAGGAGTTATGTACTTTGGTTTCGTCAAACGTCACCCGTAACATGGTGGACTATAAAGGCGATTACTGGGTATGTAACAAATTATGCAGAGGGATGTGAGTGATGTAGATGGGATCTTTCCCTCCCATATGACGGGAGCGACATCAATATTCTTGATAGAGTTAGACCACGAAGTGCATGGCCATGCCCAAATGAGTCAACATTAGATGTTGAGCTCATTTGATCGAGTGAGTCTACTTGGAGTTCAAGATTTAGATTGATTAGAGGATGACACGGTCTATGCCTCATATTAATCAATCTAGATGTCTAGAATAGAAGGACAATGACATATATTGTGAGGAGTCACAATTAGTAGTCACAAGGTGATGTCGGATCTCAACATTCTTGTAACTTGGGTAGTAATGATGTGTTTCTAGATACCGCTCATTACTTATGCTCCTACATGGGTTTTGGGCATTGCCAACGTTACAAGAACCTATAGGGTCAAACACTAAGGACAATTAGATGGAGATTTGGTTCATATGATGAACCAAGAGGATTAGATTCATTTGATGAATCATATTGGATTAAGAGTAATCCAAATTGGGCTAATTGAGTTGGACTCAAGTTGATTCATGTATTCAATGAGTCTAATTTAGATTATGACTTATTAAATCAACTTAATTTAATGAATTAGATTCATTATATTAAGTTGGCTTGAATCATATGGTTGGATTAGATCAACCATGAGAGAGATTTGATCAAGTTTGACTTGACTTGAGAGGAAGAGAAAAAGACATGTTTGACTTGACTTTTTGCCACATCACTAGTGAGTTGGCAAGATGTGGACCAATAGGACTGCTCCACATCATCAATGTGTGCTACCTCATGGAGGTTACAAACCTCCATAGCATTTAATGTGGCCGGCCCACGTTAAATGAGGAGGTTACACTTGTTGCCATGTCATTTATGTTGGGTTTTTCGAGCCGCAAAAACCACTTTTTCGCGTCGCGGAAACCCCGAAGGACCCAAAGCCGTAGATCCGTGCAAAGATTCGTATACAAATTCGAAAAACTATTTCTTGTACGAGTTCAAAAACTGATCTACTACTTAGATCTATGAGGAAAAAGTGTTTACCCTTGATGCGATGCCCTTCACGTTCCCGCTCGTCCAAATGATGCCGGATCTCAAGACCGTCAAGCGCCGGTCCTCTAGAAGTATCCACACGGACACACTAGATGGAGATGACCAAAAACCAAGGTGTGCTAGCACCTATGTGGTTCGGCCAAGGGAGGAGAGGGAGAGGGAGAGCTTGAGAGGGAGAAGGAGGAAGATGCACACAAGTGAATGAAAAAAAAAAAATTTCACCCAAAAACCAATTGGTCGGCCACATTTCAAAATTCACATAAATTGCATTAATTGCAATTAATATGAAACCATAAAATCACATTAATTGCATTAATTACAATTAATATGAAACCATTAAGAGAGTGACTTTGTTACTTCCATGAGGTGGCACCCATGATGATGTGGAACATCATTATTGGTCCACCTAATGCCAACTCACACCAATGAGGTGGCAAAAAGGTCAAGTCAAAATTGACCTTTGGTCTTCCTTCTCAAGTCAAGTCAAACTTGACTCAATCTCTACCATGGTGGATCTAATCCAACCATTTGATTCGAGCCAACTTAATATAATGAATCTAATTCATTAAATTAAATTGATTCAATGAGTCAAAATCTAAATTAGACTCATTTAACACATGAATCAACTTGAGTCGAACTCAAGTTAGCCCAATTAGGATTACTCTTAATCCAATTTGATTCATCAAATGAATCTAATCCTCTTGGTTCATCATATGAACCTAATCTCCACCTAATTGTCCTAAGTGTGTGACCCTATAGGTTCTTGTAACGTTGGCAATGCCCTAAACCCATTTAGGAGCATAAGTAATGAGCGGTATCTAGCAACACATCATTACTACCCAAGTTACAAGAATGTCAAGATCCGACATCACCTTGTGACTACCAATTGTGACTACTCACAAAATAATGACAAGTGTCCTTCTATCCTAGACATCTAGATTGATCAATATGAGGCATAGACCGTGTCATCCTCTAATCAATCTAAATCTTGAACTCCAAGTAGACTCACTCGATCAAATGAGCTCAACATCTAATGTTGACTCATTTGGGCATGACCATGCACTTAGTGGTCTCACTCTATCAAGAATACCGATGTCGCTCCCGTCATATGGGAGGGATAGATTCCATCTACATCACTCACATCCCTCTACATAATTCGTTATATACCCAGTAATCGCCTTTATAGTCCACCCAGTTACGGGTGACGTTTGACGAAACTAAAGTACATAACTCCTTATGTAGGGATCCATGGTGACTTCAGGTCTAAGGACTAATAGTCATACTAATAGCCACATGAGAAAGTATATGACACTCATATAACGATCCATGATACTTTCTCATGGCGGGTCATTCAGTATACATTCTCCAATATATACCCATATGTCAACTTGATATCTCCATATCCATGACTTGTGAGATCAAGTCATCGAGTTGACCTACATGCTAGTCTTATTGCATTAACATCGTCCCTGAATGTTAATACTCGACTAGGAATGATTAAGAGTAGTGTTCCCTATATCATCTCACTATCGATTCAACCAATCGATTGATATAGGTAAGAACTCTCTACTCAAGGACGTTACTATACTTAGTTTATTTGGCACTAAAACAAATAAGAATAATAACCAAACTATTGCCTTTATTAATATAAGAATATGATATACATGAGTCCATACAATCATCAAATGATTGGCTCTAGGGCTCTAACTAACAATCTCCCACTAGCACTAGTGCCAATCAGTATAGCCTCTAAGGCCTAAAGACCTAGTGTGACCGTCATGCTTCCTCTGTGCCAAAGCCTTGGTCAAGCGATCTGCAAAGGTACTCTGCAAATCTTCACATCTCCTCTATCGATAATCTCTCGAATGAGATGGAAACGTTGTAGAACTGCTGTGAACTCTGCCACTCATAGCACTACCATTCAAGCAAAACACGAACCTCAATTGCGATTTAATCATCCTGTCGGTCTGGAAGCTGGCATCACCGTAACCCTTTACAGCTAGCTCATCATTGCTCCATATATCAAGAAATATTCTTTAGTCCTTCGTAAGTACTTAAGAATATTCTTGACCGCTATCGATGACTTTCACGGATCGGCGGTATCTGCTCTTCATGCTCAAGCATCTGAGACATCCGGGTCGATACACGATGCGCATATGATGATCGATCCTATGGCTGAGGCATAAGGGATCTGATCCATGCGATCTCTCTCCTCTAGAAGAGGGACCTTGAGTCTTCGAAGACTCACGTCATGTGACATCGGCGAAATCCCTTGGAATTCTGCATGGCAAACCGAGGAGTACCTTGTCAATATATGTACTCGACTTAGGCCAAGGAATCTCTTAGATCTATCTCTATAGATCTGTATCCCAAGAATGGGATGCCTCACCTAAGTCCTTCATTGAGAAGCAACTCCCCAGACTGAAGCATAGGGATGTCCTTCCCAATGAGTAGTATGTCATCCACATACAATGAGGAAGACAACTATGTTTTCTACAACCTTCTAGACACAAGGCTCATCTTCATTCTTGATGAAACCAAACTATTTGATCACATCATCGAATCGAAGATTCCAGCTCCGAGAATGGCTTCTTTAGCCATATGGTCTCATCACGACTTCCTGATAGGTGGTGGGCTCATCCTCTATGAGCACAATGTCATCATGGTCGACAAGAAATGAGTATCTCGGTGACGACCCCTATCGGACTGCAAAGAGGTATGTCTACTGAATCGGTTGTTGTTCCTCAACACCTGTGGAACAACATCATCCACAACACTTTGTGGTTCCAGTTCAATTTCCAGGCATTAGTGCTATTGTTCGCATCTTGAACTTCTTCAAGATCGAACGCTCCCACTAGTCTTTCTAGAAACAAAGTATCTTTCTAGAAAGACCCCATCTTTGCCACAACTACTGACTGGGAATGTAGAAGTAATATCCTTAGTTTCCTTGGGATATCCAATGAAAAGCACTTGTCGGTTTGGGTCCTAATTTGTCTGAGACTTGACGTCTAACGTAAGCCTCACAACCCCAAATCCTCATGAAAGACACCTGGGCATCTCTCCCAGTCCATATCCTATATGGTGTCTTTATCACGGCATTTGATGTAACTCGGTTGAGTATGAAAGCTGTCGTGTCTAGAGCATATCCCCATAGATATGTCGGAAGATCTGTGTGACTCATCATAAATCGTACCATATCTAATAAGGTACGATTCCTCCTTTCGGATACACGATTCCACTGTGGTGTTCCAGGAGGAGTGAGTTGAGATAAAATCCCACACTCAGCTAAGTAGTCACGAAACTCATGACTTAAGTATTCACCACCTCGATCTGATCGAAGTACCTTAATACTCTTGCCAAACTGTGTACTTCATTCTTGAATTCTTTGAACTTTTCAAAGGATTCAGACTTATGTGTCATCAAGTACACATAACCATATCTACTAAAATCATCAGTAAATGTGATGAAGTACCTATAACCGCCTCTAGCAGCAACATTGAAAGGGCCACATACATCACTATGTATGAGTCCTAACAAATTAGTTGCTCTCTCGCTATGCCCACTAAAGGGCGTCTTGGTCATCTTGCCTCGTAGGCATGACTCGCTTATCTCATATGATTCAAAATCAAATGAGTCCAGCAAACCATCCTTATGGAGCTGGGATAAGCGCTTGCCATTTTTATGACCTAAGCGACAGTGCCAGAGGTAGGTTTGGTTCATGTCATTTGACTTGAACCTCTCGATACTAATGTTATAGATAGGGCTCTCAAGGTCTAGAATATAGAGTCCGTTTATTAGTGGTGCACTACAATAGAACATATCTTTTAAATAAACAGAACAACATTTGTCTTTTATTATAAAAGAGTATCCTTTCTTGTCTAAACAAGAAACTAAAACTATGTTCTTAGTAAGAGCAGGCACATAACAACAATCATCTAAATTTAGTACAAGCCCAGAGGGCAGAGATAGCTGATAAGTTCCTACAGCAACAGCAGCAACCCGTGCTCCATTGCCTACTCGTAGGTCCACCTCGCCCTTTGCCAATGCTCTGCTATTTCTCAGCGCCTGCACATCAGTAGAAGCACATCCAGTATCTAATACCCATGATGTAGAAATAGATAGATTGACTTCTATAACATATATACCTGAAGTGGAAGTCTCACTTCGCTTCTTCTTAAGATCTTCCAAGTATACCTTGCAGTTCCTCTTCCAGTGCCCGGTCTGACCGCAGTGGAAGCAGGTAGCATCCTTGGCGACCCCTCCTTTAGGCTTCAGTGCCTTGCCTTTGCCCTTGGCTTGGGACTTTCCTTTGCCTTTGGGCTTGCCTTTGCCCTTATGCTTCTGGACCATCAGAATGGGCTTAACCTTCTTAAGGTTAATCTCAGCAGTTCGTAACATACTAAGTAGCTCGGGCAGTGGCTTGTCAATCTCGTTCATGTTATAGTTGAGAACGAATTGACTATAGCTATCCGGCAAGGACTGCAAGATCAAGTCAGTGGCCAGCTCTTGGCCAAATGGGAACCCCAGTCTTTTTAGGTTCTCTATGTACCCAATCATCTTGAGTACATAAGGACCTACGGAGCCCCGTCTAACATCTTGCATTGAAACAATGCCTTCGAGATCTCAAATCTCTCATGCTCGCTTGTCCTCGATATAGTTGGCGAAGATGCTCAACCATATCGTGCGCCCATCAACTCATGTTGCTTCAAGCTCGAGTTCATGGTCGCGAGCATTAGACAGACACATCTAATCGCGTCCTTGATGCTTCTTATAAGCATCTTTGTCGGCTCAGGGGCATTGGCAGGAGGAGCCTCCAGAATAGGCTGCTCCAGGACACAGCTTACGCTCCCGGGTGAGAACTATTCTCAAGTTCCTGTACCAGGAAATTAGCTTCGTTGAGCTTGTCCTTCTCAAGGACAGATCGCAGGGAGAAAGTGTTCGTATTGACGTCATGGTTATCTACAATGAAAATTTGCAGAAATAAATATCATATTCTTTAAAATCATTTAATTAGGCCTTTAATTAAATGATGCTCCCATTGAAATCTATAATTCTTGTGGGACAAGATCCACATCATACTAACCCTTGAGTTAGCTTTGGCTAATACGCCCAAGGCTTGTATGATCAGTAGGTAACGATTACCAATTACATCTCTATGCAACTCTTATTTATAGAATCAATATCCGCATTTATATTAAAACTCGAGTTAGCTTTGGCTAATACGCCCGAGAGTTAATATAGATGTGATTTTGACCTATCTTTTCCAACCGTTGGAATAATGCCTATAGTTGACTCGATCCAACCGAGTAACTAGGAATACTCAATCTAATTGAGTTTGTATTCACCCATGCGTTGATAGGCGGGACCAAGATTGTCCCTCCGTACCCTACCAAGATAATTTGTATTGCTCTGCTTTGGCAGATTCAACAATACATGTGATCGAGGTAGTTATAGGTATCACGACACGGTTAGGCATTTAGAGTTGGTTCGATCTAGATCTAATCTAATCGAGAAGGATGCATCTTGTGCACGACTTAGATCTAATCTAATCGCAAGGGTGCATCATGTGCACGACTTAGATCTAATCTAATCGTTAAGGCACTAATTAATTAATTAACTATTAAACATGCATCAGATACATAATAATTAATTAATTAATCTATTTGTGATTTAGTCATGGGCCTACTACGATCTTCTCAAGCCAATGAGAAGATCGATTGGTCAACCTAGGGTCAACAGCTTCTCCAAGCGCCTCCCTTTGACCACCTTGTGTTGCTCGTGCCTGCCTCGGAACTCCGTCTCGTGTGGACCCTCCACCGCTCCAATTTGTACATTACAATTTGAAACTCGAGTTACATTCGAGTCTAAATTTAATTTACAACAAGAATAAAAGACGAGGCACGACGCGCAGGTCGCGAATAATAAAATAAATACAACACGCGAAAACACATCACGACACGCAGGCCGTATTATGAATTACAACACAACCAATCATATTAGGTTTTGGGCCATGAATATCACAAATTAATATATATAATTCAAAATTATATATTTTCATAATTTTCTATAATTTTAAAATTAATTTTTACAATTTTTACAAGTAAAATTTCCCGGCGGTCCCGTTTAGCGGTTTCGGGCGCAATCGCGGAACGGATCCCCTTGCGGGGCCCAGGGGCAGCGCCCCTACCCGCGATCTAACCATCGCGAGGGTTCTTTTGCGATCCAACAGCGCCTAAACCCGCTGTCCCAAAATGATTTGGGCCGAGACATTACCGTTTCGGAAAAAATCTTCCCGACGGGTTCGTTTTTAGCGATTTCGGGTGCGATCGCTGAGCAAATCCCCTTGCGGGGTTAGGGGCAGCGCCCCTACCCATGATCTAACCATCGTGAGTTGCTCCGTTGCGATCTAAAGGAACCCGAGTCTGCTGTCCCAAAAGATTTTGGGTCGAAACGAAGCCGTTTGGGAAAATTCTTCCCGATAGCCGAAGCCTACAAGTGCCGAGACACTTGTGCTTCGCCTATAAGAAAAATTACCCATAAAAACATAAAAATTGAATTTTTATAGAAAATCACAGAAGCTTTTTGTTTTCCAAAAACCAAAAACTAACTCGTACAAGTCTTTGCACGTGGCTCTAATACCACTGTTGGGTTCTTCGAGCCGCAAAAACCGCTTTTTCGTGTCGCGGAAACCCCGAATGACCCAAAGTCGTAGATCCGTGCAAAGATTCGTATAAAAATTAGAAAAACTATTTCTTGTACGAGTCCAAAAACTGATCTACTACTTAGATCTATGAGGAAAAAGTGTTTACCCTTGATGCGATGCCCTTCGCGTTCCCGCTCGTCCAAATGATGCCGGATCTCAAGACCGTCAAGCGCCGGTCCTCTAGAAGTATCCACACGGACACACTAGATGGAGATGACCAAAAACCAAGGTGTGCTAGCACCTATGTGGTTCGGCCAAGGGAGGAGAGGGAGAGGGAGAGCTTGAGAGGGAGAAGGAGGAAGATGCACCCAAGTGAATGAAAAAAAAAAATTTTCACCCAAAAACCAAGTGGCCGGCCACATTTCAAAATTCACATTAATTGCATTAATTGCAATTAATATGAAACCATAAAATCACAATAATTGCATTAATTGCAATTAATATGAAACCATTAAGAGAGTGGCTTTGTTACTTCCATGAGGTGGCACCCATGATGAGGTGGAACATCATTATTGGTCCACCTAATGCCAACTCACACCAATGAGGTGGCAAAAAGGTCAAGTCAAAATTGACCTTTGGTCTTCCTTCTCAAGTCAAGTCAAACTTGACTCAATCTCTACCATGGTGGATCTAATCCAACCATTTGATTCGAGCCAACTTAATATAATGAATCTAATTCATTAAATTAAATTGATTCAATGAGTCAAAATCTAAATTAGACTCATTTAACACATGAATCAACTTGAGTCGAACTCAAGTTAGCCCAATTAGGATTACTCTTAATCCAATTTAATTCATCAAATGAATCTAATCCTCTTGGTTCATCATATGAACCTAATCTCCATCTAATTGTCCTAAGTGTGTGACCCTAAAGGTTCTTGTAACGTTGGCAATGCCCTAAACCCATTTAGGAGCATAAGTAATGAGCGGTATCTTGCAACACATCATTACTACCCAAGTTACAAGAATGTCGAGATCCGACATCACCTTGTGACTACCAATTGTGACTACTCACAAAATAATGACAAGTGTTCTTCTATCCTAGACATCTAGATTGATCAATATGAGGCATAGACCGTGTCATCCTCTAATCAATCTAAATCTTGAACTCCAAGTAGACTCACTCGATCAAATGAGCTCAACATCTAATGTTGACTCATTTGGGCATGGCCATGCACTTAGTGGTCTCACTCTATCAAGAATACCGATGTCGCTCCCGTCATATGGGAGGGATAGATTCCATCTACATCACTCACATCCCTCTACATAATTCGTTATATACCCAGAAATCGCCTTTATAGTCCACCCAGTTACGGGTGACGTTTGACGAAACTAAAGTACATAACTCCTTATGTAGGTATCCATGGTGACTTCAGGTCTAAGGACTAATAGTCATACGAATAGCCACATGAGAAAGTATATGACACTCATATAACGATCCATGATACTTTCTCATGGCGGGTCATTCAGTATACATTCTCCAATATATACCCATGTGTCAACTTGATATCTCCATATCCATGACTTGTGAGATCAAGTCATCGAGTTGACCTACATGCTAGCTAGTCTTATTGCATTAACATCGTCCCTGAATGTTAATACTCGACTAGGAATGATTAAGAGTAGTGTTCTCTATATCATCTCACTATAGATTCAACCAATCGATTGATATAGGTAAGAACGCTCTACTCAAGGACGTTACTATACTTAGTTTATTTGGCACTAAAACAAATAAGCATAATAACCAAACTATTGCCTTTATTAATATAAGAATATGATATACATGAGTCCATACAATCATCAAATGATTGGCTCTAGGGCTCTAACTAACAATTTAGTGAGGTGGCAAGATGTGGACCAATAGTGTTGATCCACATCATCCTAGAGTGCCACCTCATGGGGGTTCAACACTTTAATTGATCCACATTAATTTCACTTAATGTGGAAATGAGAGTTACACATGAGAAGGTGGCCGGCCACTTGAATGTGGAGAACAATTTTCATTTTTCAAAAATGATTCCATCATTCATTCCTTCTTCTTCCTCCTAGAGTTCTTCTTGCACTCTCCCTCTCCTCCTTCCTTGGCCGAACCACATAGGTGCTAGCACACCTTGGTTTTTGGTCACCTCCATCTAGTGTGTCCGTGTGGATACTTCTAGAGGACCGTGCGCTTGACGGTCTTGAGATTCGGCAACATTTGGACGAGCGGGATTCGCGTGGAGCGCGCATCAAAGGTAATGATCTTAACTTTAGTGTAGATCTAAAGTTTTTACAAACTCGTACAAGAAAAGGTTTTTCGAAAAGTTTTGTTTACGAATCTTTGCACGAGATCCATGGCTTCGGGTGACTCGGGGTTTCCGTGACGCGAAAAAGCGGTTTTCGCTGCCCGACGAACCCAACAATACTCATCTATATTTTTTTTATTTATTCTAATGATCGATAAATTTTTTTGATAGAATTAAATCGATCACCTTTAAAATTAGTTGGACCTAAATAACTAGATAATTAGATTACCCAAAAAAAAACCACAGTGTCCAGGAAAAAATCAATCCTTTCCCTTCAAACTTCCCCTTCCACTAACTTTGGATGACTTAGCTTATCAACCAATATGTAACTTAATTTTTAGCAATAACTATTTTGGATAATTGTGATGTCCAGCTACTAAAACTTTGGGTGTGACTTAACTAAGTTGAGAACTTAGAGGCATATACCATACGATGAAATTCAAAATTATACTAGTCTTGGGCGATTAGCCAAAGCTAACTCAAGATGAGTTATAATGAGATTTCATAAGATGGGCAAATGAATAAATAGTCTTGTTCACACAATGATACAAGAGTTACATATGATGCAATTGGTAAATGTTGCCTAGCTAACTTATACTAAGTCTTGGGTGATTAGCCAAAGCTAACTCAAGATGCGGTATAAGACGGATCATGTCCCACATAAATGTTATCGCGATTGGATTTGGAGCTAGTAGTGTGGGTAAAACAACATCCATGACTTGCTTCTACCAAAGCTTTACAATTTAGTTGGAGAATCATTTAATTAAAGGCCTAGTTAAATGATCAAAATATGATACTTATTTCTACATTTTATTGTTGTAGATCACTATGCTGTCAAATATGTCAAATACTCTCTCTTTGCGATCTGTCCTTGATAAGGACAAGCTCAATGGAGCTAACTTCCTAGACTGGTATAGAAACCTGAGAATAGTTCTCAAGCAAGAAAGAAAATTGTACATCCTAAAGTAGTCCATTCCTAAAGCAACCCCCACTACTGCCACTAGAGTTGATTAGGATGCTTATAAGAAGCATCAAGATGATACATTAGATGTATCATGCCTTATGCTAACTACCATTAATTTTGAGCTTCAAAAGCAACATGAGAACATGGACGCTTATGATATGGTTGAACACCTTAGACAACTATATCAAGGACAAGCAAGGCATGAGAGATTTGAAATCTCTAAAGCTCTATTTCAATGCAGAATGCAAGAAGGAAGCCCCGTAGCGCCTTATGTGCTCAAAATAATCGGGTATGTGGAGAACCTACAAAGACTGGGATTTCCACTAGGCCAAGAATTGACCACTGACCTAATTTTGCAATCATTGCCCAAAAGCTATAGTCAATTTGTCATAAAATATAACATGAATGAAATTAACAAACCATTGCCTGAGATGTTGAGCATGTTGAGAACTGCTGAACTCAACCTTAAGAAGGCAAAGCCTAGCACCATTTTAATGGTGCCAAAGGGAAAAGGCAAATGGAAGCCCAAAGATAAGGGTAAGACCCAAGACAAAGGCAAGGGCAAAGCTCATGCATTGAAACCCAAAGGTGGGGGTGGCTAAGGAAGGAACCTGCTTCCACTGTGGTGAGACCAGACAATGGAAGAGGAACTACAAATTATACCTAGAGGAAGTGAAAAGGAAGAGAAGTGAAACTTCTGCCTCAGGTATACATGTTATAGAAGTCAATCTATCTATTTCTTCTTCATGGGTATTAGATATTGGATGTGCATCTAACATTTATACTAATGTATAGGGCTTGAGAAATAGTAGAATATTGACAAAGGGCGAAGTGGACCTATGAGTAGGCAATGGCGCAAGAGTTGCTGCTATAGCTGTAGGAACATATTCCTTATCTTTGCCCACTAGACTTGTTTTGGAATTTGAAGAGTGCTGTTATGTGTCTGCCTTAACTAAGAACATCATTTCTGAAAAAAAGAAAGGATTCTCATTTGTAATAAAGGACAAATGTTGTTCCGTTTATTTCAATGAAATGTTCTATTGTAGTGCACATCTTGTGAATGGACTCTATGTTCTAGACTTTGACAACCCAATCTATAACATAAATACCAAACTGTTCAAGTCTAATGATTTGAACCAAACATATCTCTGGCATTATCGCTTGGGTCACATAAATGATAGTCGCATATCCCAACTCCATAAGGATGATCTTTTGGACTCATTTGTTTTTGAATCATATGAGATATGCAAATCTTGTCTTCAAGGCAAGATGACAAAAACTCCATTTAGTGGGCATAGCAAAAGAGCTAATGACTTGTTAGGACTCATACATACAGATGTATGTGACCCTTTCAGAATAGCAACTAGAGGAGGCTACAATTACTTCAATACTTTTACTGATGATTTCAGTAGATATGCCTATGTGTATCTAATGCGACATAAGTTAGAATCCTTTGAAAAGTTCAAAGAATACAAGATTGAAGTACAAAATCAACTTGGTAAGAATATTAAGATGCTTCGAACAGATCGAGGTGGGAAATATCATAGCCAAGAGTTTCATGACTATCTCGTTGAGAGTGGGATAATATCGCAACTCACTCCACCTGGAACACCACAATGGAATGGTGTATCAGAATGGAGAAATCGTACTTTATTAGATATTGTATGAATGATGATGAGTCAAACAGAACTTCTTACTTTCTTTTGGGGACATGCTCTAGAGACGACCGCTTTCATACTTAACCGCATTCCATCCAAGGTTGTCATAAAGACACCATATACGATATGGACTGGGAAGAGTCCCAAGATATCTTTCATGAAGATTTGGGGATGTGAGGCTTATATTCGACGACAAGTCTCTGATAAACTAGGACCCAAATTAGATAAGTACTATTTTGTAGGATATCCCAAGGAAACAAAGGGATATTACTTCTATAATCCCACGCAAGGCAAAGTGTTTGTTGCCAGAACTGGTGTCTTTTGAGAAAGGGAATTTATTTCTAGAAGAACTAATGGGAGTACTGTCGATCTTGAAGAAATTCAAGATACACAAACTAGCACCAACGCCTTGATGGAAACTGAACATGTACCACAAGATGTTGTGGATCATGATTTTGTTACACCACAAGAAGTTGTGGAGCAACAACCTGTTCAAGTAGAACAAGCTCTATGCAAATCTGATAGGACCCATCGTCAACCTGAGAGTTATTCTTTTCTCTTGTCTGACCATGGTGATGTAGACCTTATTGGTCTCAATGAGCCTACATCTTATCAGGAAGCTGTACAGGGCCCAGATTCTAAGAAATGGCTAGAGGCCATGAGATTCGAAATGGAATCCATGTACACTAACCTAGTATAGACTTTGGTTGATCCGCCTGAAGGGATCTAACCCATTGGGTGTAAGTGGGTCTTCAAAGTGAAGACAAATATGGATGGTTATATGCATATCTATAAAGGTAGATTGGTGGCTAAAGGATTCAAGCAGATTCATGGTATAGACTATGATGAAATATTTTCACCAGTTGTGATACTCAAATCCATTCGGATCATGCTTGCTATTACATCTTATTATAATTACGAGATCTGGCAGATGGATGTCAAAACTGTATTTCTTAACGAAAATCTACTCGAGAATGTGTACGTGACACAACCTGAGTGTTTTGTAGATCCAAAGAATGTTGGAAAGGTGCGTAAGTTGTAATAATCTATTTATGGATTAAAGCAAGCTTCTAGAAGCTAGAATCTTCGATTTGATGATGTAATCAAAATGTTTGGTTTCATTAAAAATGAATATGAACCTTGTGTCTACAAGAAGGTTAGTGGGAGCACAGTCATCTTCCTTATATTGCATGTAGATGACATACTACTCAATAGAAATGATATCCCTACTCGTCAATCGATGAAAACTCGCCTTGGGAATTATTTTTCAATGAAAGACTTAGGTGAAGAAACCTACATTTTAGGCCTTAAGATCTATAGAGATAGATCTAAAAGATTGCTTGGTCTAAGCTAGAGTACATATATTGATAAGGTTCTTAAACATTTTTCCATGGAGAATTCCAAGAAGGGATTCCTACCTATTGTTGGGACTTTTGAGCCGCAAAAACAGCTTTTTACGTTGCGGAAACCCCGAAGTCCCATGCCACCAGATCCGTACGAAGTTAAAATTTCATATTTCATGTACAAGTTTATCTAGTCCTAGATCTACCTTAGATCTACATGGAAGAAAGATATACCTTTGTAGCGAAGCCCTTCGCTTATCTCGCTCGTCCAAGAAGATGTAGGATCTCAAGGGTGTCCAGTGAACATCTCTCTATGTGTATCCACACGAACGATTAGGTGGAGAAAAACACCTAGAGTGTGCTAGCACTCTTGGATGTTTCAGCAAAGGAGGAGAGGGAGAGTAGAAGAATCAAGGAGGAATAATAATGATCGATAATAAAAATAAGAGTAAAAAATAGCTTAAGTATTTTCATCTAATGAAAATACTTAATGCTCATTAACACTATTAATGAGCCTCATTAATGAGCCTTAATGAATATTTATTATTCTTCATTAAATGGCCATTTTGAAACTCATTCGAAATTTGAATCTAAAATTCAAATTGAATTCCATTTATCATTGAATTCAAAATTCAATGAATATCATCATTAAGCCTCACTTGAGTCTAACTCAAGTCTAGCCTCACTTGATTCTAACTCAAGTCTAACTCAATCGAGTCTTACTCAATTAATCTAATTTAGATTACTCTTAATCCAATTTGGTTCATCACATGAACCTAATCCTCTTGGTTCATCATATGAACCGAATCTCCATCTTATTGCCCTTTGTGTGTGACCCTATAGGTTCTTGTAATATTGGCAATGTTCCTAAACTCATTTAGAAGCATAAGTAATGAGCGGTATCTAGCAACACATCATTATTACCCAAGTTACAAGAATGTTGAGATCCAACATCACCTTTGTGACTCTCACAATATACGACAATGTCCTTCTATCCTTGACACCTAGATTGATCAATGCGAGGCATAGACCATGTCATCCTCTAATCAATCTAAATCTTGAACTCCAAGTAGACTCACTCTAATCAAATGAGCTCAATATCTCATATTGACTCATTTGGGCATGGCCATGCACTTAGTGGTCCCACTCTATCAAGAATAACGATGTCACTCCCGTTATATAGGAGGGATAGATTCAACCTACATCACTCACATCTCTCCGCATAATTTGTTACATACCCAGTAATCGCCTTTATAGTTCACCCAGTTACGGGTGACGTTTGACGAAGCCAAAATATGTAACTCCTTATGTAGGGAACCATGATGACTTCAGGTCCAAGGACTAATAGTCAAACTAATAGCCACATGAGAAAGTATATGACACTCATATAACGATCCATGATACTTTCTCATGGCAGGTCATTCAGTATACATTCTCCAATGCTTACTCATGTGTCAACTTGATATCTCCATATCCATGACTTGTGAGATCATGTCATCGAGTTGACCTACATGCTAGTCTCGTCGTATTAACATTGTCCCTAAATGTTAATACTTGACTAGGAATGATTAAGAGTAGTGTTCTCTATACCATCTCACTATGAATTCAACCAATCTATTGATATAGATAAGAACCTTCTACTTAAGGACGCTATTATACATAGTTATTTGGCATCATTACAAGTAAGTATAATAACCAAAACAAATGCCTTTATATATATAAGAGTATGATACTGTTAGCTAGAACCCTAGAGCCAATCATTTGATGATTGTATATTGGACTTATTGTATCATATTCTATATAAATAAAGGCTTTTGGATTTTGGTTATTATACTTACTTGTATTGGTGCCAAATAAACTAAGTATAATAATGTCCCTGAGTAGACGGTTCTCACCTATATCAATCGGTTAGTTGAACTGATAGTGAGATGATATAGGGAACACTACTCTTAATCATTCCTAGTCGAGTATTAACATTCAGGGACAATGTTAATGCAATAAGACAAGCATGTAGGTCAACTCGATGACTTGATCTCACAAGTCATGGATATAGAGATATCAAGTTGACACATGGGTATACATTGGAGAATGTATACTGAATGACCCGCCATGAGAAAGTATCATGGATCGTTATATGAGTGTCATATACTTTCTCATGTGGCTATTAGTATGACTACTAGTCCTTAGACCTGAAGTCACCATAGATCCCTACATAAGGAGTTATGTACTTTGGTTTCGTCAAACGTCACCCGTAACTGGGTGTACTATAAAGGCGATTACTGGATATATAACAAATTTTGCAGAGGGATGTGAGTGATGTAGATGAGATCTATCCCTCCTATATGACGGGAGAGACATCGGTATTCTTGATAGAGTGAGACCACGAAGTGCATGGCCATGCCCAAATGAGTCAATATAGGATATTGAACTCATTTGATTTAGTGAGTCTACTTGGAGTTCAAGATTTAAATTGGTCAGAGGATGACACGGTCTATGCCTCACATTGACCAATCTAGATGTCTAAGATAGAAGGATACTTGTCATATATTGTGAGGAGTCACAATTAGTAGTCACAAGGTGATGTTGGATCTCAACATTCTTGTAACATTGGGTAGTAATGATGTGTTGCTAGATACCACTCATTACTTATATTCCTAAATGGGTTTAGGGGCATTGCCAACGTTACAAGAACCTATAGGGTCACACACTAAGGACAATTAGATGGAGATTAGGTTCATATGATGAACCAAGAGGATTAGATTCATTTGATGAATCAAATTGGATTAAGAGTAATCCTAATTGGGCTAACTTGAGTTCGACTCAAGTTGATTCATGTGTTCAATGAGTCTAATTTAGATTATGACTCATTGAATCAATTTAATTAAATGAATTAGATTTATTATATTAAGTTGGCTTGAATCAAATGGTTGGATTCGATCAACCATGGAAGAGATTTGGTCAAGTTTGACTTGACTTGAGAGGAAGATTAAAAGTCAAGTTTGACTTGACTTTATGCCACCTCATTGGTGAGTTGGCATTGATGTGGACCAATGATGTTACTACACATCATCATGGGTGTCATCTCATAGAGGTTACAACTCTTTAATGGCTCCACATTAATTGCACTTAATGTGGAAATGGGAGTTATATTCTTTTGAATGTGGCCAGCCACTATTGTAGGGGAATGAAATGAATTTTTCATTCAAGCCTCATTCACTTCATCCTCTTCCTCAAGTTTTTGTTCTCTCCCCTCTCCTCCTCCTTGGCCGAATACCACATAGGTGCTAGCACACCTTGGTTTTGGTTTTCTTCATCTAGAGTTGTTTGTGTGGATACTTCTAGAGGAGTATCTATTTTGATACTCTAGAGATCCAGCATTTTAGACGAGCGGGATTCACGTCGGGCACGCATCAAGGGTATAAACATCATAACCTTTGTAGATTTAGTGTAAATCGAAGTTTTCTAACTCGTACTCGAAATTTTTCGAATTTTTCAATTGCACGGATCCGGTGGCATGGGTGATTCGAGGTTTCCGCGACGCGAAAAGTGGTTTTTGCGGCCCGAAAAACCCAACAGATACAATGAGTCTGTACAACAATCATCATATGATTGGCTCTAGGGCTCTAACTAACAATCTTCCACTAGCACTAGTGCCAATCAGTATAGGCTCTAAGGCCCAATGACCTAGTGTGACCATCATGCTTTCTCTGTGCCAAATCCTTGGTCAAGGGATTGCGACGTTAGCTTCTGTGGGTACTCTTCAAATCTTCACATCTCCTCTATCGATGATCTCTAGAATGAGATGGAAGCGCAGTAGTATGTGTTTGGTCCGCTGGTGTGAGCAAGGTTCCTTAGCCTGTGCAATTGCTCCATTGTTGTCATAATAGAGCTCAATAGGATCTGCTATGCTATGAACCACCCCAAGCTCAGTAATGAACTTGCGGATCCAAACTGCCTCCTTTACTGTTTCTGATGCAGCAATATACTCAACCTCTGTTGTTGAATCAGCGACTATGTCCTACTTCGAACTCTTCCAGCTCACAACACCACCATTCAAGCAAAACATGAACCTAGACTGCAATCTATAATCATCCTGGTCAATTTGGAAGCTGGCATCACTGTAACCCTTGACAGCTAGCTTGTCATCGCCTCCAAATATCAAGAAATATTCTTTAGTCCTTCTCAAGTACTTAAGAATATTCTTGACCGCTATTTTGTGACTTTCACCTGGATCTGACTGGTATCTGCTTGTCATGCTCAAAGCATACGAGACATCAGGACGAGTACATAGCATGGCGTACATGATAGATCCTATGGCTAAAGCATAAGGGATCTGATCCATGCGGTCTCTCTCCTCTCTAAAAGAGGGACTTTGAGTCTTCGAAAGACTCACACCATGTGACATCGGCAAAAATCCCTTCTTGGAGTTCTGCATCACAAACCATAGTAGTACCTTGTCAATATATGTACTCTGACTTAGGCCAAGCACTCTCTTAGATCTATCTCTATAGATCTGTATGCCTAGAATGCGGGCTGCTTCACCTAAGCCCTACATTGAGAAACAATTCCCTAGCTAAGTCTTTACAGACTGCAGTAAAGGGATGTTGTTCCCAATGAGTAGTATGTCATCCACATACAATACAAGGAAGACAACTGTGCTCCCTACAACCTTCTTGTTGACACAAGGTTCATCTTCATTCTTAATGAAACCAAACTGTTTGATCGCATCATCGAATCGAAGATTCCAGCTCCGAGAAGCTTGCTTTAGTCCATAAATGGATTTATGCAGCTTGCATACTCTGATAGTATGCTGTGGATCTACAAAACCCTCAGGTTGTATCATGTACACATTCTTAAGTAGGTTTCCATTCAGAAATGCGGTTTTGACATCCATCTGGCAGGTCTCATAATCGTGGTATGCTGCAATAGCAAGCATGATCCGAATGGACTTAAACATCGCAACTGGAGAAAATTTTTCATCATAGTCAATACCATGAATTTGCTTGAAACCTTTTGCTACTAGATGACCCTTATATATAAGTCCATCCATGTCAGTCTTTCTCTTAAAGACCCACTTACACCGAATGAGTTTTACACCTTCAGGTGGATCAACAAAAGTCCATACTTGGTTGGTGTACATGGATTCCATTTCAGATCTCATGACCTCTAGCCATTTCTCAGAATCTGGTCTCATCACAACTTCTTGATAGGAGGTAGGCTCATCCTCAATGAGCACAACATCATCATGGTCAGACTAGAGAAATGAATATCTCTCAAGCTGATGACGTACCCTATCAGACTTACGAAGACGTAGGTCTACTAGAACTGGTTATTGGTCCACAACTCCTTATGGAACAACATCATCCACAACACTTTGTGGTTCAAGTTCAACTTCCATCGAGGCTTCAGTGCTATGGTTCACATCTTGAACTTCCTCAAGATCAAACGTACTCCCACTAGTTTTTCTAGAAACAAAGTCCCTTTCTAGAAATACCCAGTCTTTGTCACAACTATCTTGTGTTGACTGGGAATGTAGAAGTAATATCCCTTAATTCCTTGGGATATCCAATAAAATAGCACTTATCGGATTTGGGTCCCAGTTTGTCCGAGACTTGACGACGAATGTAAGCCTCACAACCCCAAATCCTCATTGATCCTGTCTGAGAAGCTGGACACGACGGAGATCTGGAAGAAAGAAACCCACCGTGCTGATGAAGAGTAAAGTCAGCCGAATACCAATCCGAGAAACCCAAAGCGGACCGGGAAAAAGTAGAATCACTAGAGGCTTTCCTTGTATGAAGACCTGATGACGAAGAAAGAAACCCGATCTGAAGAGAAGAAACCCAGATCCAAAGCATCCAAGACTTCCTGCGCACAAGAGACCAACCAACACTATCGTCAGTGACCTAAGACCGGGGTGGGAATCCTTGGCTAGGCCCTCCGACGCTCAAGTCAGTGATCTCTCTTATTGTGGAAGAAAGAGGAAGAATCATGAACAGTAGCCGGAAATTAGGGTTCTCAATGTGTGCAATGATATGAACTTGTCAACCTCCTCTGCCAACGGAGAGGATTCCTCCTTTTATACCACTTCATATAACCTCCGTAGTCATGAAGTAGATCCCGGTTTGTTAGAGTTCATTATGAGATGACGTCAGTTGCGTACTTGTGATAGATAATTTTTAAGGAATCTTTTTCGTACCCCAGATATACCTTCTTTGTCGTTTAGTACCTACAACATAGTATGAAAATGCATTTCCCGCCAAGACAATATATATTTTCTATTAGACAGTTACACACTATAGATATCTTACCTTTCTTGCTATAATTAATTCAATACATCAACATTTCTTATATCGATCGGAGTCATTATATTCTGTCAAATGTATTTCCCCATCATAGGACAATCGACCGGTCTTGTTTCCTCTTGGAAGGCATGTCTCAGCAGATATTAACTTGACTCTTCTTTAGCGATATGCACTAGTTGATACTATACCTAACTTTGCCCGGGAGGTATATCCCGGTCGATATTAGACTATCCTTGCCTGGGTGGTTTGTCCCGGCCGATATTAACCTAACTTTGCCCGGGAGGTATGTCCCGGTCGATGTTAGATTAACCTTGCCTTGGGGTATGTATCGGTCGGTATTAGACCTAACTTTGTCCTGGAGGTATGTCCTGGTAGATATTAGGCTTAACTGTACCCTAGAGGTGTGTCCCGATCGATATTATACCTAACATCGTCCTGGAGGTGTATATCGGTCGATATTATACTTAACTTCGCCCGGGAGGTATGTATCGGTCGGTATTAGACCTAACTTTGTCCTGGAGGTATGTCCCGGTAGATATTAGGCTTAACTGTACCCTAGAGGTGTGTCCCGATCGATATTATACCTAACTTCATCCTGGAGGTATATATCGGTCGATAGTATACCTAACTTCGTTCTGGAGGTATATATCGGTCGATATTATACCTAACTTCGCCCTGGAGGTATATATGCACTACAACAAAAACTGCAAACGACAACGGATATTATCCGTTGTCGTAGGGTGAAAAAATCGTTGTAACTGAGGGTGTTGTAGAATGTATGGCCCTACGACAACGGTTTTGAATCCGTTGTCTTTGTAGACATTTGACAACGATTTTTATCCGTTGTTGTATATATGCTCAAAATTTGGCTACGAAGGATACAACAACGTTTTAAAACCGTTGTGGTAGATAATTTCAACAACAGAAATAAACCGTTGTGGTAGACTTTTTTTACAACAGATATAAACGGTTGTGGTAGATAATATTTGACGCATTTTGTTTTTTTTACAACAATTTTAATATATTTTACAACGGATAAAACCGTTGTCTTTTATCACTTTTTACAAAAAAATTTGGTTGTGGTTTACCTTGTTTTTACATCTTTTTTAACTGTTGTCTTTAATGTTCATTAATACCAAACAACCAATCTTATTTTACTATAAGCAAACCACCAATACAAAACTAAATATTTACTACATTAAATCCAAAATAAACATCCATATATAATTCATCTTGTAGCCACATATACAAAAATATACAAAATGAGTTGTTACTCATCAAAATACACATGTTTTCCATTATTGTTCTCCATATACATTAAATCACATGTTTTTCATTTGCTGTTCTCCATATGGCTTTTATTTTATAAATTAGCAAGGCAAGCTACATCCTAACAAAGTTCACTTCTTGCATCAAAAAAACTCAAGCCTCACGCATTGCCCGACCTGCAAGAGAAAAATTTAACAAAACTTATCAAATTCCTGAATTCCAAAAGGAGAATGTAATTAACCAATCTGTAGTGCAAATGAAGGAAACAAAAAGAGGTGTTTATTAGAGAATAACAATACATGGAATCTACTAGGAGCAGTGATACCTAGCTTAGCATAGTTTACTAAATAATTAGCACTGCCTGCAGCTAACATTATTTAAGTGAACTATGATCCAAGATCAAGAGAATCTATGCAAAGTGCATTACATCCATTAACATCTTGAAACAATATATTCATGTAATTTTCTGTGCCATTTTCCAAACTACATTACCTTTGAGAATTTGGTATGCACAATATGCTTTTCCATTTTACAAGTAACAAGTTGCCAGGAGCTGCAAATTGATCTGCAATAAACAGACCCATGACAAAAGCCGCATAAGTGAAAGTAAAAAACATAGGTTCAAAATCTTCCAATTAAAACTTGAACAAAAAGAATTGGATCATCATGATGAGTTATGGTAGGGTGAATTGTTTGTAGAGCTAAAACAATTCCATAAATTCCTCAAAATAGAAATCACATACGCACAACTTTAATAATTACATAGGACACCTAAAAGAACCAAAGTGTCAATCAAATAAGTGTAGATTAAGAGCTATAACATTCACTACATTCTAGCTGGAAAAATAGATTTTTCATTCCATTTCATCAATACAAAGAGAAAATCTAACAAATTTAGCTGCAATGCACATGCAATTCACGGGTAATTTGCACTGCTCATCCAAGCAAAAGTATATAGAGCAAACTATTAAGAAATCAAACTGCAGTATATAGATGTTTTGTATATCAATATACTATGGATCATACACAAAATGCCTTTACAAGCTCTTCATTTCATTATTCTCAAGCAATCACTAACATGCATATAGATTAAATGAGTGATGCGAAAACTTACCACATGTACTGGAAGTGTTTGTGGATCCACAAATCTGAACTTATCAACCTTGTTTTCTTTTTTCATCTTTTTGAAGAGAAACCTTCCATTCAAGCAAAAAAAATGTTAGTATGCTAATACAAATAAAATGAAAAAAATGAGTGATGCGAAAACTTACCACATATAAGCAACCAGACAATTAGCAGATATTGACTCCAACTCATAAAAAGGTGTGATATCTTCAATGTTCACTAGCAATTTGTACCTAATATGCCAAGATGAATAAGTACAATCATATGGCACAATTCAGCAGCAAGAGCAGCAGATGAATAAGTCTATCAAATCTTTCTTGCAACGTAGTTACCTTTGCTACAACTGTAAGTGTAACACATGCCTGACCCTTTATCTCCAGCTCTTGGATCTGCTTCCAAGACTCTACCAATAGGCCCTGCTGCAGCACTAAGACCAGCACCTAGAGAAAAATGCATTCGGCTGCAAAATGTCTTAACTGCTTTGGAACCATGAAGTACGATGATGTAGTCCATCAACTCCCCTCCAATCTAGTGTTGTTAAAAAAACAAAAATGATCAGATGAGGCAATCACTTAACCTTAAAGTTAGTTTGCTGAATAGTCGTACTCCAGGAAAGTTAAGAACTAAAGGCAATTTATAATTTTCAAATTGCTAAAAAAAACTGATAATTTCCAGTATGAATCTTTGCCATAAGTTCATTTCATATTTCAGAAAATGTCAATTGTAATGTAAAAACAACCAGAAATTTGTGATGGTATTTAAATATTATTGGAAATAGTCATGCACAAAGTTCAATGGAGAAATAAGATCAAAGTAGCCACGGCTTGAAATCTCATGTTGTGCTAGACTGGTCAACATGACATGTACCATTCCGATCAATTTAGAATCCAATATTGATCAACACAGATAACCTATCATGTGCCACCCGTGTAGTTCATGTCAATGAGTGTGTTGTGTTGACCCTTGACGTGCTTCGGCATGCTTCAACACACATCAAGCAGATTTTTTAAAAGTTTTTTAACTTGTTTTCCAAAATTATAATTCAATTGATTGTCAAATTATTATAATCTTATTTTAAAACTATACAAATTAAGTAGAAGAAAATTATACGAGTAAAACTTAATATGAATTTTTCTCAACATGCACTGAAGTAAAAAAGGAAAAAAAAATCATCTCTACTTTAACTATCTAAATTGATATAGTTTATTAAAAGTACAAAAAAAACTCAATGAGAAAGAATTAAATGAGTAAAACCTATCTCAATTCATCTTGGCATATTAAACACGTGTCAACTCGTATGGGGTTTCAAGATTGTACGTAATCTCGAATTGTAATGGGAGAAGTCAGGACCTTCCTGTTGCTGCTGTTCTTCTAATTTCCTGGATTCAGAGGCATAAAAATAGCAACTGTAACAGTGATTTAATATGAACAAGCAGCATAGATAGCCATAAGATTCGAAAAGAACTGGTAAGAAGAGTATCATACCTTCGCTTTCGGTGTCAAAGATTGTATATTAACTTCTCCATTAAAGAAATCTGATTAAAGATTGACAAAATGTGAAAAAGAAAACATGAAAATTGTAAAAGAGAACAGAGGATGAAATGGTGCTAACAAAGGTTACATGGTCTGGCAACAATCCGACATTCTTCATGAGGATGAAATGGTGGAAGGCCCCTTCAGGGTCCCCATTTTGTGCTCTTCCTGCAATCACAGTATGGCAAGAGACCACATTGAGGAAAGGCAATCCTCTCAGAACCCTTTCTCCTTCTTCAAGATGACCACTTCTCATGTACATGTGAGCTAGAGAGCTCCCAACACACATGTCCTGCTCAAACCCATTGATAACCACGAAGGCATGGATTTGGCGACCAGAACCTGCATCCTTCAATCTGGCGCAGCATCGCAAGGTGCTTCCCAAACCAAACTCATCGGGACGCAGGCCCTCCCTCCTCGACCTCAGGAAGCACTCGAGTCCCTCCTCGTCGAGCTCGAAGTGAGCCAGCCCGGCAATCATGGCATTCCAGGTAGCGAGGTTCCTCTCTGGCATTTCATCGAACAGCTTGCGGGCAGCGTTGATGTCCCCGTTGTGGATGAGGCCGCCGATGAGGATGTTGAAGGACATCACGTTTCGACACGCCATTGCGTCAAACACGACGCGGGCAGCGGGGACTCGGCCAAGTTTGAGGTACATGTGGAAAAGGTGGTTTCCAGTGAAGCGGTGGAAAGAGGCAGCACCGACGATGGCTATGATTGCGTGGAGCTGACGGCCTAGGCGGAGGGAGCGCGGCGAAGGGAGTAGGCAGCAGGCGTTCAGGAGGTGAGAGAAGAGGTTGGGGTCGGACCATAGCTGGGGTCAGATCGCCATCTTTCGGAGCACGATGAGAGGAAAACGATGGAGGCTGGGAGAGGGGGAGATGGTCGTGGCTGTGGGAATGGGAATGCGACAAAAAATACGGAGGGGGAAGGGATTTGAGAGATATCGAGAAGTTTCTGTTACAAAAAGGCGATTGGAGCTATGGACAGTGTTGGGGTCGTGGAGGAAGAAGGGAGGGAGGGAGCGGAGGCCGGAGCTGCCTCCCACCAGTTCATTGATTCCATCGCGAAGAAGGAAAAAGTAAAGTGGCTAGGTTTGGGAGCACGAAGGGAAAACACGGCGCCAAAAAGAAAACAGCGAGGGAAAGGAAAACAGCGAGCGGGAAAATGACCAAATTCAATTACAACGATTTTTTCAAAACTGTTGTCGTAGTCGCTAAAAACGCAGATAAAGACAACGGTTTATAAAACCGTTGTAAAAAGTGTTGTCGTTTAAAAAAAAACGCTCAATGACAACAGTTTTGCCAAAACCGTTGTCTCTTATATTTTCAAAGACAACGGTTTTGGCAAAAACCGTTGTCTTTGAGCAAATACGCAACGCTTTCTCTTAAAACCGTTGTCGTAGGGGTGTTGTCGTTTGCAGTTTTTGTTGTAGTGATCGGTCGGTATTATACCTAACTTTGCCCGGGAGGTATGTCCCGGTCGATATTAGCCTATCTTCTTAGTTTCCTCCTTTTTTCTCCTTATCAGGGACCTGTAAAACTTACCCATATCACTAGCCTTCCCTTCAAGTCTAGTCGAAGGAGGTGTAGATGACTGACTAGACATAAGTCTGGTTTTGTCTTTTCCTACCCGTGACTTTGCCCCAGATATTGAAATGACCTCACTGATTTTGGGTACAGCTATCCTGCTGACTCAAGTATAGTACTTCTGTGAGCCTTTTTTCTTCTTTAAATAGGGCTACAACCTTCTCTTCACCCATAACCCATCTCAGTTCTTTCCTTTCCTCGCCACCTTGTATTACTAGCGCCATGGTCATGGATCTTTCTCTTTGGGGGCAACTTTTGTTGGACAAGGTGAGGTCTATATATGAGTTTATTGGGATTTTTGCTTCAGCTTCCTCAGGGGTTCAAGGGATCGTCTTAAGAGAGGAAGTTTCACAGTTCAGATCTTCTATCCAAAGATGCAGGTGCTCTGAAGGACCCAAGAAACTTCAGAGAAATTTTTACTACTTATAGAGGGGCAGCCAAATGACCCATGGGTGTTGTGTGAAGGGCACAACACATGTTACCCTTGGGCTAAAATTGGTTGCTCCACTTGCTGAGCTCATACGGCTTGAGAGGGGAAGTGGTTTCTACATTTATTTTTCCGTTATGGAATGAATCAATGTTTCCCCATCTCATCACCCTTGAGCTTTTATTTTTTGTTGCTTTCTTCGTCCTGGGCAGAATATTGCCTCTTATGAGCCTTGACAAGCTCGGATGAAGTGGGCTAGTTCCCTCTCTGCTCCATGGTAAGTTGTAATCTAGTGGGACTGAGATTTTCTAAGTGTTGTGAGAACTTGGTTATTTGTCTGAGGCTTACTGTTCTAAGGGAAAATGTATCATTATGTATTTGATTAGATTCTAAATGTAACAATGGACTCTTGTATTGAATTTAAATGATTCTATGGAACCCTTCTGTAATTTACAAGAGTAAATGTAATGCTGAAATCATGACCGAGGCTGTCTTAACTATGGGCGTATTTATATCACGACTAATTTTAAAATCATATTGGCTAATACAATATTATTTCGATCAAATATTAGTTTGTATTTCATAAGGGCGTTAATTTGAAATCTATCATTCGCCTAAATCTTCGCCCTTAAATATTTTTGTTTTTAGCCTGAGCTTAGCCAAAAGTTTTAATCCCTTTTATTTTATTATACCCAGTTATGTATATCTTCTTTCGAAGCTCCTTGGCTAGTGATTGGTTCTCCTCCGGGTGAGAGAGTGTTAGAAACGTACTCCAAGACGCTACCAACCCCAGCGTGATCCGACCTTTCACGTCCGATGTGAATGTTTCGTGATGGTATGGCTCACACTTTTTCTGATCACCACGTCACATAGGTCTTTTGCCTTTCTATTGCGATCCTCAGCGTCTGCTGAGCTACCAACGTCCTGATCTGACGACCATCGTGTGTTTTTCAAACCCTAAACCCTTCGTCTCCTTTTTAAACCTTGTCCTTCCTTTTTCATCTCTAGAGTTCTTTTCCTGTTGCTGTCTTCAACCAGACCTTGTGCTCACCGTTTCTCGATGCTCCTCTTTCTTGGCTCCAGTAAGTAATCTATTGTTTCCCTAGCCTATACCTTTGTCCATGGCTGAGGAAGCAATTGCTCCTTGGTATGTCCATATGACTTCTATCTTTGATAAGAATGCTAGATTATCCATTCGTCGTCAATATGAAATTCCTAAGGAATATAGAATCATAATCCCAACACCGAATGATCGACCTCATCGTCCCCCTGATAACTGCGTGACTTTTTTCAGAGATCAGTTGATAGGGGGCTTAAGATTCCCCATTCCTCATTTCTTTATTGAGATAAGTCGGTATTTTGATATTCCTTTGCAACAATTCGCCCCTAATGCGTTTCGTTATCTATACGCTACTTACATGTTGTTTCGTCTACAAGATATTCCTCCTACTCCTCAAAATTTCTTCATGTTTTCCTATCCCAAGTACTCGGAACCTGGTGTCTTCTAATTCCAGTCACGAACTAAAATGGTCCTTTTAGGAGATATGTCGTCGTCTCTCAAAGCCTGGAAATCTCGTTTTTTCTTTTTAAAGTTTCCGGGACCTATTCCTTGGTCTCATGCTTGGAAATCTTTCTTGCCTCCCTTGCCCGATGTTAAAGAGTTTCATCTTCTTCCCTCTTTTCCTATTTATTGTGAGAAGTTATTAGGTCACCGACTCTCGATCCCGAAATGGTTGAAGGTCGAACTTCTATACCTATTTGGTTTAAGCCCCGTCAAACCTGATACCCACATTTCCTTAGGTAATCTCTTGTTCCTTTCTTTTTTCTTATAACTTCCTAAACTGTTTCTCTTTTCTATACAGTGGAAAGTTTTTATGATGCTTTGATTGATGAAGAAATACGCGTGGAAGAAGAATTGATTCGCGCCAAGGAGGCCAAATTTCTGGCTGCTATCGCCCTCCACCCTCAATTGAAGAGCCGGCTTCCTTAGCCAAAGTACCTATCTCTTCAGGGGCTCGTGAGGTTCCTGAAGGTTCTCCTGAGGATCCTGCTGCAGAGATCATTACCAATCCCATACCCACTGTTACCTCTCTAGTGGTTGCTGCTGTCTCCTCATCTACCTCTCTTCCTTTAATTGAGCTAACGTCTCCTGGTAGCTCTGGTAAATTGATAGCTGAAGTTTCCACGGGCAAGCGTCCAGGATGCAAACTAACCAGGGCTCCTCCCTCATAAAGGAGGCTCATTCTTCCTGCTGACGAGTTGGTTTCAGAAGGCTTTGCTTTGGGTAGCCTTCCTTCTGATGAGCCGATGCTGGCGGAGCTCTATCCTTCTCTCAACTTTCCTGCCTCGCCTTTCTCCAGTGCCAGCGCCTCTGGAGATGTTTCTTTTACTTTTCCTTTATCTATACCAACTTCTGGGTCTTTGCCTTCCTCGCCTTCTTCTTACTTAATCTTTGCTCCCCCCTCTATTCCTACTTCTTCCTTTTCGGTCAGTTCCTCTGTCATTCCTGTTCTTCCTATATTATCAGGGGGTTCTTTTGCCAGCCCTTGGGATGAAGTTCGTCCCCTTTTTGAAGAGCTCTCTATTGCTGAGGCAATTGATCGCTTCTCTCAAAAGGAGAATCAGGTATGCTTATTAACGCCTATTTTCTATTTCTCAACTATTATCTTATGAATTTTCATTACATTTCCAGCATGGCTAGAAAATATGGGTATCTCTCGACTACTGCACAAACTATATACTGAGAACCAAAGGTTGAGATTGGAGAATGATAAGCTAAAGCAAGAGGTTGTTGAATTATCTTCTACTGCGTTTTTTGATGCCGCCAAGGAACAATTTGAAGCACAAATTGAAAATCTTCAGGCAAAATTTAAATCGGTTACGGACCTCAATCGAGAATTGGCTTCCAAACTTGGAGAGCTAAAGGATAATTATGAAGCGGAATTGACTGAGAAGCTCAAAGCCTTACAACTGAAAGAGGATGAGGTAGCCTCACTGACCACCTCCCTTGACTCGGCTAAAGCTGAGGCTTCTGCCAAAGAAGATGAATTAAAAACCTCTCAGATGGCGTTGGTAGTCTACAAAGGGGACGAGGATGTTCGTTACAAGGAGCGAGCCACGGCCATGATTGAATCGCTCGAGTTCAACAGACCGATCGTGAGGTCCATTCTATCCGCTTTTACTGCAGGAGCTCAAGGGGCGATTCAGCAATTAAAAGAAGAGCATTATTTATATCGCGACCCTCCTCCTAATTTCTTAAACAAACGCAAACTAATTGAAAACAAACCTCCCGATATGTACCCTAAGTTGACTCTAACTTAGATTCTAATTACTGTGATTCTGTAATGATAAGCTCGTGTGACTTTGATTACTCCTCTTGGGTTGTAAATCTTACTCTTTCTCAGGATAACTATCTGTTTTTTGTAAATGTATCTAATGCTATTTGGTTTACCATAACGCGATATTTCCCTACGGGTCTTTTCCTAATGATCGACCGGTATATATTAAGATTGATAAATACCGCCCGATATTTTATAGCTTAGTTACGTCTCGCTCGATTTAACACAGCTTCTGTTAGAGTGTATACTAAAAGCCTAGCTTTTGGTATAAACATTTATCTAGAAATAAGAATCACATTGGTCAAATGTCTACATTTATGATAAATGTAGTTGTTCAATTAATTTATATTGTAGATAACATGGTGTGTGGTGTCACACACAGAAAATTATGTTATCGGTTTCCTTATAAATTATAAATAGTATCTCACGACTAAGATGGAAATGAACAAACCATTGGAAAGTCGTAGTGTAATTAGGTATTAGTTTATCTTAACTATATAATTACACTAATACACTTAGAGTGTATTGAGTATGACCATTTGAGGTCGTTTCTTTTATACTGACTTTATAAAGAAACAAAGACCTCGGTTATTATGGAAGTGTGTGCTCTTAATCCTGATATAATAACAAGCATAAATATTTGATATTTATTTCTTTAATTTATCAATGGGTGAGATTTAGTTGGATGAATCAATAAGCCCGATAAGTTGGGAAATGGTATCACTTATAGTGTGTGTTGTTAATTATAAAAGGAAACAGTGTCCTAGAGATACTAGGTTGATAATGTCCTCAAGAGGAGCTCATAAGGATTGTCATGTTAAACCCTACAGGTGGACTTAGTCCGACATGATAATAAGATTGAGTGGTACTACTCTTGGACTAAGATATTAATTAAATGAGTTGTCAGTAACTCACTTAATTAGTGGACATTCGATATCTTAAACACAGGGAGACTAACACACTCATAATAAGAAGGAGCCCAAAAATGTAATTTGGGATTGGTGCGGTAGTTCAATAATAGTTCTCTAGTGGAATGAATTATTATTGATAAAATTAAGTTGTGTGTTCCGGGGGAGCACGGGATGCTTAATTTTATCGGGAGACCAAAACCAATTCCTCCTCTCGGTCCCTATCGTAGCCTCTTAATTATAGAGTACTATACCCACCTATACCCACCTTCTTACCCATCCTATAGGGGCCGGCCAAGCTAGCTTGGAGACCAAGCTAGGGCCGGCCATGGGTATGTTCATGGGTGAATTCATGTGGCTGGCCCTATTAAATAAAAAGGAATTTTAATTTTAAAATTTTTCTTATGTGGATAATATAATTTAAAAGAGAGTTTAAAAATTTAAATCCTTCCTTTTATAAGATTCTACAAAAGATTAAGAAAAGAGTTAAAATCTCTTTCCTTATTTGTAAATTAAAAGGTTGATTTTAATTTTGGTAAAAACTTTCCTTTTAATTATATTCATGATTTAAAAGAAAGTTTAAAAATTAAAAATTCTCTTTTATTAGTTTCTACAAAAGATTAAGAAAAGATTTAATATCTTTCCTTATTTGTAGATTGAAAGGAGATTTTAATTTTTAGAGATAACTTTCCTTTTTGGAAATTATCAACATGTTTAAAAGAAAGATTTTAATTTATAAAATTTCTTTTTATTAACCAATCATGAAGAGATTAAAATTATTGGAGAAATTTTTATAAATTTCTATAAACAAATTAGGAAGTTTTAATTTTTTGTTTTAATTAAAACTCTCGTTTTGTGGAGAAGAGTGGCCGGCCATTACAAATAGAAAAGAAAAATTATTTTTAATTAAATAAATTTTCCTTTTTAATGGCAAAAGAATTAAGGAAGTTTTTATTAAATTTTCCTTATTTGCCAAGACCAAGGATTATAAAAGAGGGGGTAGAGGAGGCTTCAAGGTGAAGTCTTTATTCTATTTTTCCTCTCTTTTCTCCTTGGGTGTGGCCGGTCCTTTCTTTCCTCTCCTCTCCTTTGTGTGGCCGAAACCTTCTCATGGTGGAGATAGCTTTGGTGGCCGGATCTAAGAAGGAGAAAAAGGAGAGAAAAGAAGC
This sequence comes from Zingiber officinale, assembly GCF_018446385.1. NCBI lineage: Eukaryota > Viridiplantae > Streptophyta > Magnoliopsida > Zingiberales > Zingiberaceae > Zingiber > Zingiber officinale. The sequence goes on from NC_055990.1 coordinate 85,357,417, forward strand.
CTCTTTTCTAGCATCCCTTGGAGCATGGTGGTGGTGGCCGAACCTCTTCATCCTAGGAGAAGTTTTGATGGCCGAAACTTGTAAGGAAGAAGAAGGTGCTTGGTGGTTCTCATCTCGGAAGATCGTTGCCCACACAACGTCCGAGGTTAGAAGAGGAATACAGTAGAAGATCAAGAGGTCTTTCTAGAAGGTATAACTAGTAGTTTTTCCTTTTCCGCATCATGCTAGTTATTTATGGAAATAATACCAAATACAAGAGGCTTACGATTCTAGTATTTCGAATATGTTTTTCGATGTTGTGTTCTTTTGTTTTTTCTTTTCCTTGTGATTTGATTGTTCTTTCCGGTTATCCTAAAGTTATTTTAGGAAATTAAATATTATCTTTCCATAAAAGGTTTTGTCTAGTCGGTGGTGGTTGCTCCCATATCCAAGAAGGTCGTGTGCCTCGCCACGTCAGTACTGGGAACCAATTATGGAAATTAATATTTAATAGAATTAATAACTTAAGGTGATTTGGGTCGAACGTGTTAAGTTCCGCAGGAGACCCAAGTCAAAACCTAAAAGAACGAATAGATTAAGTTTTGGATCAAACGTGTTAAGTTCCGCAAGCGATCCAAAATTTAATTTAAAAGAACAGATGGTAGCTAGGAAAAGGTTCAGACCTTTGTACAAATTTTTTGTACAGTGGAACCTCTAGGTTTTCCGAGTAGCAACCAATAATTGGTATCAGAGCTAGGGTTTTGCCTCTGTGTATTTGGTATTAGTTTAATTATGCACATGTCATACATAATTTAGGCAGGATAATAGTAGGATGTGCTAACTTTGTGGATGCAGGATCCAACTATTATGGCTTATAGTTATTATGTGTGTGATTGGACCCTTGGCCATGTCAAGAGCATTTTTATTGTGTGTGCATGATTGTATTATAAAATACAGCAGGAGCTGTATTTAGTTTTATTAGAATTTTATTTTTGATCTAGTTACATGTACATTCCTTTTATGGAATATAGGATCGATGGATGTAAATTTTATTTTATGTTCGATCTAGTTTACATGTTCATTCCTTCGAGGAATATAGGATCAAAATGTAAAATTCTATTTAAGTCGCGGATCGAATCTTGCAAAGCGTGGAACCTTCTAAGGACCATAGGTGCAGCGGAACTAGGAGCAAGATGGATGCGACAGCTAGACCCGGTGGCAGTGGCCAAATATGGCAGCAGCTTGGGATGACAACACACGGAGGACAACAAGAGATAAAAGCCATAATAGTTGAAAATTAGATTTTCTATTTATTGCTTTTATATTGTGCTGTGTGTGCATGTTAGTATACATATTTAGTAGGCTAGCATAGTTAAAATTCCTCATTTATAAATAACTAAGTGGGAGAGGGATTTTTAAGTAAATCCCATGGTCTCCATTACTGGTTTGTAAGTGATGCAAACAAGCTTGCGCGTTGGCTCGGAGTGCCTTCCTCCATAACGGATGAGCTTGTTTGTGGATCACTAGAACAGACTTCCATTTTTGGATGACTATAGGAAGTTAATTAAGAGGGTGTGATCTTCCCCAACGGAAGGGGCATAATCTTATTAATGGACTTAGTGTCAAGTAATGGTATACACTTAGACACATCTAATAGTATCCTCCCCATCGGAGTCACTGCTATTATTTGTGTGACCAAATGATACCAACTATTAATTTTATTTGTCAAAAAGTTAGGTTGACAAGATAATAAAATTAATAGGTTAAAACCCTCCTTTTACAAATGTTGAATTTGTATACGTCCACACTAACGTGGCATGCCAAATTCACGGTGTTTTGAGGTGTTGGTGAATTTAAATAATATTGTTTGAGGAATCAATATTTTTTTTAATTCAAAAGTTTTTGACCAAATATTTGATCAAAGACAGATCAACTATTAATTTTATTCGTCATAAAGTAAAGATGACGAGATAATAAAATTAATGAATAAAATATCCTCTTCAATTTTGTATACGTCCACACTATCGTGGCATACAAAATTCATGGGGATTTTTAAGGAGTTGATCTTGACCAAATATTTTTGTGATTCTTAGGATTTTAATATTTGTCAATCCCCTAGTAGTCATACTATAGAAAAGGCTTAGTAGTCCCAATTGTAATGATTGGAATAGGACTTGGATATTAAGGTAGACTGTCTTCTTAGAGCTAAGAACAACATAGGTGTATTTAATTCATTAGTTGAAACATGTTTAGTGGTGTTATCTACCAGAACCTGGAGTGTAGATATAGATGCCATTAAACATGTCCGTAATTCATTGTAGGGTTCCAGGAAACCCGGCAACTAAATGAAAATTAAAACACCGTCCACATGGGCACTATTATAAAAATGGTAGCTGTTGCAGTGGGAGATGTTTATCTTTTGATAAGAATAAAACATGGATTTTTAAGTAATTGTCTTTACGCACCAAGTTTAGAAAGAACTAGTTTTCAGTTTCTAAACTATTCAAAGAACTTGATATTCTGCCTCTTTTAATAACAAAGTTGTTATTAAGAAAAAGAGGGAAGTTATCTGTTCTGGTACGTTGGTTGGCAATTTATAAATCCAATAACTCTCACGATGCAACAAATGGAAATTAGTAACACATCTTCTAACTTTAAGAGAAAGTAACCTTCGGAAATAAACCAATTATATCTTTGGCATCTAAGGCTAGGTTATATTAACTTGAGTAGGATTCATTGGTAGCTGATGAACTTTTGGGTTTATTAGTAGTGGAAATCTTTCCAACCTGCGAGTCTTACTTGGAAGGAAAAATAACCAAGAAGCTTTTAAGTCTAAGGGGTATGGAGTCAAAGATATGTTGAAATTGGTTCATTTTGATTTGTGTGATCCTATCCAGACAAGAGGTAGTATTGAATATTTCGTCTATTTTATAGACAACTATTCAAGATACAAATAAATTTACTTAATGTACCGCAAGACTAAGTACTTTGATTAGTTCAAAAAAGTACTAGGCTGATGTGGAGAAACAACAAAGTAAAAAGACACTATGGTGAGATCATAGTGGCAAGTACCTCTTGGGAGAATTTAGGAGTCACCTATCAGAAGTAGGGATTCAATCCAAACTAACTGCACCTGGTACACCTCTACAGAATGGTGTAGTAGAAAGAAGGTATAGGACTCTTATGGAAATAAGTAGATTGATGATGAGTTATTTTACCAAATTCATTTTAAGGATATACTCTGTAAACGGAAGTGAACATAGTACCTTCCAAAGTCAGAACTCTCTACTCATATAGAATTGCTGAATAGGCGTAAGCCTATTTTGAAGCATATTCGGATTCGGGTAATCCAGCACATATGTTAAAGAGAGATAATGATAAGTTGGATAGGAGTTCACTTGTTTGTAAGTTATCCTAGATAAACAAAAGTAGGTTTATAGTCTTAAAAATCAGAAGGTCATTGTTAGCATCAATGACTGATTTTAAAAGGACTATATAATAAACCACGTGCTCATAAGTAAATTTGTTCTTAAGGAAATAATAAAAGACATGTCTAATCTAGTACCAACTATACAAGATGAGATACCACAAGAAAACTGCAACACGTATCACAAATGATACACAATTGCAGAAAATGTCTTGTCGTAGTGGGAGGGTTGTTAAGCAACCTTAAAAGATTCATGTTTTGGGAGAGTTTTTGAACTCGATCCCTGAAGGACATGAACCTGATCTCCGGACATATGACGAAGCACTCCAAGATAAATATGCAGCATCTTGGCAAAGAGTAATGAATAATAGAATTAGAATATATGTATTCTAATAAAATCTGGAAGCTTGTAGAACCACCAAGTGGTGTAAAAGCCTTTGGGTGTAAAAGGTCTATAATAGGAAAAGAGGGATAGACAGGGAGGTAGAAACCTTCAAAGCAAGGCTTGATGAAAAAGGAAACTTTTTTCATTGATAGTCATGCTTAAGTCTATCCGGATTCTTTTATCTATTTAGCAAGCGGATGTCAAGACAGCATTCCTTAATGGAAGTCTTGAAAAAAACATCCATATAAAGCAACCAGAAGGGTTCATTGCAAAGGGCTAAGAGCATCTTGTGTAAAGCTCAATCAGTCTATGGACTGAGGCAAAGCTTCAAGGTCTTGGAACATCCGGTTTATCAGAGTAATTCAGACCTATGGATTTATTTAGTAACCGGATAAGTCTTGTGTATACAAAAGGTGTGATGGAAGCGTGGTGGTATTTCTTGTACTATACGTAGATAACATTTTTGGTAGTTGGAAACAATATCAAAATGTTGTCAGAAGTAAGGGTATGGTTGTCCAAACAATTCGATATGAAGGACTTGGGAGAATGTATATATTCTTGAGATCAAAGTAATAAGGGATCGCAAGGAAAGATTATTTTACTTATCCCAAGCTTCATACATCGGAAAAATCCTTGCTCGTTTTAAAGCATGCAAAACTCCAAGAAAAGTTTCTTACCTTTTCAGCATGGAGTAACTTTATCTAAAGATATGTCTCTATAGACATCAAAGGAGATAAAGGAAATAAAGGTAGTTCTTTATGTTTCGGCTGTCGGAAGCCTAATGTATGCTATACACGAGATCAGAAATCTGTTTGTCAAGGGCATAGTTAGCAGATATCAAAGTAACCCAGAACAAGGAGAGTGGACCGCAGTAAAGCATATATTGAAGTACCTTAGAGGCACTAGAGATTATATGCTAGCTTACAAGGCAGTTAATTTGGTCCTTGTGAGTTGCATGGATTTTGACTTCCAATCGGATAGGGACAATAATAAGTCAACCTCGGGGTTTTGTGTTTACTTTAGGAGGTAAAGTCATAACTATGGAAGAGTGATAAGCATAGGTGTTTTTCTGGACTCCACCATAGAAGCTTAGTATATGGCAAGCCTCTGAGGTAGCCATAAAAGCTGAATGACTCAATAACCTCAAGATAGACTTAGATATGATTTCTGGTTTGTCTAAAGATTATTACAATTTATTGTAATAATGTTGGTGCAGTAGCAAACTCGAAGAAACCATAAGTCTATAAGGCAAGTAAACACAATAGAGCGCAAGTACCACCCAATATGAGAAATCGTATAAACGAGGAGAAGTTGTTGCCGCCTAGATTGCATCAGGTGATGACCTATAGATCCTTTCACTAAGGTCCTTAAGCAAGAGCTTTTGATGGGCATGTTGAAGGGTTGGGAATCAGATGTATGACAGCAGATATGATAGCTTAGTCTTTTAGTATAAGTGGGAGATTATTAGAGTGTATACTAAAAGCCTAGCTTTTGGTATAAACATTTATCTAGAAATAAGAATCACATTGGTCAAATGTTTACATTTATGATAAATGTAGTTGTTCAATTAATTTATATTGTAGATAACATGGTGTGTGTTGTCACACACAGAAGATTATGTTATCGATTTCCTTATAAATTATAAATAGTAGCTCACAACTAAGATGGAAAGGAACAAACCATTGGAAAGTCATAGTGTAATTAGGTATTAGTTTATCTTAACTATATAATTACACTAATACACTTAGAGTGTATTGAGTAGGACCATTTGAGGACATTTCTTTTATACTGAATTTATAAAGATACAAAGACCTCGGTTATTATGAAAGTGTGTGCTCTTAATCCTGATATAATAACAAGCATATATATTTGATATTTATTTCTTTAATTTATCAATTGATGAGATTTAGTTCGATGAATCAATAAACCCGATAAGTTGGGAAATGATATCACTTATAGTGTGTGTTGTTGATTATAAAAGGAAACTGTGTACTAGAGATACTAGGTTGATAATGTCCTCAAGAGGAGCTCATAAGGATTGTCATGTTAAACCCTGCAGGTGGACTTAGTCCGACATGATAATAAGGTTGAGTGGTACAACTCTTGGACTAAGATATTAATTAAATGAGTTGTCAGTAACTCACTTAATTAGTGGACATTCGATATCTTAAACACAGGGAGACTAACACACTCATAATAAGAAGGAGCCCAAAAATGTAATTTGGGATTGGTGCGGTAGTTCAATAATAGTTCTCTAGTGGAATGAATTATTATTGATAAAATTAAGTTGTGTGTTCGGGGCGAGCACGGGATGCTTAATTTTATCGAGAGACCAAAACCAATTCCTCCTCTCGGTCCCTATCGTAGCCTCTTAATTATAGAGTACTATACCCACCTATACCCACCTTCTTACCCATCCTATAGGAGCCGGCCAAGCTAGCTTGGAGACCAAGCTAGGGCCGGCCATGGGTATGTTCATGGGTGAATTCATGTGGCCGACCCTATTAAATAAAAAGGAATTTTAATTTTAAAATTTTTCTTATGTGGATAATATAATTTAAAAGAGAGTTTAAAAATTTAAATCCTTCCTTTTATAAGATTCTACAAAAGATTAAGAGAAGAGTTAAAATCTCTTTCCTTATTTGTAGATTAAAAGGTTGATTTTAATTTTGGTAAAAACTTTCCTTTTAATTATATTCATGATTTAAAAGAAAGTTTAAAAATTAAAAAATTCTCTTTTATTAGTTTCTACAAAAGATTAAGAAAAGATTTAATATCTTTCCTTATTTGTAGATTGAAAGGAGATTTTAATTTTTAGAGATAACTTTTCTTTTTGGAAATTATCCACATGTTTAAAAGAAAGATTTTAATTTATAAAATTTCTTTTTATTAACCAATCATGAAGGGATTAAAATTATTGGAGAAATTTTTATAAATTTCTATAAACAAATAAGGAAGTTTTAATTCTTTGTTTTAATTAAAACTCTCCTTGTTTTGTGGAGAAGAGTGGCCGGCCATTACATATAGAAAAGAAAAATTATTTTTAATTAAATAAATTTTCCTTTTTAATGGCAAAAGAATTAAGGAAGTTTTTATTAAATTTTCCTTATTTGCCAAGACCAAGGATTATAAAAGAGGGGGTAGAGGAGGCTTCAAGGTGAAGTCTATATTCTATTTTTCCTCTCTTTTCTCCTTGGGTGTGGCCGGCCCTTTCTTTCCTCTCCTCTCCTTTGTGTGGCCGAAACCTTCTCATGGTGGAGATAGCTTTGGTGGCCGGATCAAAGAAGGAGAAAAAGGAGAGAAAAGAAGCCTCTTTTCTAGCATCCCTTGGAGCATGGTGGTGGTGGCCGAACCTCTTCATCCTAGGAGAAGTTTTGATGGCCGAAACTTGTAAGGAAGAAGAAGGTGCTTGGTGGTTCTCATCTCGGAAGATCGTTGCCCACACAACGTCCGAGGTTAGAAGAGGAATACGGTAGAAGATCAAGAGGTCTTTCTAGAAGGTATAACTAGTAGTTTTTCCTTTTCCGCATCATACTAGTTATTTATGGAAATAATACCAAATACAAGAGGCTTACGATTCTAGTATTTCGAATATGTTTTTCGATGTTGTGTTCTTTTGTTTTTTCTTTTCCTTGTGATTTGATTGTTCTTTTCGGTTAACCTAAAGTTATTTTAGGAAATTAAATATTATCTTTCTATAAATGGTTTTGTCTAGTCGGTGGTGGTTGCTCCCATATCCAAGTAGGCCGTGTGCCTCGCCACGTCAGTACTGGGAACCAATTATGGAAATTAATATTTAATGGAATTAATAACTTAAGGTGATTTGGGTCGAACGTGTTAAGTTCCGCAGGAGACCCAAGTCAAAACCTAAAAGAACGAATAGATTAAGTTTTGGATCAAACGTGTTAAGTTCCGCAAGCGAACCAAAATTTAATTTAAAAGAACACATGGTAGCTAGGAAAAGGTTCAGACCTTTGTACAAAATTTTTGTACAGTGGAACCTCTAGGTTTTTCGAGTAGCAACCAACAGCTTCATCATGCTATCCTTAATATTGGTCGATTTATTTTACTTGACCGATTTACCATTGTATCTTCATATGTCTTTTTCCGCATAGTAATTGAGTCTCACGTATGTTATTTGCCTTATTATAATAAGCCTTTTGGTCGATATATTTTAAGTGATCTTTATCTCGGTCGATTTATCAAAACCGTCCTATTTTTATCTACAGATCTCGTCTATTAACTACTATCCAACGCATAACTTCCATTTTATTATATCCACGCCTCAAATTTATATTTTATTGTACTAATTTTTATCTGTCCTACTTGTCAGGGTTTCCTAAGAATACTTATGAGGAAACTATACCTTTTTCCGAGGTAGCTCTTTTAACTTTACTTCTTTCTCTTGATTATATTCTTTAATATTATCACCCATTTATGATGATTGATACTCCAAGCACCTTTTTCTCTTTTGCAGTTTCATCTTAAGGGTTTTAGCACAAGGCAAAAAGAAAGATAAGGGTTTACGAAGTTTTCTCCTGTTTTTCTTCATCTTTCGCCTTCTTCCTTGATTCCTTTTTCTATGATTGCTTCTCCCTATGGCGGTTTCTTCTCCTGCGTGGTTTCTCTCATGCTCTTCTGACCTCACTGATACAGAAGAAGTGGACTTACAGGCAACCTATGGTTTTCCTTCCTATATCATTCGTCCCTCTCCTCATGAGGGTCCACATCTTTCCCCCCTAGGATGTATTTCCATCTTCAGGGACCAAGTCTTACAAGGTTTTAGATTTCCCCTTCATCCTTTTTTCTACAATGTCAGCCGCTATTTTAATATCCCGCTAAACCAACTCGTCCCTCAATCTTTTTCTATTCTAATGGGTTTCATTAGAGTATCAAAACTATTGGATTTCCCCTTGTCTCCCCGTCTTTTTCATCACTTCTTCATTCCTCGCCGAGTAGATGTTGGCGTTTTCAAGTTTCAGTCTCGTCCCAAGGACATTCTATTTAACCGTATTCCTCCTCAAGGTGAATGGTATCGTAAATTTTTCTACATGCGTCTCCCTTCTCCCCCTTCGTTTCCTATCCAATGGATACATGATTTACCTCCACTTCTTGACACCCATGATCTTCTTAATGATCCCTCTGTTGCTTCTGCTTTACCTAAACTGCGAGGAGCGAAATTCAGTTTGCCACATCTAATCGAAGAGGGCTTGATGTTTCACTTCGGGATAGGCAACATTGACACTCCTTTGGATAGTTCCTTTGGTGAGTATAATTATTTTACTTCGCTTTTGCTGATTAGCATATCTCTTTGATAATGATGTTTATCCTCTGTATTTCAGCCGATGCTATTCTTCCGGCTTTTATGTACAGGAATTCTGCTATGACCAAGTCCTTTATCAATAATCTTGGAGAGAAATGGTTGTTTGTTCGCCGATCCGATCCTAATCTCTCTACTTTGGGCTTGCTTTCCGAAGAAGAACGACGAGCAGAGGGTGTCGCACTCATGGAAGAGGAGGAAGAAGAGCCTTTTGTTACTTTAGTTAAAAAGCCAAATCTCACCAAGGACTCTCCCTTTGGCGATTTTTTTGGTACTTTTGTGCAAGCTCCTCTTGTTCCGACGCCTATTTCTTTTGAGAGAGGTAAGGCACCGATGACTCCCACCAATATTATCTCCAATCCTACTCTTCGGATGATGAGGCCCGGTCTACTTATCCCTTCTTCTTCTATTATTTCAGCTCCTCCGTCTTCTGCCTCTGAGATGGTCGTTATCCCTCTTATGTCTTCTACATCCTTGGCATTGGCCTTGCCTCCTTTGGCTTATAGGCCTCGAGCAAAGCGAACACCTTGCCGGAGATCTTCTCCTAGTGTCAGCCCTTCAACTGTTAGTGTTTCCACAATTGCAACAACCCCTCCTACACTACTACCTTCTATTCCTTCTAGTTCCTACCCTGCTCCTCTTGCTTCTACTATCCCTTTTCCTTCTATTGTCTCCTCTTCTTCTCCGTCTCCGGCTTCCTCTATTCCCCCTCCTTTATTTAAACTGGCTGCGGGCTTACCTTCTCAATTGGGACAACCTTCTAGTCCACCTGACTATGGCACTTTGCAACTGCAAGGTTTATTGGCCGAATCTTGGATGCAGGGTTATGAGCAACTACGAGGCCTTAGTCTCCCACATCGAGCTGATCGCCATAGTCGTCAAGTAGTGACTTTAAGTATTCCTAGTTATGTGTTATTAACTTTGTATCTTCATCTTTAACTTACCTTATCCTCTTGTTTAGTTCCTTGCCACAAGTCTACATATCGATCAACTACTTACAGCTAAAGATCATGAGAACAATAAGTTGAAAGCTCAACTGGAGACATTGAAGGCTGCTTCGCCTTCTTCTAGTAGTGATATGGCTCAGTTGCAAGACAAGGTGACCTTGCAAAATCAACAACTGGGTACCTTGAAACAAGAATTATAGGAATGTCAACAACTGTTGAAAGACAAAGAGCTTGCAAGAAGGACGTTATAATTACAGGTGGAGAGGTTACATTCTGGTCTTCGACTAGAGATTGCTTTGAAAGAGAAAGTTCTTTCAGATGCTTCTCAAAAAAGCCTTATTTTAGAGAAAGTAGAGAAGCTCCATAATGCTTGTCTTTATGACCAAGCTCAGGACTTAGCCTCTCATGATTTCACTCTCCTACAGGAACAAGAGCACAGGAAAGCTCAAGAGGTTGAATTGTCATTGCTTCAAAAGGAATTGGAGCAGCTTAAATCAGAGAAGAACGTTTTGAAAGATCAGAACGCCAAGCTGCAAGTTGATTTTCAAAGTTACAAAGAGCAAGAGAAGAACCGGTGGGCGGAATGGCGTCAGTCTTATTTGAAGTCTTCGGCCTTTGCTCGGGAATTTGTTCGTAGGATAGTAGGTGCTCTAAACCATTCTGTATCGGGAGTTCTTCAACAATTAAGAGAGGGTGGTTATAAACCCCAAGAACCTCCCCTTTCTTTCATAAATCGCCGCAGGCTTAATGAAGAGCTGCCCGCGGATTTAAAAGGCCCCTTTCCGAATGTTTAAAGAGATTATTTATAAAAGACTTGTACTATAGGAGCTACTAATGGAAAAACAAGTATAATTAAAGCTTGTGTAATTAAGTACTTGCAGTGTATAAGAAAATTTTGATACTTACTTGCTTCTTCATCATGCTGATTTGAGAATATCCCTTCTGAAATATTTTTGATCATGGAGTATAGACTTTATTCGAGAATTCCTAGGTTGTCTCGTGAAGTTAAGCCATGTCCCGAAGAATTCTTCTGCAGACAAAATCTGGTATATTTCATAATTCCAAAAGAATGCATAATTTCAACTGATCTCTGGATAGAAGGCTGTGTAAGATTTCTGAGTTCCGAGCTGAAAATATTATTCCAGGCGAATTTTAAATAAAGACTTCTAAATGGATAGGCCTCCAAATGAATAATGTATCATATGTATAGCATCCCTTTTGAATTCCAGCCTCACGTCCATGTAATCTCGGTTGATTAGGTCTTGAAATTATAAGATCGCTTACTGGTGATTTGTGATGGTTTAGAAGACTCGTTCGAGTTGCAGACAATCATCCCTTTTGCTCAGAGATAGTTTAGAGTCTCCAGTTCCTCCTATGATGACCCGACCGAGTTACTTCATATAATTTTCCAATCGACTTTTGCTCTGGAATAGTTTAGAGTCTCCGATTCCTCCTATGAATACCCGACCGAGTTACTTCATAGAATTTCCCGGTCGACTTTGGCTCTGAAATAGTTTAGAGTCTCCGGTTCCTCCTATGAAGACCCGACCGAGTTACTTCATAGAATTTCCCGATCGACTTTGGCTCTGAAATAGTTTAGAGTCTCCGGTTCCTCCTATGAACACCCGACCGAGTTACTTCATAGAATTTCCCGATCGACTTTGTCTCTGAAATAGTTTAGAGTCTCCGGTTCCTCCTATGAAGACCCGACCGAGTTACTTCATAGAATTTCCCGATCGACATTTGCTCTGGAATAGTTTAGAGTCTCCGGTTCCTCCTATGAAGACCCGACCGAGTTACTTCATAGAATTTACCAATCGACTTTTGCTGTAAACGCCCACCCTTCTTACCCAACCAAAGGTGGTGCTACGTTCTTATACTACTTACGTACATGCTTTAGTTATAACAGCGGAAGAATAAAAACTTTAAAGAATTTAATTTATTAAGCATAATATCACATATTCTGATTTGTTCAAATGTGCATATGTTGATTCTATAACTAATCATATTAATTTGTCTGGATCGTTCTTTGCCGAGCCACCACCACACACATCACTATCTGCTCCTCCTGTTGCTCCTCTAGCTCATCCAGCTTCTTTATCTGCGGTACAAGGAAAGTAAGCTATGAGCACTCATGGCTCAGTAAGTTCCTTTCCTACTCACTAAAACCGAATTCATATCATTGCATATCAATATCATGCGAGGTATCATAAGCATACGACATACAAGGGTATCATATTCATAGTCATATCATAATATCACGTGACATAATATCTAATCATCAGATAATTCAAGCACATATGTAGGCAATGCATCATGAATTTGAAAACTTATACTTATAAGTACTTGAAATTCATATCATCATTAGAGGGGATCTCGGTTTGTACCACATACATAATGCGCGCGCTTCTTAAGTAGGTCCAAGGTAGCAAGTCTTGAACCCTACCATACATACATACTAGGTCCGAGTCTTACTCCATCGACCTAGGGCATTCAGAAGCCCATTTCTGATGAGGCCCGAGTCTTATTCCATCGACCCCGGGGCGTTTACGGAGCCCACCCTTGGTACAAACCATACAAAAATAATTTATCATGCATAACTATCATATCATATCCCTAACAATCTTTCATGCATTTTATTTTTCATTTCTTCTCATTATGTATAGCATTTCTTATGCTAACACATATCATGGCATATACATAACATAAATTTCATTCTTTTCTCATTATGTATAGCATTTCCTATGCTATCACATATCATGACATATACATAACATAAATTTCATTCTTTTCTCATTATGTATAGCATTTCCTATGCTATCACATATCATGGCATATATATAGCATAAATTTCATTCTTTCTCATTATGTATAACACTTCCTAGGTTCCTTTCCCTTTTTTTTTTCTTTTATTTTCAATTATCTTCTAAACAAGAAAACAAATACATGATCCTTAACATTTCATAGGGAGATCCTCGTACTAGTTGGGTAAAACAATAATTTCTCTAGCCTCTTAAAAATATTTTTGGCCGAAATTCTAGGGTTAAGTACTCCTTTGATCAAGCATCATATAGGTGTAAAAACATGAAGAAGATCCCTTTTCTATGGCATAGAAAATCTATCATGTAGTGTAGACTTAGTTACACCTCACTAGATTTCGAAAGCTCTTCTTAACCGAATTTTCTCAAACTTGTTTCTAGGTTTTAAAATCCTCATAAAATCTGAAAAATATATAAAAGCCTTGTACCACAGGTGAGAAGCTTACCTTCTTCGCTTAAGTTTCCTAGAGTTGAGAACTTGCTTGGACCTTTCTTCCTTGCTTGCTTTGCTCGGCACCAATGGAGGAGAGGAGTGGCTAGGTCTTTTGGTGGAGAGGAGGAGGAAGAAGAGGCTTCTCTTTCCTCTTGTGTTGCTCGGCAACAACAAGAGAGAAAGAGGGAGAGAGTGAAGAGGAAGAAGAGGTTCTTCCTCTTGTGTTGCTCGGCAACAAGAAGAAGAAGAGAGGGAGAGGTGAGTCTCGGCACAAAAGGGAGGAGAGGAGGAGAATGAGTGGGGGATGAAGTTGAAGTCACCCCTCCATGCCTATTTATACTAAAATGAGGGGAGGAAACTTGACTTGATCCATCCTCCCTATTCATTTCTCCCCTTAAATGACAAGAATATTCTAGAGAAATGCCTTTTGAGTTCTCTCTTTTCTTTCCCTTAATTTCTCTCTTTTCTCTCCTTTAATTAAAATTCCTATCTCTCCTCTTACAATATCCTCTCCTATCCCACTTGGTTAACACATGCATGCATCCACAAGAGAACCAAGGATCAAAACTTGTTTATGTATATTTTTATTTCTTTTTACTTCCTTTTCCTTTTAAGTAGAAAGAATCCTTTCTTATTCTTAACTACTTAATCCTTTCTCTCCTTATCAATAATTCTCCTATCCCCTTTGGTATCCTATACATGTTCCTTACAAGAGATCCAAGGTTCAATCTCTCTTCTAACATTTTATTTTCTTTTGTACATAATAATTCGTATATTACTATATTATGCATTATGCATAAATATTTCATACATATATATATTATCTCATATTTCTTCCTTTTGTCCATATTAATTCCATACATTTTAAATCATGCATAGATAATTTATACTCTCAACTTTATTTTTCTTTCATAAAGTTTTAATCATCTAAATCCATCTTAATATTTAACTTAGAATATTTACACCTTCTTTTCATTCGTACTCTCATTATCCTTACTTTCTTATCTAGGCTTTCTAGGGGTGTTACATTTGCTCTGAAATAGTTTAGTGTCTCCGGTTCCTCCTATGATGACCGACCGAGTTACTTCATTGAATTTCCCGATCGACTTTTGCTCAGGAATAGTTTAGAGTCTCCGGTTCCTCCTATAAAGACCCGACCGAGTTACTTCATAGAATTTCCCGATCGACTTTGGCTCTGAAATAGTTTAGAGTCTCCGGTTCCTCCTATGAAGACCCGACCGAGTTACTTCATGGAATTTCCCGATCGACTTTTGCTCTGGAATAGTTTAGAGTCTCCGGTTCCTCCTATGAAGACCCGACCGAGTTAATTCATACAATTTCCCGATCGACTTTTGCTCTGGAATAGTTTAGAGTCTCCGGTTCCTCCTATGAAGACTCGACCGAGTTTCTTCATAGAATTTCCCGGTTGAATTTGTCACTGAAATAGTTTAGAGTCTTCGGTTCCTCCTATGAAGTCCCGACCGAGTTACTTCATAGAATTTCCCGATCGAATTTTGCTCTGGAATAGTTTAGAGTCTTCGGTTCCTCCTATGAAGACCCGACCGAGTTACTTCATAGAATTTCCCGATCGACTTTGGCTCTGAAATAGTTTAGAGTCTCCGGTTCCTCCTATGAAGACCCGACCGAGTTACTTCATAGAATTTCCTGATCGACTTTTGCTCTGGAATAGTTTAGAGTCTCCGGTTCCTCCTATGAAGACCCGACTGAGTTACTTCATAGAATTTCCCGATCGACTTTTGCTCTATGCAAAAATATGACTATTGTACTAACCTCCTTACAGTTTTTCTTAACCTTGCGAGGAGCTAAATAGGCCGGTTAGGATTTCCTCCTATTGATTGCCCAAAATAGAAAATGAAGATTCTCTTGATATTTGTCAATCTGTATGAACCATACTTATTTCCAGTGATGATATTTGTCTTGCCTGGTTTTCATTAAAAGAAATAGGGTACATAAACTATGACTTAAATAGTATGATCTGGTCAGGTTCGATAAGGCTATAAATGATTAGCGCTCCAAGGGCATTCCAAAATTCTCCCTTCAGCATCTTGAAGATAATATGAACCTGATGCGAGCTTTTCTACCACTTTGTAAGGTCATCCCCATTGTGGTGCCAGCTTACTGACATCCCCAACAGGTTTAATTCGTTTCCATACCAAATCCCCTACTTTGAAAAATCTAGGTATCACTCTCTTGTTATAGTTTTTCCTCATCCACTGTCGATATGATACAAGACGGGTAGCAGCTTTATCTCTTATTTCCTCTATCAAATCTAGCTCCATAAGTCGTCGACCTTCATTGTCCTCATCATATAATCACCGTCTATCAGACTTTACCCCTACTTCGATGGGAATTATTGCTTCTCCTCCATAAACTAACTAAAAAGGCGTAATTCCTGTAGCTTCCCGGGGTGTAGTACGGTAAGCCCAAAGAACACTGGGTAATTCATCTACCCAACTACCTCCAACATGATCCAATTTGGTTTTTAGACCTCTAATAATCTCCCTATTAGTTACTTCTGCTTGGCCATTGCTTTTTGGGTAAGCTACAGAAGTGAAGGCCTGAATAATGCCGTAACTGTTGCACCAGTCTAAAATTCTATTCCCTTGGAATTGCCTTCCATTATCAGAGACCAATTTATGAGGAATGCCAAACCTGCAGATTATATTTTTCCATAAGAATTTAATAACTGCATCTTCAGTAATCCGAGCAAGTGGTTCTGCCTCCACCCATTTAGAAAAATAATTCACTGCTACTAATAAGAATTTTCTCTGTGTAGCTACCATAGGAAACGGTCCTACTATGTCCATGCCCCACTGATCAAAAGGACATGCAACTATAGAGGTTCTCAATAACTGTGTAGGATGATGTGAGATATTTTGATGTTTTTGACAAGAAACACAAGTTCTCACTAGCTTGTTAGCATCTTCATGTAAAGTTGGCCAAAAATATCCTACTAACAGAATTTTACGAGCCAAAGATCTTCCCTCTATATGACTACCACATGAACCTTGATGAACTTCTCGTAAAATAAATTGTATATCTTCTGTGCCAATACATTTAAGTAAAGGTCTGGAAAAAGCCCTTTTATATAACTGTTCTCCTACCATAGTGTATTGAGTGGCCCTCTTCTTAAATACTCTAGCCTGTTCCACATCACTAGGAAGAATACCTTGCTGCAAGTATAATATGATCTGAGCCCTCCAATCGCTTTGAATCTTTGCTTCAGCATGTCTTTCAATACAAGATACAAACAGAGTTTGTTCCACGGGTCTATCTAAACTCCACGGTACTATAGCAGAAGCCAATTTAGCCAATTCATCTGCTACTTTATTTTCAGATCTGGGAACCTTTTGTATATTTACTTCTTGAAACTGAGACTTCAACTTATCAAACGCTTCAGTATATAACTTAAGCCTATCATTATTGATTTCAAAATTACCCGATAGTTGTTGAGCTACTAATTGAGAATCAGAATATATAAGGACTCGAGCTGCCCCTATATGCCGAGCAGCTTGCAAGCCGGCTATTAAGGCTTCATATTCTGCTTCGTTGTTGGTAGCTCTATAGTTCAACCTGATAGAGAGTTGTAGTCTGTCTTCCCTTGGTGATATAAGAAGAACACCAATCCCGCTACCTTGTCTAGTTAAAGAACCATCTACATAAACCTTCCAGGTGTTTTCTTCCTCGGGGCCTTGAACTTCTATGATGAAGTCTTCTAGAGCTTGTGCCTTAATGGCCGAGCGAGGTTGATACTGGATGTCATATTCCCCAAGTTCAGTTGTCCACTTAATCAGCCGTCCTGATGCCTCTGGGTTGAGTAACACTCACCCAAGAGTGCTGTTAGTTAATACAATAATCTCATGTGCTAAGAAATAAGGGCGCAACCTCCGAGCAGTCAATGCTAAGGCATAAGCCAATTTTCTAATGTAGTGTATCTACACTCAGCTCCTTTTAATAAATGGCTAGAAAAATATACAGGTTGTTGCTCCTTTCCCTCTTGTCTAACTAGTACAGAGCCTACGGCGTTCTCATTAGCCGACAAGTATACCCACAGAGTTTCTCCTACTATAGGTTTAGCCAACACAGGGAGAGTAGCTAAATAATCTTTCAATTCTTGGAAAGCCTTATCCCACTCCTCATTCCATTGAAACTTATTAGCCTTTCTGAGTATTTTAAAGAAGTGAAAACTACGATCAGCCGATCTAGAAATAAACCTAGACAAGGCTGTGATTCGACCTGTCAATCTTTGAGCTTCCCTCATGTTGCGCGATGGCTCCATGTTCTGCAATGCCTTGACCTTGCTCGGGTTGGCCTCTATCCCTCGTTCGGACACCATATATCCTAGGAATTTTCCTCCCTTCGAGCCGAATAAACATTTGCTTGGATTCAACTTGAGCCCATATTGTCTTAAAGTCTCGCAAGTTTCCTCTATATCCCTGCATAGATCAGCAGCTTGAAGAGATTTAATTAAGATGTCATCAACATATACTTCCATATTTCTACCAATCTGCTTCTGGAAAACCTTATTCATAAGCCTTTGATAAGTTGCTCCTGCATTTTTTAGTCCAAAGGGCATAACATTATAGCAATAAGTACCTTCAGATGTTATAAAACTGACATTTTCCTGATCCTCTTTGGCCAAAGGAACTTGATGATAACCCTGATAAGCGTCCAACATACAGATATATTCGCATCCGGCGGTGGAATCAACTAGCTGATCAATCCTGGGTAACAGATAATTATCCTTCGGGCAAGCTTTGTTGAGATCCCGAAAGTCAATGCAGACTCGCTATTTATTTCCTGGTTTAGAGACTAACACCACATTAGCCAACCAGCTTGGGAACTGTACTTCTCTAATGTATCCTGCATCCATAAGTTTGGTTATTTCTTCTTTGATGATTTGATTTTGTTCTGCACTAAAACTTCTTTTTCTTTGCATGACCGGGCGGGCATTTGGGAAGACATGCAAGGAATGTTCCATGGCAGTAGGAGAAACGCCCGAGACTTCTTTGGAAGTCCATGCAAAGACATCATTCTTCTTCTTCAAACATTGTACTAATGCAACCTTCAGAGTAGGCTCATGATCGGCCGTGATATATGTAGTAGCTTCAGGTCGACCGACCTGGATCTGAATTTCTTCCTTCTCCTCATAAACCAGGGTGGGCTGCTTTTCCCTAATGGCGTTAACTTCCATTCTTTGAATCTTTCGGGCGGTATTAGCTTCAGCTCGAATTATCTCTACATAACATTTTCGGGTTGTCTTCTGATCACCCCGTACTTCTCCAACTTGATCATCCACAGGAAATTTGATCTTCTAACAAAAAGTAGAAACAACCGCCCTAAACTCGTTTAAGGCAGGTCGACCCAATATCACATTGTAAGAGTATGGAGCGTCTACCACCATAAAATAAGATCTTCTGGTTCTCATCAGAGGTTCTTCTCCCAGTGAGATGGCCAACTTTATTTGACCTAAAGGTTGTACCTCATTGCCCGTGAATCCATACAGAGGAGTAACAATTTTTTGAAGTTCACTTGGATCAATTTGTAGTTGATCGAAAGCCTTCTTGAATATAATATTGACGGAGCTACCCGTGTCTATAAAGGTACGAGCAATGGCGTAATTGGCTATCACAGCTTTGATGATCAGAGCATCATCATGAGGTATTTCTACCCCCTCAAGATCTCTGGGCCCGAAACTTATTTCAGGGTCGGCTGCTCATTCCATGCTGCACCCTACTGCATGAATCTCCAATCTTCGACCATGCGCTTTTCTGGCTCTATTAGAATCTCCATCAGTGGGTCCACCCGCAATCATATTGATATTGCCTCGGGCAACATTGTTTTTGTTTTCTTCCTGTCGAGTCATCACAATTTCAGAAGGTGCTTTTTCTACTACTTGACTAGTACCGGCCGGGACTGGTATTGCCTCCTGCCGAGTCTCGACCGGATGATATTCCAATTTGGGTGGACTTTGCTGCCTGGGGTATTGTAGTCGATAGTAGTTCTGCCTCTGATATCGCTCTCTATTGACCCGTCTATTTCTTAAAACAAAACAGTCTTCTGCATGATGACTGCTAGTTTTATGATAAGTGCACCACCTCCTGGGTGCCTCTGGCTATATCTCCACATGTTGTACAGCTTGTGGGCGATACTCGGGTTGTCGATGGGGTGGATGAGTTATTCTAGGACCTCTTGGTGGGGGCACAGGAGCTGGAGCTTTCTCTTTAATTTGGGTAGGAGAAGAGGTGACACCCTCCTTTCTACGAGCAGCTTGAGCTTCTTCTACATTAATAAACTTAGTAGCTGTAACACCCACTAAGCTTTTAAGATAAATATGAGAATGATGAAATTGCCTTAGAAAAATATTAGTAGAATGTTGAACCAAAAAGAAATAAAAAGAAATAAAAATAGGGAGTGGTCAAGGATTGAACCTTGAACCTCTCATGATGTAAATGATAGGATTAATGGGTAATAACCAGTTGGGATAGGAATGATATATTGATAGCAAAGGAGGGAAACTCATGATAAGGATGAGAGTAAAAGCTAGCCAAAAGAAAGCAAGAAAAGAGCAAGAGAAAGGCAACTTGCCTTCCTTCTTTTCTCTCCCTCTTCCTCTCCCTTTGCCGTGACTTAAAGAGGAATTTTAAGGGGATTCATTCCCCCTTGTTTCATCATGAATGATGAGAACAAATAAATAAATAAAATAAAAAAGAAAAAAAAAAAAGGGGGCTAAGGGAGAAGGAAAGCAAAAACCAATTTTGCTACCTCTTCCCCCTTAACATAAAAGGGAGTATGTAAAGAGAAGATTTTATTTTTCTCTCATTTCTCTCATTCTCTCCTCTCCACCACCGAGAGCCTCAGCCCCCTCTCCTCCTTTTTCAGCCCCCAAAACAAGGTTCCTCCTAGGATACAAGGAAGGCTACCAAGGGAAATCAAAGGAGGAGAACAAGAAGAAGAGACCCTTTCTTCCATCACCACACTTTAGAACCACAAGAAAAAAGGAAGTAAGTATCCCCTCACCTGTGGTACAAGTTGTTTTAAATTTGTTTTTGGATTTTATGAGGATTTTAAAACCTAGAAACAAAGTTGTGAAAATTCGGCCAAAGAAAGGACTTGTTGATCCTAGGAATGTTTAATATAAGCCTTGATTCATGATAATTTTTCTATTCTTTGTAAGAAGGTTTTCTCTCATATTTTTATATATATGTGATGCTGGATTAGAGATGTACCTAACCCTAGAGTTTCGGCCAAAAAGGTTTTATAAGGGCTAGGGAATTTATTTGTTTACCTAACTTGCACAAAACCCTCTAAATAAATGGTTAAGGATACATTATTGTTTTCATACTTGAAGGTTACTTGGAACCAAAAGTTCCCCACTCACAAGTTTCGGCCAAGGAAGGGTTTAGGGTTAGGAAGACTTTGAATTTAAACTCACCATGTTTATATGATAGAATATAGAGTTTCTTAAAGAGTTGCATGCTTGTATGTTGATAGAAACTCATGAACATCACTTTTAATGTTTCGGCCATGGTAAGGTGGATGGTTTAGAATAGCTTAAACAGATTTTTTTTAACATGCTCAAAACTTCCATGACAATAAGATATGAAAGTTGTTTGATGCTCCCATGCTTAATTAGAGTATAGGAAAATTGGTTGCATGATATATGATAATTATGACCACAAGGGTCCTAGCTTGTTTGTGAACCAAACTTATATGTATAGTTCCTTTGATGTTTTTGCCATAAATCTTGTTTAGGTTTTCCATACTTTAGGCCACCTAAAACCTAGTTTAAAGACTTGGAAGGTTTCCGCCAAACATATGCTATGAGATAAAGAAAGGAAAAACCTAGGAAACCTAAGACACAATTTAAATGTATGCTTATAGTGCATGACTTTTATACATGTTATGAAATGTGTTATGACTTTCTATACTTTTATGCCATTTGAACAAATTCCATGCTTGATGAGGTTCGGCCATGTAGGGTTTAAAGACCTAGAAACCTTAAAATTTAGACCTCATGTGTTAAACATGCTTCTTATGAAATTGAGATAACATGTTGATTGTGTTCACATGCTTATATATTTATCTATGATTCAAATCGACACCTTAAAGTCTCGGCCATGTAGGGATACATGCCTTAGAAACCCTAGAACTTACATTGAACATGCTCATGTCACTCTCCATGGAATATGAAATGTAGAAAGCTAAAAATTCACATGCTATATGTTGTTAGTGACCTAAATTGATGCTAAGGGAAGTTTCGGCCATTACCACTTGTATGATGCCATTTATAAATTTATACATGATGTTAGAGTAAGTTCACATGCTTGTATGCTTGCTTGAAAACCTAAATGAGTACTTGTAAGTTTCGGCCATGACATAATTTTAAGGGCTTAAAGGATTTAGGAACTAACTGAATTGTGCTTACCATATTCCTTGAAACAAATACTATAAATATGGTTAAGATTTCCATGCTTTATGTCATTTAGAACCTTGTTTCACACTTGTTAAGGTTCGGCCAAATGAGGTTTAAGGACTTGGAGAACTTAGAGTCCAAGTAAATCTTGTTTATAATACTTCCTATGAAAATGATATGTGGATGAATTAGGTTCTACATGCTTGGATGTTGTTTAAAACCTGAAGTGGCACCTAAGAGGGTTTCGGCAAAGATAAGAACCCAAAGGATTAGGAAGCTTAGTACCCAAATTAATCATGTTACATTGTTCCTTATGATTGGATGAGCACATGATACACTTTTATGCTTAGACATGTATGCTTGTGAGCTATACAAGATGAGAATTTTTACGATATGTTATGAGTTCAAAATATGCATGCTTTATGTTATGATATGTGGGTAAATTTTACATGCTTTGATGATATGATATGAGCTGAAAATATGCATGCTTATGTTATGATATGTGGTTAAATTATGCATGCTTTGATGCTATGTTTAGTGCTTAAAATTTGCATGCTTTCATGATATGCTATGTGGTTAAATTATGCATGCTTGATGATATACTTTATGCTTAAGATATGCATGTTTTTATGATCTATGCCTAAGTGATGCCTATTGTTATGATATGATGTATGCCTAAGTGATGCATACTTTTATGGTATGATGTATGCCTAAGTGATGCATACCTTTATGACATGATGTATGCCTAAGTGATGCATACCTTTATGATATGATGTATGCCTAAGTGATGCATACTTTTATGACATGATGTATGCCTAAGTGATGCATACTTTTATGATAGGATGTGTGCCTAAGTGATGCATGTTTTTATGATGTATGATATGTATAAGTATGACATGTACTTTACTTTATATGGCTTGTACCAAGGGTGGGCTCCATATGCGCCCCGGGGTCGATGGAATAAGACTCGGGCCTCGTTAGGGATGGGCTCCTAAGTGCCCCTAGGTCGATGGAGTAAGACTCGGGCCTAGTATGTTGCCTTGTAGGGTTCAAGACTTGCTACCTTGGACCTACATAGGTTCCGCGCAATATGTAAGTGGTACATAGCCGGGATCCCCTTTAAGTTGAGATTATGTTCAAGTATATATGTAAGAAGAAAGAGTTTTAAAGATCATGAGACATACACATGTTTTTCGGATACATGTTTTTCCAAATCATATTGCATATACCTTATGATGATTTATGATATGCCATGGTTAGATAAGATTATGTTATGTTCCATGATATGTCCATGTGTAGGATATGCCATGACTCCTTATGACGATATGCCATGATTAGATACGATTATGTTATGCTTCACGCTATGCTTTACGCTATGATATGCCATGACGAGTTATGATTTCTTCATGTTGCATGATATGCTTAAAAGAGTATTATGTTACATTATGTCATGACTAGTTGAAATGATGCCATGTTGAGACATTCTTTGATTATACTATGATTTTCGGTTTTTGTAAGTAGGAAAGGAACTTACTAAGCCATGAGTGCTCACAGCTTACTGTCCTTGTACCACAGATAAAGGAAAAAGCTGGATGAGCTAGAGGAGCAGCAGGAGAGGCAAGGAGATGTGTGTGGCAGTGGCTAGGCAACCAAATAAGAACCTGCTTTAAAAACTTTTAAAGAACTATGCTTTGGTATCATGAATTGTAGTACCGTATGTGTGACTTGATGTTATGTTTCTACTAATTTTGATATCATGTTATTGAGACCATGATAGTGTAGTTTGGATTTGATGAAAGGGAAAACAAAAGAAAAGTTTTTATTAAACTAAGAGAATTATTTTAAGTCTTCCGCTGTTTAAAAAAAATAAAAATTTGTACATAGAGTATTGTAGCCCCGTCCCTTAGGGTTAGCAGGGAGGGCGGGCGTTACAGGTTGGTATCAGAGCCACATTTTTGCCAGCTCACTACACACACATCAAGCCTCCGACCTGCCGCTCCAAGTAAGAATGTTTATGCTTAATTTTCTTGTTATATGCTTATGCTTAGTTTCATGTTATATGACTTATGCTTTATTTTTCTTCCTTGTTATATTGCCTATGCTTTATTTTCTTTGCTATATTGCTTATGCTTTATTTCCTTATGTTATATTGTTTGTCTCTCTATTCTTTATGTTTCCTTATGTTGCTTATGCTTTAGTTTCATGTTTTGCTTGCTTATGTTTGATGCTTTATTCTATGCTTTTAGTTATAATTTAGATTAGGATTACATATTAGTAGGTTAGAAATAATACCAGAACAAATAGATAGAAACAAAACAGTACGTTAGATTGGCTAAAAACGATAACCACTTACACTAGTCTATTTGTCATTATTTAGATAAACATGGTTAGGACACGCAATGGCCGAACCGAGGGGACAGTGACTCCACCAGACCTGACACAGGTAGTCACAGACCTCCAGCATCAGATCACAGAACAACAGCAGCTGATCACTACCTTAATGGGTCAGCAAGGCAACCCAGTTACCCCACCGGCAAATCAGAATACACTACCGGTTATACCTACAGCCGCGCCAGTGCCCCCGGCAGCCCCTACTCCGATGGTCCGACAAGAGGCCTATCTGATTCAGTGGCAAAGGCTTAAGCCGGAAGCATTCTCGGGAAACTGCGAACCATGGGATGCGCAAGGGAGAGCAAATGGAACTACTGGACTGGCCTGAACACGAGAAGGTCAAATGCGCGTCGTTCTGCCTTACCGGAGATGCCCGGATGTGGTGGGACCGAGTAAAGGCGAAAAGACAAATAAACCAGATGCAGTGGACGGATTTTGAGACAGAGTTCTTAGAAGAATTCTTCCATATGCAAGTGACCAACAAGCACTATGACGAGTTCACTGAGTTCCGGCAAGGTGATCTGTCAGTTAACGAAGCCGTCAAGAAGTTCAACCGCCTAGCACGTCTATGCCCAGAACTGATCAGTACTGAAAAAGAAAGGGTCCGGTTAATGTTAAAGATGCTCCGACCCGAGATAGCTCTGAACGTAGCCGGCGGAGTTAATAGACCGCAGACTGCAGAGGAGCTAGTCAGCAGTGCCCTGATTACCGAGCACTACCAGAAAGCAATGAACGAGGGCAAGAACCAAGCACTGACCGGAGGACAAAAATCGCACAATACCAGAACCGGCTGGAAAGGAAACTCAGGTGGAAAGAGGAAACAGTGGAACAACACAAAAGGTGGTCCGGCCAATAAGCAAACCAAGTACCCTCAGTGTGCCACATGTGGAAAGATGCATTCTGGAGTATGTCTCCTAAGCACCAGAAAGTGCTTCAACTGCGGAAAGGAAGGACATTTGGCAAGAAATTACCCTACTCAGTCTCAGGCACTACCTCCGCAGAACAACCAGAATAGGAGTACCCCTGCACAGCTTCACCAGATGCATACTGCCATAGAAGGGACTTCAATCAGCCAAGGAAGATTGGAGGCCCCTCCCACTATGACCAATGCCAGAGTCTACTCTCTCGCTCAGGATGATGTGGCGAACGCCTCTGCCATCATCTCAGGTCAGCTACCTAATTTTAATCAATATGCTAAAGTATTACTTAATGTTGGAAACGAACCAATATGGGAATCCATCGAGGAACCGAGACGTGTTTCGTATCCTTGGGTCGAAACTATGTCCGGGCGACTTTCTTCCCTCACCAGAACACCGATGTTATTTGAGAGTATACTGGAAAAGCAAACCAGTGACCAAAACCTCCAGAGAATCAAACAAGAGACTTTGGAAGGGAAGAATGACGGGTTCCGTATCGCGGACAACGGGATATTATACCTCAGGGATCGGTTATGCATTCCTGAGGACCCAGAATTGCGAAGGAAAATACTGGAAGAAGCTCATACAACACCCTATGTAATACACCCGGGCTCCACTAAGATGTACCAGGACCTGAAAAAGAAATTTTGGTGGTCTAGTATGAAAAGAGAAGTGGCTCAGTATGTCAGTACTTGCCTGACCTGCCAAAGGGTAAAAGCTGAACACCAGAGACCGGGCGGATTACTACAGCCTGTCCAAATTCCAAAATGGAAATGGGAAGAAATCTCTATGGATTTCATTTCGGGTGTTCCCAGGACGACAAACGGATATGACGCTATATGGGTGATTGTAGACAGATTGACGAAGTCCGCACACTTTTTGGCGATCAAAATGACTTATTCAACTGAACAACTAGCTCAGTTATATGTTAAGGAAATCATTCGGCTACATGGTATTCCTAAGACCATTATTTCTGATAGAGACGGTCGTTTTGTTTCACACTTTTGGGAGTACGTTCAGAAGACCCTCGGCACGAAGTTGTTATTTAGTACAGCTTTCCACCCTCAGACTGATGGGCAAACTGAAAGAGTGAACTAAATATTAGAAGATATGTTAAGAGCTTGTGCCCTGGACTTCAAGGGAAGCTGGTGCCGATATTTATACCTGGCAGAATTCGCCTACAATAATAGTTACCAAGCTACTATTAGAATGGCACCTTACGAAGCTCTTTATGGGAGGAAGTGTAGATCCCCTATATGCTGGTATGAAAGTGGTGAAAAGAAGGAAATGCGGCTCCGAACGGAACTTATTGATGACACCACCCGAGCTATACAGAAGATCCGCCAACGAATAGAAACTGCTCAGAGTCGGCAGAAGAATTATGCCGATAAACGGCGCAGGCCGCTAGAATTCAACATCAGAGATTTGGTATTCCTTAAGGTATCCCCCATGAAAGGGATAATGAGATTCGGAAAGAGGAGCAAGTTAAGCCCACGATACGTAGGACCGTACCGGATTTTAGAAAGAGTGGGCCAAGTCGCATACAAACTAGAACTACCTCCAGACATGGTAGCTATTCACAATGTGTTACATGTATCGATGCTCAAGAAGTGTACTCCCAGCACAGATCAAGTAATTGAGCCACAGTCGGTACAGGTTCAAGAGGACCTAAGTTAGGAAAGTAGACCTATTCAGATCTTAGACCGAGAAGTCAAGAGGTTAAGGAACAAAGAAATACCCTTAGTAAAGGTTTTATGGCAGAATCAACGATTTGAAGAAGCCACATGGGAACGTGAGGACAATATGAAACAAAAGTACCCGGAGCTATTTTAAAGTTCGAGGACGAACTTTTTAAGAGGTACAGGGTACTGTAACACCCACTAAGCTTTTAAGATAAATATGAGAATGATGAATTTGCCTTAGAAAAATATTAGTAGAATGTTGAACCAAAAAGAAATAAAAAGAAATAAAAATAGGGAGTGGTCAAGGATTGAACCTTGAACCTCTCATGATGTAAATGATAGGATTAATGGGTAATAACCAGTTGGGATAGGAATGATATATTGATAGCAAAGGAGGGAAACTCATGATAAGGATGAGAGTAAAAGCTAGCCAAAAGAAAGCAAGAAAAGAGCAAGAGAAAGGCAACTTGCCTTCCTTCTTTTCTCTCCCTCTTCCTCTCCCTTTGCCGTGACTTAAAGAGGACAATTAAGGGGATTCATTCCCCCTTGTTTCATCATGAATGATGAGAACAAATAAATAAATAAAATAAAAAAGAAAAAAAAAGGGGGCTAAGGGAGAAGGAAAGCAAAAACCAATTTTGCTACCTCTTCCCCCTTAACATAAAAGGGAGCATGTAAAGAGAAGATTTTATTTTTCTCTCATTTCTCTCATTCTCTCCTCTCCACCACCGAGAGCCTCAGCCCCCTCTCCTCCATTTTCAGCCCCCAAAACAAGGTTCCTCCTAGGATACAAGGAAGGCTACCAAGGGAAATCAAAGGAGGAGAACAAGAAGAAGAGACCCTTTCTTCCATCACCACACTTTGGAACCACAAGCGAAAAGGAAGTAAGTATCCCCTCACCTGTGGTACAAGTGGTTTTAATGTGTTTTTGGATTTTATGAGGATTTTAAAACCTAGAAACAAAGTTGTGAAAATTCGGCCAAAGAAAGGACTTGTTGATCCTAGGAATGTTTAATATAAGTCTTGATTCATGATAATTTTTCTATGCTTTGTAAGAAGGTTTTCTCTCATATTTTTATATATATGTGATGCTGGATTAGAGATGTACCTAACCCTAGAGTTTCGGCCAAAAAGGTTTTATAAGGGCAAGGGAATTTATTTGTTTACCTAACTTGCACAAAACCCTCTAAATAAATGGTTAAGGAACCATTATTGTTTTCATACTTGAAGGTTACTTGGAACCAAAAGTACCCCACTCACAAGTTTCAGCCAAGGAAGGGTTTAGGGTTAGGAAGACTTTGAATTTAAACTCACCATGTTTATATGATAGAATATAGAGTTTCTTAAAGAGTTGCATGCTTGTATGTTGATAGAAACTCATGAACATCACTTTTAATGTTTCGGCCATGGTAAGGTGGATGGTTTAGAATAGCTTAAACAGATTTTTTTTAACATTCTCAAAACCTCCATGACAAGAAGATATGAAAGTTGTTTGATGCTCCCATGCTTAATTAGAGTATAGGAAAATTGGTTGCATGATATATGATAATTATGACCACAAGGGTCCTAGCTTGTTTGTAAACCAAACTTATATGTATAGTTCCTTTGATGTTTTTGCCATAAAACTTGTTTAGGTTTTCCATACTTTAGGCCACCTAAAACCTAGTTTAAAGACATGGAAGGTTTCGGCCAAACATATGCTATGAGATAAAGAAAGGAAAAACCTAGGAAACCTAAGACACAATTTAAATGTATGCTTATAGTGCTTGACTTTTACACATGTTATGAAATGTGTTATGACTTTCTATGCTGCCATTTGAACAAATTCCATGCTTGATGAGGTTCGACCATGTAGGGTTTAAAGACCTAGAAACCTTAAAATTTAGACCTCATGTGTTAAAGATGCTTCTTATGAAATTGAGATAACATGTTGATTGTGTTCACATGCTTATATATTTAACTATGATTCAAATGGACACCTTAAAGTCTCGGCCATGAAGGGATACATGCCTTAGAAACCCTAGAACTTACATTGAACATGCTCATGTCACTCTCCATGGAATATGAAATGTAGAAAGCTAAAAATTCACATGCTATATGTTGTTAGTGACCTAAATTGATGCTAAGGGAAGTTTCGGCCATTACCACTTGTATGATGCCATTTATAAATTTATACATGATGTTAGAGTAAGTTCACATGCTTGTATGCTAGCTTGAAAACCTAAATGAGTACTTGTAAGTTTCGGCCATGACATAATTTTAAGGGCTTAAAGGATTTAGGAACTAACTCAATTGTGCTTACCATATTCCTTGAAACAAATACTATGAATATGGTTAAGGTTTCCATGCTTTATGTCATTTAGAACCTTGTTTCACACTTGTTAAGGTTCGGCCAAATGATGTTTAAGGACTTGGAGAACTTAGAGTCCAAGTAAATCTTGTTTATAATACTTCCTATGAAAATGATATGTGGATGAATTATGTTCTACATGCTTGGATGTTGTTTAAAACCTGAAGTGGCACCTAAGAGGGTTTCGGCCAAGATAAGAACCCAAAGGATTAGGAAGCTTAGTACCCAAATTAATCATGTTACATTGTTCCTTATGATTGGATGAGCACATGATACACTTTTATGCTTAGACATGTATGCTTGTGAGCTATACAAGATGAGAATTTCTATGATATGTTATGAGTTCAAAATATGCATGCTTTATGTTATGATATGTGGGTAAATTTTACATGCTTTGATGATATGATATGAGCTGAAAATATGAATGCTTATGTTATGATATGTGGTTAAATTATGCATGCTTTGATGCTATGTTTAGTGCTTAAAATATGCATGCTTTCATGATATGCTATGTGGTTAAATTATGCAAGCTTGATGATATGCTTTATGCTTAAGATATGCATGTTTTTATGATCTATGCCTAAGTGATGCATATTGTTATGATATGATATATGCCTAAGTGATGTATACTTTTATGGTATGATGTATGCCTTAGTGATGCATACCTTTATGACATGATGTATGCCTAAGTGATGCATACCTTTATTATATGATGTATGCCTAAGTGATGCATACTTTTATGACATGATGTATGCCTAAGTGATGCATACTTTTATGATAGGATGTGTGCCTAAGTGATGCATGTTTTTATGATGTATGATATGTATAAGTATGACAAGTACATTACTTTATATGGCTTGTACCAAGGGTGGGCTCCATAAGCGCCCCGGGGTCGATGGAATAAGACTCGGGCCTCGTTAGGGATGGGCTCCTAAGTGCCCCTAGGTCGATGGAGTAAGACTCGGGCCTAGTATGTTGCCTTGTAGGGTTCAAGACTTACTACCTTGGACCTACATAGGTTGCGCGCAATATGTAAGTGGTACATAGCCGGGATCCCCTTTAAGTTGAGATTATGTTCAAGTATATATGTAAGAAGAAAGGGTTTTAAAGATCATGAGACATACCCATGTTTTTCGGATACATGTTTTTCAAAATCATATTGCATATACCTTATGATGATTTATGATATGCCATGGTTAGATATGATTATGTTATGTTCCATGATATGTCCATGTGTAGGATATGCCATGACTCCTTATGACGATATGCCATGATTAGATACGATTATGTTATGCTTCATGCTATGCTTTACGCTATGATATGCCATGACTAGTTATGATTTCTTCATGTTGCATGATATGCTTAAAAGAGTATGTTACATTATGTCATGACTAGTTGAAATGATGCCATGTTGAGACAATCTTTGATTATACTATGATTTTCGGTTTTAGTGAGTAGGAAAGGAACTTACTCAGCCATGAGTGCTCACAGCTTACTGTCCTTGTACCACAGATAAAGGAAAAAGCTGGATGAGCTAGAGGAGCAGCAGGAGAGGCAAGGAGATGTGTGTGGCAGTGGCTAGGCAACCAAATAAAATCTGCTTTAAAAACTTTTAAAGAACTATGCTTTGGTATCATGAATTGTAGTACTGTATGTGTGACTTGATGTTATGTTTCTACTAATTTTGATATCATGTTATTGAGGCCATGATAGTGTAGTTTGGATTTGATGAAAGGGAAAACAAAAGAAAAGTTTTTATTAAACTAAGAGAATTATTTTAAGTCTTCCGCTGTTTTAAAAAAAAAAAAAAATTTACATAGAGTATCGTAGCCCCGTCCCTTAGGGTTAGCAGGGAGGGCGGGCGTTACAGTAGCCCGCTCAATCAAGGAATCAAAATTAACAGGGGGATTTCTCACCAAATCTTTAAAGAAATCATTATCATTCAGACCTTGAGAGAAAGCACTTACTAATATCTCAGTAGTAGCATTAGGCACATCAATAGCTACCTGATTGAACCTTTTGATGTATGCTCGAATAGATTCTTTAGACGACTGTTTGATTGAAAAAAAACTCCAAGAAGTCTTATGATACCTCTTGTTGCTAGAAAAATGGTGCAGAAAGACTTTCTTGAAGTCCTTGAACTTTCGAATAGATTTTTCTGGAAATCTCTTGAACCAACGCTGTGCAGCTCCTCCGAGGGTAGTGAGAAACATCCCACACTTCACTCCATCATAGAATTGTTGTAATAATGCTACGTTCTCAAATTTTGGCGGATGATCTTCTGGATCTGTTGTTCCAGTATATTCCCCGATTTGTAGATTTTTATACCGCTTAGGAAGCGGATCATCCAATACACTTTGAGAAAATGGGGAGATGACCTTCTCAGGTGATCTATCACTAGTTATCATTTTGATCTTACGCTTTTCTTTATCGGGTGCTTCACCAGAGGATTCTTGGAACATGGGCCTTCTACCCCCTTGCTCCATAGGAGTATGAAGGAAGGCTCGGGGACGCCTCGTCGGAGAAACAGCAGTTGGAGGAAAATACGCATGTTCCTCTTCTTCTAGTTCCTTTCCTTTCCGCTGCTCAGTAGTAGATATTGCCGGATTATGAGCCGTCGGCAGAGTAGCTCCAGTATGAGCTTGAAGTTGTTGTTGTTGTTGCTGCAAGGCCTTCTGGACATGGGAGTTGATGAGAAAATCCAAATCCTCCCGACTGACAGTAAGTAGGTTTGATTTCCCGGCCTCTTCCATCATGTAGTCTCAGATTCAGGTGAGCTTCCCACAGACGGCGCCAAATTTGATCCTGTCTGAGAAGCTGGACACGACGGAGATCTGGAAGAAAGAAACCCACCATGCTGATGAAGAGAAAAGTCTGCCGAATACCAATCCGAGAAACCCAAAGCGGACCGGGAAAAAGTAGAATCACTAGAGGCTTTCCTTGTATGAAGACCTGATGACGAAGAAAGAAACCCGATCTGAAGAGATGAAACCCAGATCCAAAGCTTCCAAGACTTCCTGCGCACAAGAGACCAACCAACACTATCGTCAGTGACCTAAGACCGGGGTGGGAATCCCTGGCTAGGCCCTCCGACGCTCAAGTCAGTGATCTCTCTTATTGTGGAAGAAAGAGGAAGAATGATGAACAGTAGCCGGAAATTAGGGTTCTCAATGTGTGCAATGATATGAACTTGTCAACCTCCTCTGCCAACGGAGAGGATTCCCCCTTTTATACCACTTCATATAACCTCCGTAGTCATGAAGTGGACCCCGGTTTGTTAGAGTTCGTTATGAGATGACGTCATTTGTGTACTTGTGATAGATGATTTTTAAGGAATTTTTTTCGTACCCCAAATGTACCTTCTTAGTCATTTAGTACCTACAACATAGTATGAAAACGCATTTCCCACCAAGATAATATATATTTTCTGTCAGACAGTTAAACACTGTAGATATCTTACCTTTCTTGTTATAATTAATTCAATACACCAACATTTCTTATATCGATCGGAGTCATTATATTCTATCAAATGTATTTCCCCATCATAGGACAATCGACCGGTCTTGTTTCCTCTTGGAAGGCATGTCTCAGCAGATATTAACTTGACTCTTCCTGAGCGATATGCACCAGTTGATACTATACCAAACTTTGCCCGGGAGGTATATCCCGGTTGATATTAGACTATCCTTGCCTGGGTGGTATGTCCCGGCCGATATTAACCTAACTTTGCTCGGGAGGTATGTCCCGGTCGATGTTAGATTAACCTTGCCTCGGGGTATGTATCGGTCGGTATTAGACCTAACTTTGTCCTGGAGGTGTGTCCCGGTAGATATTAGGCTTAACTGTACCCTAGAGGTGTGTCCCGATCGATATTATACCTAACTTCATCCTGGAGGTGTATATCGGTCGACATTATATGTAATACCCACTAAGCTTGTAAGATAAATATATGAATGTGGGATTTTGCCTTAGAAAAATAATAGGAAGTGAGTTGAACCAAAAAAGAAATAAAAAGAAATAAAAATAGGGAGAGGTCAAGGATTGAACCTTGAACCTCTTATATTATATTTCATAGAATTAATGGGTAATGACCAGTTGGGATAGGAATAATATGTTGATAGCAAAGGAGGGAAACTCATGATAAAGGTAAGAGTAAAAGCTAGCCAAAAGGAAATAAGTAAAGAGCAAGAGAAAGGCAATTTGCCTTCCTCCCTTCCTCTCCCTCTTCCTCTTTGATTTTGCCGAAATGTTTAAAGAGGAATTAAGGGGATTCATTCCCCCTTATTTCACCATGAATGATGAGGATAAATAAACAAATAAAAATAAAAATAAAATAGAAAAAAGGGCTAAGGGAGAAGGAAAGCAAAAACTAAGTTTGCTACCTCTTCCCCCTTAACATAAAAGAGAATATGTAAAGGGAAAATTCTATTTTCTCTCATTTTTCTCATTCTCTCCTCTCCCTCACCGAAACCTCAGTTCCCCTCTCCTCCATTTTCGGCCCCAAGCCAAGGTTTTCTCCTAAGAAAACCTAAGATACAAGGAGGACTTAGCAAAGGAATCAAGGGAAAGGAACTAGAAGAAGAGGCTACTTCTTCTTCTTCATACCTTAGATCCACAAGAGAAAAAGGATGTAAGCTTCCCCTCACCTGTGGTACAAGGTTTTTATGTGTTTTTCATATTTTATGAAGATTTTAAAACCTAGAAACAAGTTTGAGAAAATTCGGCCAAGAAGAGCTTCCAAAATCTAATGGTGTTTAAACTAGTCTTCACTACATGATAGATTTTTCTATGCTATGTAAAGGGGTTCTTCTTCATGCTTTTATACCTATATGATGCTTGATCAGAGGAGTACTGAACCCTAGAATTTCGGCCAAAAATATTCTTAAGAGGCTAGGGAAATTTATTGTTTCACCCAACTAGTACAAGGTTCTCCCTATGAAATATTAAGGGTTATGTAATAGTGTTTCTTCCTTAGAAGATATTTGAAACTAAAAGAAAACCACTCGTATGTTTCGGCCAAGAAAGGGTTTAGGGTTAGAAAGAATTTTAAATTTAAATAACCATGCTCATGTGTTAGAATACAAAGATCTTAAAGGATTGGTATGCTTGAATATTGCTAGAATTCCATGAACTCCTTCTTAGGGTTTTTCGGCCATGATGAGATGGATGGCTTAGAAAAGCTTAAACAAAATTTTAATATGCTCAAGACCTCTGTGCTATTTAGATATGAAAGTTGGTTAATGCCCTCATGCTTAATTAGGGTGTAGAAAAATTAGTTGCATGACATATAACATGTATGACCACAAGGGGTCCTAGCTTATTCATGAACCAATTTGTATACATGTTTCTTAGTAACTTTTGCCATGAAACTTACTTAGGTTTTTCATGCTTTAGGCCACTTAAAAACCTAGCTAAGGAATGGTAGGTTTCGGCCATGAGAAAAAAATAAAAGAAAAAGAGGAAAAGAAACCTAGAAAGCCTAAGACACAATTCATATGTATACTCATTATGCTTGTCCTTATACATGCTATGAAACTTGTATAAATTCTCATGCTTTTAGGCTATTTGAAGCAAGTTCATATTCTGTGAGTTTCGGCCAAGTAGGGTTTAAAAGACCTAGAGGCCTTAGAAATGAAACCAAATGTGTTAAAAGTACTTATTATGAAAATAGGATAACGTGTTGATTGTTTCACATGCTTGTATAATTTTTCCATGACCTAAATGAACCCTTGAATGTTTCGGTCATGAAGGAATAGATGCCCTAGAAACCCTAGGACTTAAATTAAATATGCTCATGTCACTCTACATGAAATATGATAAGTAGAAAGCCAAGGTTCAATTGCTATATGTTATTTTATGACCTAAAATGATGCCAGGGTATGTTTCGGCCATAACTATTGTATGATGCCTTGTATGAATTTATACATAATGTTAGTCCAAGTTCACATGCTTGTATGCTTGTTTGTAGCCCTAATGAGAACTTGTTAAATTTCGGCCATGACATATGTTAAGGGCTTAAAGAACTTAGGAACTAATTCGAATGTGTCAAATGTGTTTACCTTGTTCCTTGGTAAAAATGTTATAAATATGATTTAAACTTGTCCATGCTTTTATGACATATGGAACCTTGTTTCACACCTTAAGGTTTCGGCCATGTAAAAATTAGGGACTTGAGGAACTTAGAAACTAAGTTAATCATGCTTATAATGCTTCCAATGAAAATGTTATGATGATAATTTAGGTGCCACATGCTTGGATGTTGTGTTTAACCTAAATTGAGCTCTAAAGGGTTTCGGCCACAAGGGTTTAGGAAGCTTAAAACCAAGATAAATATGATACCATGTTTCCTATGAAAGGATAATCACAAGATACACCCTTATGCTTAATATGTATGCTTGTGATTTATGATTTATGATATGATATGCATGCTTTTATGATATGATATGCTTTGTCCTTAAAATATGCATGCTTATGTTTTGATATGAGGTTAAATTATGCATGCTTTGATGCTATGTTTAGTGCTTAAAATATGCATGCTTTCATGATATGCTATGTGGTTAAATCACGCATGCTTGATGATATGCTTTATGCTTAAGATATGCATGTTTTTATGATCTATGCCTAAGTGATGCATATTGTTATGACATGATGTATGCCTAAGTGATGCATACCTTTATGATATGATGTATGCCTAAGTGATGCATACCTTTATGACATGATGTATGCCTAACTGATGCATACCTTTATGATATGATGTATGCCTAAGTGATGCATACTTTTATGACATGATGTATGCCTAAGTGATGCATACTTTTATGATATGATGTGTGCCTAAGTGATGCATGCTTTTATGATACATGATATGTATAACATGTACTTTACTTTATCTGTGAGTGGCTTGTACCAAGGGTGGTCTCCATAAGCGCCCCGGGGACTAAGGACCTCGTTAGGGATGGGCTCCTAAGTGCTCCTGGGACTAAGGGCCTAGTATGTTTGCCTCGTAGGGTTCAAGACTTGCTACCTTGGACCTACAAGGTTGCGCGCAATATGTAAGTGGTACATAGTCGGGATCCCCCTTATGTTGAGATTATTTTCAAGTATATATGTAAAAGAAAATGGTTTTAAAGATCATGAGACATACACATGTTTTTCGGATACATGTTTTCCAAAATCATATTGCATACACCTTATGATTATGCTATGTTTCATGTTATGCTCTTGATTATGATATGCCATGATAAGGTATGATTACGTTATGTTCATGCTATGCCTTATAGACATGTTTCGGCCATTGATTTGTTGATGCTTGCTATATAGATTTCGGCCATGGATATGATGATGCCTTGATGTACATGTTTCGGACATAGTATGATGCTTTGATATACATGTTTCGGACATGCTTTGATATACCATGATACTTGTTTGTTATGCCATGTCTAGCTATGTTTTATGCAATGCACTATGTATATGTTTCGGCCATGATGATGCTTGATATGCTATGACTAATTGTGATTGTATTATGATGCATGATATGTTTGAATAGAATGCTATGTTATGCCATGATTAGTTGAGATTATGACTTGTTGATGCATTCTTGATTATGTGCTGATTGTTGGTTTTAGTGAGTAGGAAAGGAACTTACTGAGCCATGAGTGCTCATAGCTTACTTTCCTTGTACCACAAATAAAGGAAAAAGCTGGATGAGTTAGAGGAGCAGCAGGAGGGGCAACGAAGATGTGTGTCACAGTGGCTAGGCAACCGAATAAATAAGAACCTGCTTAATGTTTCTTTAAAGAACTATGCATTGGTATTTTATGACTTGTGATACCTAAACATGTGTGGCTTGACATTATGATTCCACTAGATCTGATGTTATGATTTTGATGCCATGTGATAGTATAGTTCAAAAGAAATTTAAAAGAAAAGTTTTATTAAAACTATGAAAATTATTTCAAGTCTTCCGCTGTTTTAAAAATAAAAATTTATACGTAGAGTATCGTAGCCCCGTCCCTTAGGGTAGCAGGGAGGGCGGGCGTTACTGGTTGGTATCAGAGCCAGGTTATTGCCAGCTCACTACACACACATCAAGCCTCCTATCTGCCGCTCCAAGTAAGAATGTTTATGCTAAATTTACTTGTTATATGCTTATGTTTAATTTTCTTGTTATATTCTTATGTTTGATTTTCTTGTCATATGCTTATGCTTTATTTTATTTCTTGTTATATTGCCTATGCTTTATTTCTTTACTACATTGCTTATGCTTTATTTTACATTGTTTGTCATTATATTCCTTATTTTTCCTTATGTTGTTTATGCTTTAATTTAATGTTTTACTTGCTTATGTTTGATGCTTTATTATATGCTTTTAGTTATAATTTAGATTAGGATTACATATTGGTAGGTTAGGAATAATACCAGAACAAATAGATAGAAACAAAAACCATAGGTTAGATTGGCTAAAAACGATAACCACTTACACTAGTCTGTTTGTCCGTATTTAGATAAACATGGTTAGGACACGCAATGCCCGAACCGGAGGAATAGTGACTCCACCAGATCTGACACAGGTAGTCGCAGACCTCCAGCATCAGATCGCAGTGCAACAGCAACTGATCACTACCTTGATGTGTCAGCAAGGCAACCCAGTCACCCCACCGGTGAATCCACTACCTGTTGTACCTACAGCTGCACCAGTGCCCCCGGCAGCCCCTACTCCGATGGTCCGACAAGAGGCCTATCTGATTCAGTGGCAAAGGCTTAAGCCGGAAGCATTCTCGGGAAACTGTGAACCATGGGATGCGCAAGCCTGGTTCAAAACCGTGGAGAACATAATGGAATTATAGGATTGGCCTGAACACGAGAAGGTCAAATGCGCGTCGTTCTGTCTTACCGGAGATGCCCGGATGTGGTGGGACAGAGTAAAGGCGAAAAGACAAATCAACCAAATGCAGTGGACAGATTTTGAGACAGAGTTCTTAGAGGAATTCTTCCATATGCGAGTGACCAACAAGCACTATGACGAGTTCACTGAGTTCCGGCAAGGTGATCTGTCAGTCAATGAAGCCGTCAAGAGGTTCAACCGCCTAGCTCGATTGTGCCTAGAACTGGTCCGAACTGAAAAAGAAAGGGTCCGGTTGATGTTAAAGATGCTCCGACCCGAGATAGCTCTGAACGTAGCCGGCGGAGTTAATAGACCGCAGACTGCAGAGGAGCTAGTCAGCAGCGCCCTGATTACCGAGCACTATCAGAAAGCAATGAATAAGGGCAAGAACCAAGCACTGACCGGAGGACAAAAATCGCAAAGTACCAGAATTGACTGGAAAGGAAACTCAAGTGGAAAGAGGAAACAGTGGAATAAAACAAAAGGTGGTCCGGCCAATAAGCAGACTATGTACCCTCAGTGTGCCACATGTGGGAAGATGCATTCTGGAGTATGTCTTCTGAGCACCAAAAGGTGCTACAACTGCGGAGGGGAAGGTCATTTGGCGAGAAATTGCCCTACTCAGTCTCAGGCACTACCTTCGCAGAATTTCCAGAACAGGAGTGCCCCCGCGCAGCTTCACCAGATGCAAGCTGCCATAGAAGGGACTTCAATCAGCCAAGGAAGATTGGAGGCCCCTCCCACTATGACCAATGCCAGAGTCTACTCTCTCACTCAGGACGACGTGGCGAACGCCTCTACTATCGCCACAGGTCAGTTATTTAATTTCAGTCAGTATGCTAGAATTTTTATTCGATGCTGAAAACAAACTGAAGGGGGAATCCATCGAAAACTGAAACATGTTTCGTATCCATTAGTTGAAACCATGTCCGGACGACTCTCTACCCTCACCATAACACCAACGTTATTCGAGAACATGTTAGAGAAGCAAACCAGAGACCCGAGCCTTCAAAGAATTAAACAAGAGACCACAGAAGGAAAGAATGACGGGTTCCGTATCGCAGACGATGGAATATTATACCTCAGGGATCGATTATGTATTCCAGAGGATCCAGAGTTGCGAAAGAAGATACTGGAAGAAGCCCATACAACGCCTTATGCAATGCACCCGGGTTCCACTAAAATGTACCAGGACCTGAAAAAGAAATTTTGGTGGTCCGGTATGAAAAGAGAAGTGGCTCAGTACGTCAGTACTTGTCTGACGTGCCAAAGGGTAAAAGCTGAACACCAGAGACCCGGCGGATTATTACAACCTGTCCAAATTCCAGAATGGAAATGGGAAGAAATCTCCATGGATTTCATTTCAGGTCTACCCAAGACAACAAACGGGTATGATGCTATATGGGTGATCGTGGACAGACTGACGAAGTCTGCACACTTTTTGGCGATCAAGATGACTTATTCAACTGAACAACTAGCTCAGATATATGTTAAGGAAATCGTCAGATTACATGGTATCCCTAAGACCATTATTTCTGATAGAGATGGACGTTTTGTCTCGCACTTTTGGGAGTGCGTTCAGAAGGCCCTCGGCACGAAGTTGTTGTTTAGCACAGCCTTCCACCCACAGACTGATGGGCAGACTGAAAGAGTAAATCAAATATTGGAGGATATGTTAAGAGCTTGTGCCCTGGACTTCAAGGAGAGCTGGCGCCGATATTTATACCTGGCAGAATTCGCCTACAATAATAGCTACCAAGCTACTATTGAAATGGCACCTTACGAAGCTCTATATGGGAGGAAGTGTAGATCTCCTATATGCTGGTATGAAAGTGGTGAAAAGAAGGAAATGGGGTTCCGAACGGAACTTATTGATGACACCACCCGAGCTATACAAAAGATCCGTCAACGAATAAAAACTGCTCAGAGTCGGCAGAAGAATTATGCCGATAAACGGCGCAGGCCGCTAGAATTCAACATCAGAGACTTAGTATTCCTTAAAGTATCCCCCATGAAAGGGATAATGAGGTTCGGAAAGAAGAGCAAGTTAAGCCCCCGATACGTAGGACCGTACCGGATTTTAGAAACAGTGGGCCAAGTCACATATAGACTGGAACTACCTCCAGACATGGCAGCCATTCACAATGTGTTCCATGTATCGATGCTAAAGAAGTGTATTTCCAGCACAGATCAAGTAATTGAGCCGCAGTCGGTACAGGTTCAGGAGGACTTAAGTTACGAAAGTAAACCCATCCAGATTCTGGACCGAGAAATCAAGAGGTTAAGGAACAAAGAAATACCCTTAGTAAAAGTCTTGTGGCGGAATCAACGATTTGAAGAAGCCATCTGGGAACGCGAGGACGAGATGAAACAAAAGTACCCGGAGCTATTTTAAAGTTCGAGGACGAACTTTTTATGAGGTACGGGGTACTGTAATACCCACTAAGCTTGTAAGATAAATATATTAATGTGGGATTTTGCCTTAGAAAAATAATAGGAAGTGAGTTGAACGAAAAAGGAAATAAAAAGAAATAAAAATAGGGAGAGGTCAAGGATTGAACCTTGAACCTCTTATATTATATTTCATCGAATTAATGGGTAATGACCAGTTGGGATAGGAATAATATGTTGATAGCAAAGGAGGGAAACTCATGATAAAGGTAAGAGTAAAAGCTAGCCAAAAGGAAATAAGTAAAGAGCAAGAGAAAGGCAATTTGCCTTCCTCCCTTCCTCTCCCTCTTCCTCTTTGATTTTGCC
This sequence comes from Zingiber officinale, assembly GCF_018446385.1. Classification (NCBI taxonomy): domain Eukaryota; kingdom Viridiplantae; phylum Streptophyta; class Magnoliopsida; order Zingiberales; family Zingiberaceae; genus Zingiber; species Zingiber officinale. The sequence continues at coordinate 85,398,142 of NC_055990.1, forward strand.
GAAATGTTTAAAGAGGAATTAAGGGGATTCATTCCCCCTTATTTCACCATGAATGATGAGGATAAATAAACAAATAAAAATAAAAATAAAATAGAAAAAAAGGGCTATGGGAGAAGGAAAGCAAAAACTAAGTTTGCTACCTCTTCCCCCTTAACATAAAAGAGAATATGTAAAGGGAAAATTTTATTTTCTCTCATTTTTCTCATTCTCTCCTCTCCCTCACCAAAACCTCAGTTCCCGTCTCCTCCATTTTCGGCCCCAAGCCAAGGTTTTCTCCTAAGAAAACCTAAGATACAAGGAGGACTTAGCAAAGGAATCAATGGAAAGGAACTAGAAGAAGAGGCTACTTCTTCTTCTTCATACCTTAGATCCACAAGAGAAAAAGGATGTAAGCTTCCCCTCACCTGTGGTACAAGGTTTTTATGTGTTTTTCGGATTTTATGAAGATTTTAAAACCTAGAAACAAGTTTGAGAAAATTCGGCCAAGAAGAGCTTCCAAAATCTAATGGTGTTTAAACTAGTCTTCACTACATGATAGATTTTTCTATGCTATGTAAAGGGGTTCTTCTTCATGATTTTATACCTATATGATGCTTGATCAGAGGAGTACTGAACCCTAGAATTTCGGCCAAAAATATTCTTAAGAGGCTAGGGAAATTTATTGTTTCACCCAACTAGTACAAGGTTCTCCCTATGAAATATTAAGGGTTATGTATTAGTGTTTCTTCCTTAGAAGATATTTGAAACTAAAAGAAACCACTCATATGTTTCCGCCAAGAAAGGGTTTAGGGTTAGAAAGACTTTTAAATTTAAATAACCATGCTCATGTGTTAGAATACAAAGATCTTTAAGGATTGGTATGCTTGAATATTGCAAGAATTCCATGAACTCCTTCTTAGGGTTTTTCGGCCATGATGAGATGGATGGCTTAGAAAAGCTTAAACAAAATTTTAATATGCTCAAGACCTCTGTACTATTTAGATATGAAAGTTGGTTAATGCCCTCATGCTTAATTAGGATGTAGAAAAATTAGTTGCATGACATTGAACATGTATGACCACAAGGGGTCCTAGCTTATTCATGAATCAATTTGTATACATGTTTCTTAGTAACTTTTGCCATGAAACTTACCTAGGTTTTTCATGCTTTAGGCCACTTAAAAACCTAGCTAAGGAATGGTAGGTTTCGTCCATGAGAAAAAAATAAAAGAAAAAGAGGAAAAGAAACCTAGAAAGCCTAAGACACAATTCATATGTATACTCATTATGCTTGTCCTTATACATGCTATGAAACTTGTATAAATTCTCATGCTTTTAGGCTATTTGAAGCAAGTTCATATTCTGTGAGTTTCGGCCAATTAGGGTTTAAAAGACCTAGAGGCCTTAGAAATGAAACCAAATGTGTTAAAAGTACTTATTATGAAAATAGGATAATGTGTTGATTGTTTCACATGCTTGTATAATTTCTCCATCACCTAAATGAACCCTTGAATGTTTCGGTCATGAAGTAATAGATGCCCTAGAAACCCTAGGACTTAAATTAAATATGCTCATGTCACTCTACATGAAATATGATAAGTAGAAAGCCAAGGTTCAATTGCTATATGTTGTTTTATGACCTAAAATGATGCTAGGGTATGTTTCGGCCATAACTATTGTATGATGCCTTGTATGAATTTATACATAATGTTAGTCCAAGTTCACATGCTTGTATGCTTGTTTGTATCCCTAATGAGAACTTGTTAAATTTCGGCCATGACATATGTTAAGGGCTTAAAGAACTTAGGAACTAATTCCAATGTGTCAAATGTGTTTACCTTGTTCCTTGGTAAAAATGTTATAAATATGATTTAAACTTGTCCATGCTTTTATGACATATGGAACCTTGTTTCACACCTTAAGGTTTCGGCCATGTAAAAATTAGGGACTTGAGGAACTTAGAAACTAAGTTAATCATGTTTATAATGCTTCCTATGAAAATGTTATGATGATAATTTAGGTGCCACATGCTTGGATGTTGTGTTTAACCTAAATTGAGCTCTAAAGGGTTTCGGCCACAAGGGTTTAGGAAGCTTAAAACCAAGATAAATATGATACCATGTTTCCTATGAAAGGATAATCACAAGATACACCCTTATGCTTAATATGTATGCTTGTGATTTATGATTTATGATATGATATGCATGCTTTTATGATATGATATGCTTTGTGCTTAAAATATGCATGCTTATGTTATGATATGAGGTTAAATTATGCATGCTTTGATGCTATGTTTAGTGCTTAAAATATGCATGCTTTCATGATATGCTATGTGGTTAAATCATGCATGCTTGATGATATGCTTTATGCTTAAGATATGCATGTTTTTATGATCTATGCCTAAGTGATGCATATTGTTATGACATGATGTATGCCTAAGTGATGCATACCTTTATGACATGATGTATGCCTAAGTGATGCATACCTTTATGATATGATGTATGCCTAAGTGATGCATACTTTTATGACATGATGTATGCCTTAGTGATGCATACTTTTATGATATGATGTGTGCCTATGTGATGCATGCTTTTATGATACATGATATGTATGACATGTACTTTACTTTATATGTGAGTGGCTTGCACCAAGGGTGGGCTCCATAAGCGCCCCGGGGACTAAGGACCTCGTTAGGGATGGGCTCCTAAGTGCCCCTAGGACTAAGGGCCTAGTATGTTTGCCTCGTAGGGTTCAAGACTTGCTACCTTGGACCTACAAGGTTGCGCGCAATATGTAAGTGGTACATAGCCGGGATCCCCCTTATGTTGAGATTATTTTCAAGTATATATGTAAAAGAAAATGATTTTAAAGATCATGAGACATACACATGTTTTTCGGATACATGCTTTCCAAAATCATATTGCATACACCTTATGATTATGCTATGTTTCATGTTATGCTCTTGATTATGATATGCCATGATAAGGTATGATTACGTTATGTTCATGCTATACCTTATAGACATGTTTCGGCCATTGATTTGTTGATGCTTGCTATATAGATTTCGGCCATGGATATGATGATGCCTTGATGTACATGTTTCGGCCATAGTATGATGCTTTGATATACATGTTTCGGCCATGCTTTGATATACCATGATACTTGTTTGTTATGCCATGTCTAGCTATGTTTTATGCAATGCACTATGTATATGTTTCGGCCATGATGATGCTTGATATGCTATGACTACTTGTGATTATATTATGATGCATGATATGTTTGAATAAATGCTATGTTATGCCATGATTAGTTGAGATTATGACTTGTTGATGCATTCTTGATTATGTGCTGATTGTTGGTTTTAGTGAGTAGGAAAGGAACTTACTGAGCCATGAGTGCTCATAGCTTACTTTCCTTGTACCACAGATAAAGGAAAAAGCTGGATGAGTTAGAGGAGCAGCAGGAGGGGCAACGAAGATGTGTGTGGCAATGGCTAGGCAACCGAATAAATAAGAACCTGCTTAAAGTTTCTTTAAAGAACTATGCATTGGTATTTTATGACTTGTGATACCTAAACATGTGTGGCTTGACATTATGATTCCACTAGATCTGATGTTATGATTTTGATGCCATGTGATAGTATAGTTCAAATGAAATTTAAAAGAAAAGTTTTATTAAAACTATGAAAATTATTTCAAGTCTTCCGCTGTTTTAAAAAGAAAAATTTATACATAGAGTATCGTAGCCCCGTCCCTTAGGGTAGCAGGGAGGGCGGGCGTTACATTATACCTAACTTCGCCCGGGAGGAATGTATCGGTCGGTATTAGACCTAACTTTTTCCTGGAGGTATGCCCCGGTAGATATTAGGCTTAACTGTACCCTAGAGGTGTGTCCCGATCGATATTATACCTAACTTCGTCCTAGAGGTATATATCGGTCGGTAGTATACCTAACTTCATCCTGGAGATATATATCGGTCGATATTATACCTAACTTCGCCCTGGAGATATATATCGGTCGGTATTATACCTAACTTTGCCCGGGAGGTATGTCCCGGTCGATATTAGCATATCTTCTTAGTTTCCTCCTTTTTTCTCCTTATCAGGGACCTGTAAAACCTTACCCATATCACTCATAAAAGATACCTGGGAATCTCTCCCAGTCCATATCCTATATGGTGTCTTTATCACATTCTTGGATGGAACATGGTTGAGTTTGAAGGCTGCTGTGTCCAGAGCATAGCCCCAAAGAGATATAAGAAGATCTGTGTGACTCATCATAGACAATACCATATCTAATAGGGTATGATTCCTCCTTTCGGATACACCATTCCACTGTGGTGTTGCAGGAGGAGTGAGTTGGGATAGAATCCCACACTCAGCTAGATAGTCACGAAACTCATGGCTAAGGTATTCACCACCTTAATCTGATAGAAGTATCTTAATACTCTTGCCAAGGTAAGTTTCTACTTCATTCTTGAATGCTTTGAACTTTTCAAAGGATTCTGACTTATGTGTCATCAAATACACATAACCATATCTATTGAAGTCATCAGTACATGGAATGAAGTACCTATAACCACCCTGGCAGCAACATTGAAAGGGCCACATACATCACTATGTATAAGTCCTAACAAGTCAGTCGCTCTTTCGCTGTGTCCACTAAAGGGAGTCTTGGTCATCTTGCCCAGTAGGCATGACTCGCATGTCTCATATGATTCAAAATCAAATGAGTCCAGTAAACCATCTTTATGGAGCTGGGATAAGCATTTGTCATTTATATGACCTAAGCGACAGTGCCAGGGATAGGTTTGGTTCATTTCATTTGATTTGAACCTTTTGGTATTTATGTTATAGATGGGGTTCTGTAAGTCTATAATATATAGTCCGTTCATCAGAGGTGCACTACAATAGAACATATCATTTAAATAAACTGAACAACATTTGTTCTTTATTATTAATGAAAAACCTTTCTTTATCAAACAAGAAACTAATATAATGTTCTTAGTAAGAGCAAACACATAACAACATTCATCTAATTCTAGTACAAGCCTAGAGGGTAGAGATAGAAAGTAAGTCCCTACAGCAACAACATCAACCCGTGCTCCATTACCTACTCATAGGTCCACCTCGCCCTTCGTCAATGCCCTGCTATTTCTCAATGCCTGCACATTAGTACAAATGTGAGAAGCACATCTGGTATCCAATACCCATGATGAAGAAATAGATAGATTGACTTGTATAAGATATATACCTGAAGTGGAAGTCTCACTTCTCTTCTTCTTAAGATATTCCAGGTACACTTTGCAGTTCCTCTTCCAGTGTTCGGTCTGACCACAGTGGAAGCAGGTAGCATCCTTGGCAACCCCACCTTTAGGTTTCAGTGCCTTCCCTTTGCCCTTAGCTTGGGACTTTCCCTTACCTTTAGGCTTGCCCATGCCCTTATGTTTTTGTAACATCAAAATGGAGTTAGGCTTAACCTTCTTAAGGTTGAGCTCAGCAGTTCTCAACATGCTAAGTAGCTCGGACAGTGGCTTGTCAATTTCATTCATGTTGTAATTCATGACAAATTGACTGTTGCTCTCTAGCAAGGACTGCAAGATCAAGTCAGTGGCCAGCTCTTGGCCAAGGAGAAATCCCAACCTCTATAGGTTTTCTATGTACCCAATCATCTTGAGTACATATGGACCTACGAGAGTCCCGTCTTTCATCTTGCACTGAAACAGTGCCTTAGAGATCTCGAATCTCTCATGCCTTGCTTGTCCTTGATATAGTTGACGAAGATGTTCAACCATATCATAAGCACCCATCAACTCAATTTTGCTTCTGAAGCTTAGAGTTCATGGTTGCGAGCATGAGACAGGACACATCTAATGCGTCATCTTGATGCTTCTTGTAAGCATCTTTATCTGCTCGTGTGGCAGTGGCAAGAGGTGCCGCAGGAATGGGCTGCTCCATGACGTACAATTTTTGTTCTTGTGTGAGAACAATTCTCAGGTTCCTGTACTAGTCCAGGAAGTTAGCTCCATTGAGCTTGTCCTTATCAAGGACACAACGCAGGGAGAAGGTGTTAGTGTTTGACGACATGACAATCTACAACAGAAAATGTAGAGAATAAATAATTATATTCCACTAATCATTTAATTAGGCCTTTTACTAAATGATGCTCCCACTGAATTATAGAACTTTTGTAGAATCGAGTCATGGACATGGTCAAACCACACTTACTAGATTCGAGCTATAATTCGTGCGGGACAATATCCACATCATACTACGCCTTGAGTTAGCTTTGGTTATATCGCCCACATCATACTAATTACCAATTAAATCTCTATGCAACTCTTGTTTATAGGATCAAGATCCGCATGTATATTAAAACTTGAGTTAGCTTTGGCTAAATCGCCCACGAGTTAATATAAATGTAATTTTGACCTATCTACCAACCATTGAAAAATCCCTATAGTTAAACCCGATCTAATTGAGTTTAACTAGTTTTATTCAATCTAATTGATTTTGTACTCACCCATGCGTTGATAAGCGGGACCAAGATTGTCCCTCCGCACCCTACCAAGATAATAAGCGTTGCTCTGCTTTGGCAGATTCAATAACAACATGTGATCGAGGTAGTGATGGGTATCACGGCATGGTAGGCATTTTGAGTTGACGCGATTAAGATCTGATCTAATCATTGATGTGTATCATATACGCCATTTAGATCTAATCTAATCGTGGTGCATCATATACGCGCTTTAGATCTAATCTAATCGTTAAAGCACTAATTAATTACTCTACTTTAGCATGCATCACATACACACACACATGAAATTAATTAAATTTAAATTTTGATTAGTCATGGCCCTACTACGATCTCCTCAAGCCAATGAGAAGATTGGATGGTCAACCTAGGGTCAACAGCTTCTTCAAGCTCCTCCCTTTGACCGCCACGTGTTCCTCGCACCCTCCTCGTAACTCCGTCTCGAGTGGACTTTCCACCGCTCCAATTTTATTTTGTACATTACAAATTTGAAACTCGAGTTACATTCGAGTCTAAACTATTTAAAACAAGAATATAAAATAAAGGAAGGCACGACGAGCAGGTCGCGATCATATACAACACGAAGAAACACACAAAGTGGCACGTAGACCATATTATTAATTACAACACAATTTTTTTTCAATCGAATTGGGGTTTTGGACCATGACCATCACAAAATTATACATAATTCTAAATTATATATTTTCCATAAATTTCTTTAATTTTACTACTATTTTTTCAATTTTATGAGTAAAAATTTCCCGACGGTCCCGTTTAGCGATTTTCGGGCGCAATCGCGGGACAATGCCCCTTGCGTGCTTAGGGGCAGCACCCCTTCTTGTGAAATGAATATCATGAGTGTCCTATGATGATCTTACAGTGCCTTAAGCCGCTGTCCCAAAATGTTTTGAGCGAAACCTTGCCGTTTCGGAAAGGTTTTCTCGGTAGTCGAAGCCTACAAGTGTCCAAACACTTGTTGCTTCACCTATACGAGAAAAATAACCATAAAATCTATAAAAATTGTAAATATACAGAAACTTACAGATCTGAATGTTTTTCCTAAAAAAAAATGAAACTCGTACACGCTTCGCCGCACATGGCTCTGATACCACTGTTGGGACTTTTGAGCCGCAAAAACTGCTTTTTGTGTTGCGGAAACCCCGAAGTCTCATGCCACCGGATCCGTGCGAAGATAAAATTTCATAATTTCGTGTACAAGTTTCTCTAGTCCTAGATCTACCTTAGATCTACATGGAAGAAAGATATACCTTCGTAGCGAAACCCTTCGCTTATCCCGCTTGTCCAAGAAGATGTCGGATGTCAAGGGTGTCAAGTGAACACCCCTCTATGTGTATCCACACGAACGATTAGGTGGAGAAAAACACCTAGAATGCGCTAGCACTCTTGGATATTTCGTCCAAGGAGGAGAGGGAGAGAAGAAGAATCAAGGAGGAATAATAATGATGGATAATGAAAATAAGAGTAAAAAATGGCTTAAGTATTTTCATCTAATGAAAATACTTAATGCTCATTAACACCATTAATGAGCCTCATTAATGAGCCTTAATGAGTATTTAATATTCTTCATTAAATGGCCATTTGGAAACTCATTCGAAATTTGAATCTAAAATTCAAATTGAATTCCATTTATCATTGAATTCAAAATTCAATGAATATCATCATTAAGCCTCACTTGAGTCTAACTCAAGTCAAGCCTAACTCGAGTCTAACTCAATCGAGTCTTACTCAATTAATCTAATTTGGATTACTCTTAATCCAATTTGGTTCATCACATGAACCTAATCCTCTTGGTTTATCATATGAACCGAATCTCCATCTAATTGCCCTTTGTGTGTGACCCTAAAGGTTCTTGTAACGTTGGCAATGCTCCTAAAATTATTTAGAAGCATAAGTAATGAGTGGTATCTAGCAATACATCATTACTACCCAAGTTACAAGAATGTTGAGATCCAACATCACCTTTGTGACTACTAATTGTGATTCTCACAATATACGACAATGTTCTTCTATCCTTGACACCAAGATTGATCAATGCGAGGCATAGACCATGTCATCCTCTAATCAATCTAAATCTTGAACACCAAGTAGACTCACTCTAATCAAATGAGCTCAATATCTCATATTGACTCATTTGGGCATGGCAATGCACTTAGTGGCCTCACTCTATCAAGAATAACGATGTCACTCCCATTATATAAGAGGGATAGATTTGACCTACATCACTCACATCTCTCCGCATAATTTGTTACATACCCAGTAATCGCCTTTATAGTCCACCCAGTTACGAGTGACGTTTGACGAAGCTAAAGTATGTAACTCCTTATGTAGGGAACCATGATGACTTCAGGTCCAAGGACTAATAGTCATACTAATAGCCACATAAGAAAGTATATGACACTCATATAACGATCCATTATACTTTTTCATGGCGGGTCATTCAGTATACTTTCTCCAATGTATACCCATGTGTTAACTTGATATCTCCATATCCATGACTTGTGAGATCAAGTCATCGAGTTGACCTACATGCTAGTCTCGTCGCATTAACATTGTCCCTGAATGTTAATACTTGACTAGGAATGATTAAGAGTAGTGTTCTCTATACCGTCTCACTATCGATTCAACCAATCGATTGATATAGATAAGAACATTCTACTCAAGGTCGCTATTATACTTAGTTATTTAGCACCAATACAAGTAAGTATAATAACCAAAACAAATGCCTTTATATACATAAGAATATGATACAATGAGTCCATACAACAATCATCATATGATTGGCTCTAGGGCTCTAACTAACACCTATGTCACATGGTGTGAGTCTTTCGAAGACTCAATGCCCCTCTTCTAAGGAAGAAAGGGACCGCATGGATCAAATTCCTTATGCATCCGCAATAGGGTCTATCATGTACACCATGCTTTGTACTCACCCAGATGTCTTGTATACATTAAGCATGATGAGCAGATACCAATCAGATCCGGGTGAAGGTCACTAGACAGCAGCCAAGAATATTCTTAAGTCCTTGAGAAGGACTCAAGATTATTTCTTGATATTTGAAGGCGATGAGGAGCTTATTGTAAAGGGTTACACCGATGCTAGCTTCCAAACTGACAAGGTTGATTAGAGATCATAGTCATGGTATGTATTTTATTTAAATGGTGGTGCTGTGAGCTGGAAGAGTTCAGAGCAGGACATAGTCATTGTTTCTACAACAGAAGGAGAGTACATTGCTGCATCAGTTATAGCAAAGGAGGTTGTTTGGATCAGGAAGTCATTACAGAGCTTGGTGTTGTTCCTAGTGTAGGAAACCCAATAGACCTCTATTGTGATAACAATGGGGCTATTGCACAGGCTAAAGAACCTTGCTATCATCAGAGATCCAAACACATACTCTGATGATTCCATCTCATTCGAGAGATCATCGATAGAGGAGATGTGAGAATATGTAGAGTACCGACTGATGCTAACATTGCGGATCATTTGACCAAGGTTTGGCCACAAGGAAAGCATGATGGTTACACTAGGTAAATGGGTATTCATACCTCATTGATTGACACTAGTGTTAGTGGGAGATTGTTAGTATTAGCCCTAGTACCAATTATGAGATGATTGTAAAGGGCTCATTTTATATCATATATCATTATTAATAAAAGGTAAAGTTGGTTATTATATTTATTTCAGTTCAGTGCCAATTGAATAAATATAATAATATTTTTGGGTAGTAGGTTCTTATCTACAGTATGTCAATTGGTCAAATTGATAGTGAGATATTATAGAGAACACTACTCTTAACTGTTCCTAGTTGAGCATTAATATACAAGGACAATATTAATGCGTTGAGACTAGTATGTAGGACAACGGATGACTTGATCTCACAAGTCATAGATATGAGATATCAGGTTGACACATAGGTATATATTAGAGAATATGTACTGAATGGTCCGCCATGAGAATGTTTCATGAATCATCATATGAGTGTCATAAACATTCTCATGTGACTATTGGTATGAATAGGTCTTAGACCTGAAGTCACTACAATTCCCTACATAAGGAGTTGTATATTTTGGTATCGTCAAACATCACCCGTAACAGGATGGACTATAAAGTCGATCATTGGGTATGCAATAAATTATGTGGAGGGATGTGAGTGATGTAGATGGGATCTATCCCTTCCATATGACGGAAGCGATATCTGTGGGCCCCTTGATTAGTAGGATACAAGAAAGCATAGTCATGCGTAAATGAGTCAATATGAGATATTGAGCTCATTTGTTTGAGTGTGTCTACTTGAAGATCAAGAAACACAAAGATTGATAAGAGGATGACACGGTCTATGCCTCATTGATCAATCTAGATATCAATGATAGAGGGAGGAAGTCATACAAGATAATAGCCATGGAAAGGTTAAGTCAGATCTTGACATTCTTGTCACTTGGGTAGCAATGATGCATTGCTAGATGCCACTCATTGCTTATATATTTAAATGTTGATTTGGATACATTGCAAATGTTATGAGAACTTATTGGGTCACACATAAAGAACTAGTCAATGGAGATAGATTCATATGATGAATCATTAGATTAAGTCTAATTCAAATTAGACTCATTGAGTAAGACTCAATTAAATCCAACTATTGGATTGAGTCCAATTCAAATTAGACCCATTGACTCAATTGGATTGATGATTAATGAGTTGGATACATTATATGATTTCATGAATTTGAATTCATGAAGATAGAGGAGTGTACAACTTGAATTACTCATGCATTGGATGCATTGGATGAAGAGTGAACAATTTGAATTGCTCATGCATTGCATGCATTAGATTCATTGGATGAAGAGTGAACCATTTGAATTGCTCATGCATAGGATGTGTTGGATTTATTGGATGAAGACAAATATTAATGTCAATCAAGGCAATTGACATTAAGGCATGGGGCAATTTCATGAATCTATAAAAGGGAGTTTTTGGTTTCATTTTCATGATGAATTTTTGGTGTTCTTGCTCTTCTTCCTCCTCCTCTCTTCCACTTGGCCGAAACATCCAAGAAGGGTTGCTAGCAAAACCTTTGGTTGTTTCATTCGCCACTTTGTGAGTTTGTGAGACAAACGAGGCTTGTTCGTGTGGATACCATAGAGGCGCAGCCACTTGATCGCACTAAGATCCGCATCTAAAGAAACGTTGCTGTCGGAATTGCGAAGGGCACGCAACAAAGGTATAACTTTCTCATGTATAAAAATTAGTACTTAGTATATGGTTTCCTTTCGCATGGATCTTCTAGAGATGAACTAGATGTTTTTCGTTGCACTTTCGCGTGTTTAGCGCCCTAGTTCCTTACAATCTGATCATCTTGGGTAGACTGACAGCAACACACGAGGTGGCCCCAATTGTTGGTGAACTTTTAATAGTGTTTCAAGTCTTTGTACTACTACTTTAAAATAGGAAGTGTAGGTTGTTACACTATCTCTATCCTTCTATATTCGATTTTTTCTTCCGACGGTTATAGAAGAGGCACTTAGTGGATTACCCATCGATAGGTTTACGGACCTAGGTCTTGGAGGAGGAGGATTCGAAGGCTCTGAACCAATTAAAATCGACCGTGTCTTGTTGTGTTCTTTTCAGTTTTTCTTCCCGTTGTGATTTTATTTAAGATTTTAAAAATTACTCGTGATTCCCCCCCCCCCCCCCCCTCTCACGATCTAATAAGTGGTATCAGAGCTATGTTGGCTCTGAATTGGTGCAACTACCAATCAAGCAGGGGTGATTTTCAAACATTCATTTAATCTTTCATATCGAGTTGTGTTTTTTTTCCAAATTGGTGGTATTACCTCTTTGGATAAGTCTTCTTGTCTTTGTCTATAATACACTGAATTAGTGCAACATCAATAAATTTTCTTTTCCCTCCCACACTACTTACCCCAAGACCAAGTCTTTGCAATATTTCCATGTTTTTCTTTTAGGAATTAATGGCTCAAAATGAAGGATACAACATCATTCATCCGCTTCTTTTCAATGGGGATGACTTCTTATATTAGAAGAAACGGATGGAAGTGTACCTAATGACTAACTTTAACTAGTGGTTCAGTGTCACTAAAGGATACAAGGCTCCAATCCACCACAATATCGGAATTCCAATGGACCTTAAAAATTAGAATCCAGAGATGAAAAAAAAGACCCAGATCAACTTCAAGACCCTCAACACAATCCAGTGTGGACTAACAAAAGAGGATGTGAACCGTGTTAGCACACATAAAAATGCAAAGAAGCTATAGGACAAGCTTATAGAACTACATGAGGGAACCAAGGACACAAATGTAACAAAATGGTACTCATTCTTAAATAGATTATTTAACATCAAAATGCATAAAGGAGAGACTGTAAGTCAATTACACTCGAGGATCAAGGACATCCACAACAAGTTCCACACGATCGACCACCAGATGGAAAACCGAGATCTAATAAACTATGCTTTAAATGCATTTTCTCGAAATGCACTGTGGGCATCCATCGTGGATGCCTACAAAATCTTGAGGAATTTATCTAAATTAAAATTAGATTAATTTTTTTATGAATTAGAGTTGTATGAACATATTAACACCAAACCCGAGAAAGGTATTGCTCTTGTTGCAGGATCGTCAAAAGAAAAATTTATATCTAAACCAAAACTAGGAGATGAGTCTGACCCAAACTTAAACGATGAAGAACACCTAGTGAACCTGGTAAGAAAGATGTTCACTAGGAGAAAGAAAGACTTTACCAAAAGGGATCTACAGAAGATCAAGTCTACTTCCAACAATAACAAGACAAACGTCACGTGCTTTGGATGCAACAAGAAAGGACATTACAAGAACGACTACCCAAACTCAAGAACAAGAAAGCCCTCAAGGTGACTTGGGATGAATCATCCGTGGAGGAATCGAACAGCGACGAACCGAAGCACACCAACTACCTCCCACTAATGGCATACGAACCAAAATCAAAAAGTGAATTGAAAGACTGGTTAGAACCCGAATCAAGCCACGAATTCGTACTCGTTTTCGAAGGTTCTAACAAAGTACAATCTATTTAAAATAAAAAGTTTTTTAAAATAACTGCACGTTTAAATATGGAAATTAACTATGTCTAAAAATCAAATAAATGAACTATGTATAGAAAATAAAACACTTAATGAACAACTAAAATTAATCTCAATGACTGAGCCGATTCAAGCTAAAATCCCAACTCAAGTTGCAAAACTTGAAGAGGATAATTTCAGATTGAAAGGTGAAGTAGTTGAACTAAAACAACTACTATAAAAATTCATAACTCGATCCAAGTTCCTTGATATGATACTTGGATCATAAAGAGTTGTATATAATAAGTCCAGACTCAGATACAAGTTTAGCTCGACTAACAAAACATTTATATCTCTAATCAATCTAAATAAAAATCAAATCAAAGTCTGGATTCCAAAAGCATACCTAATCACGCAAGTAAGAATCAATCAATATTATGTACCTAAAAATAAAATTCACTATATAAATCCAAATAAACCAACTAAATCACTCTCAACCTCAAAAACTAAACCTCTAAAAATAAATTCTAACCTAAAATCAAATAAATCCAAAGTAAACAAAATTAATGTAAAATACAACCAAGTCTATTAAAACAACAAAACAAACGACACAAACCCAAAACCTAAATCCAAAGTCCAATAATTCAGGGGGAGGCTCCAAATTAGTTGGCACCTCCAAAAATAAAAATTTACCAAGCTAGGTAATTAATACTAAATTAAATAGAGAAAGAAGTTTAACATGATAAATAATACTGGTGAAGTTTTGGATAATAGTAGGATAGGGAAGCTCTACATATACATGTATGTAATGCCCGCCCTTCCTTTTTACTGGGGCAGGGTTACTTTACTTACTTACAAGGGGAACATACATGCATATTATTATTTCTTTTTCTAAAGTAACACAGCGGAAGTACTTATTTATTTTTATATTCTTTTTAAACGAAGTCACGATGTCACATTCTATCATAAACATGAATAAGTATCATGAAATCATACGAAACATTAACATAAATAAATATAAGCAGGTCTTTTATTTGTCATAGCCGAGCCACAACCACACACATCTCTTTGCCTCTCCTGCGGCTCCCCTAGTTCATCCATTCTTTGCCTTTATCTGCGGTACAAGCCATACAAAGTAAAATAACATATCATGGTACATGTCATAACATAGCATATCATATCTTGTCATATCATGAAGAGTACTCTTAGTCCCCAAGGGGAAGCAACTCTTAGGCCTTGACTTGTCATATCATAAAGAGTGCTCTTGATCCCAACCAAAAGGGAAGCAACTCTTAGGCCTTTGCTTGTCATATCATAAAGCATGCATACTTGAGCACATATCTCATCATAAAGTCATTATCATGCATGGATCATAAGCATACATAAATGAACACATCACTCATCATAGAAAAGCATAATCATGCATGGTATCATTAAATAATATCTCTTAATTCATAACGTAGCATGTGAGGTACATAATGATTCATAATTGGATCTCAATCACCCATTACTATAGGGAGGCTGAAAACATTCAAAGTATTGTCCTAGGGTACAAGCAACATAAAATCATATGTACCCTAAATCAATTTCATAACATTTATCATAAAGAATATCATGAGCATATTTAGTTAGGTTCTAAGCTTCCTAGGTCTTTCAACCTAGTTGTGGCTGAAACATTGTAGGCATGAACCTAGGTTACAAGTGGCATAAAAGCATATCAACCGTAAACCAATTTCATATCATATACTTTAAGGAACATCATGAGTATGTTTTGTTTAGGTTCCAAGCTTCCTAGGTATTTAATTCTTGTTCTTGGCCGAATAGTCAGGAGCATGAAACTAAGTTCTAAACAACATACAAGCATGAGAACATCATGTTAACTTCATATCATATCATAAGGAGAGTCATGAGCATGTTAAATCAACTTTTAAACTTTCCTAGGCTCCTAATCCCATCATGTCCGAAAGTTCAAAGAGTATGAACCTAAACTCTAAACAACATACAAGCATAGAATCTCATGTTAGCTTCATATCATATCATAAGGGAAGTCATAAGCATGTTAAACCAATTTTTAAGCTTCCCTAGGTCTTGAATTCTATCATGGTCTAAAGTTCATGAAGAGGGAATTTAAACTCTAAACAACATACAAGCATAGAATCTCATGTTAGCTTCATATCATATCATAAGGGAAGTCATAAGCATGTTAAACCAATTTTTAAGCTTCCCTAGGTCTTGAATTCTATCATGGCCGAAAGTTCATGAAGAGTGAAAATAAGCTCTAAACGACATACAAGCATGAATATCAATCTAACTTCATATCATATCATAAGGGGATCCATGAGCATGCTAGATTTAATTTTAATCTTCCTTGAACCCTAAAATTGATCATGGCCGAAAGCTTCATGAAGAGGGAAAATAAACTCTAAACAACATACAAGCATAAATATCAAGCTAACTTCATATCATACCATAAGGAGATCCATTAGCATGCTAGATTTAATTTTAATCTTCCTTGAACCCTAAAATTGATCATGGCCGAAAGTTTCATGAAGAGGGAAAATAAACTCTAAACAACATACAAGCATAAATACACCAAACTAATCTCTTATCATAGGGTACATATCATAAAGACATAGTGTGCATGTTTAGTTTAGGTCTTAAACCTTCCTAATCCTTTATTCATACTTTGGCCGAGAGTTCATGAGCATGGATCTAAATTTTAGG
Source organism: Zingiber officinale (assembly GCF_018446385.1). Classification (NCBI taxonomy): domain Eukaryota; kingdom Viridiplantae; phylum Streptophyta; class Magnoliopsida; order Zingiberales; family Zingiberaceae; genus Zingiber; species Zingiber officinale. The sequence goes on from NC_055990.1 coordinate 85,414,454, forward strand.
TAAGCATACAAGCATAAGGAACATTCACCAACTCCTATACTAGATTACCTATCATAAAAACATAGTGAACATTCTTGGTTAGGTCTTAAATTTATCTAAATTCTTTGTTCAAGTTTTTGGACGAAACTTCAAAGAAGTGATCCAAGGTTTTTAAGCATTCTAACCTCATGGAAAATACATAAACAACTTGTACCACAGGTGAGGGGATACTTACTGTTGGTTGCTACTCGGAAAGCCTAGAGGTTCCACTGTACAAAAATTTTGTACAAAGGTCTGAACCTTTTCCTAGCTACCATGTGTTCTTTTAAATTAAATTTTGGATCGCCTGCGGAACTTAACACGTTTGATCCAAAACTTAATCTATTCGTTCTTTTAGGTTTTGACTTGGGTCTCCTGCGGAACTTAACACGTTCGACCCAAATCACCTTAAGTTATTAATTCCATTAAATATTAATTTCCATAATCGGTTCCCAGTACTGACGTGGCGAGGCACATGGCCTTCTTGGATATGGGAGCAACCACCACCGACTAGACAAAACCTTTTATAGAAAGCTAATATTTAATTTCCTAAAATAACTTTAGGTTAACCGAAAAGAACAATCAAATCACAAGGAAAAGAAAAACAAAAGAACACTATATCGAAAACAAATTCGAAACTCTAGAATCGTATGTCTCTTGTATTTAGTATTATTTCCAAAAATAACTAGTATGATGCGGAAATAAAAATTACTAGTTATACTTTTTAGAAAGACCTATTGATCTTCTACCGTATTCCTCTTCTAACCTCGGACGTTGTGTGGGCAACGATCTTCCGAGATGAGAACCACCAAGCACCTTCTTCTTCCTTGCAAGTTTCAGCCATTAAAACTTCTTCTAGGATGAAGAGGTTCGGCCACCACCACCATGCTCCAAGGGATGCTAGAAAAGAAGCTTCTTTTCTCTCCTTCTTCTCCTTCTTAGATCCGGCCACCAAAGGTAACTCCACCATGAGAAAGTTTCGGCCACGCAAAGGAGAGGAAAGAAAAGAAAGGGCCGGCCACACCCAAAGAAGAAAAGAGGGAGAAAAATAAATAGAGACATTCGCCTTGAAGCCTCCTCTACCCCCTCTTTTATAATCCTTGGTCTTGGCAAATAAGGAAAATTTAATAAAAAACTTCCTTAATTCTTTTGTCATTAAAAAGGAAAATTTATTTAATTAAAAATAATTTTTCTTTTCTATTTGTAATGGCCGGCCACCTTAATCCCTTTAATCAAGAAATTTTAATTCACACAAGAATTAAAACTTCCTAATTTGCTTTCAGAAATTTATAAAAATTTCTCAAATAATTTTTCCCTTCATGGTGGTTAATAAAAAGGAAATTTAATAAATTAAAATCTTTCTTTTAAACATGTGGATAAAAAGAAAGTTATCTCTAAAAAATTAAAATCTCTCTTAATCTACAAATAAGGAAAGATATCAAATCTTTTCTTAATCTTTTGTAGAAACTAATAAAAGAGAATTATTAATTTTTAAACTTTCTTTTAAATCATGAACATGTTTAAAAAGGAAAGTTTTCTTAAAATTTAAAATCCTCCTTTAATCAACAAATAAAGAAAGATTTCAAATTTAAAACTCTCTTTTAAACATGTAGATGATTTATAAATAAGGAAAGTTTTTACCAAAAATTAAAACCATCCTTTTAAACTACAAATAAGGAAAGAGATTAATCTCTTCTCTTAATCTTTTGAAGAAAGCTATAAAAGGAAATTTTTAATTTTTAAACTCTCTTTTAAAACCATGATATCCACATAAGAAATAATTTTAATAAAAATCCTTTTTAATATTCTAGTGGTCGGCCACCTAAGCTTGGGACCCATGCTTTGGCCGGCCACCTACATGGCTCATCCACTTGGTCTTGGCCGGCCCTAGCTTGGGTTCCAAGCTAGCTTGGCCGGCCCCATTGGATGGGTAAGAAGGTGGGTATGCGGTGGGTATAAATCTCTATATACTAGAGGCTACGATAGGGACCGAGAGGAGGAATTGGTTTTGGTCTCCCGATGAAATTAAGCATCCCGTGTTCGCCCCGAACACAACTTAATTTCATTAATAATAATTCATTCCACTAAAGAACTATTATTGAACTACCGCACCAATCCCAAATTACATTTTGGGCTCCTTCTTATTATGAGTGTGTTAGTCTCCCTGTGTTTAAGATAACAAATGTCCACTAATTAAGTAAGTTACTGACAACTCACTTAACTAATATCTAGCTCCAAGAGTAGTACCACTCAACTTCATCGTCATGTCGGACTAAGTCCACCTGCAGGGTTTAACATGACAATCCTTTTGAGCTCCTCTTGGGGACATTCTCAACCTAGTATCTCTAGGACACAGTTTCCTTCTATAATCAACAACACACACTATAAGTGATATCATTTCCCAACTTATCGGGCTTATTGATTCATCGAACTAAATCTCACCCAAAGACAAATTAAAGAAATAAATATCAAATATATGTGCTTGTTATTATATTAGGATTAAGAGCACACACTTCCATAATAACTGAGGTCTTTGTTTCTTTATAAAGTCAGTATAAAAGAAACGACCTCTAATGGTCCTACTCAATACACTCTAAGTGTACTAGTGTAATTATATAGTTAAGATAAACTAATACCTAATTACACTACGACCTTTAAATGGTTTGTTTCTTTCCATCTTGGTCGTGAGCTACTGTTTATAATTTATAAGGTACTAATAACATGATCCTCTGTGTGTGACACCACACACCATGTTATCTACAATATAAATTAATTGAACAACTACATTTATCACAAATGTAGACATTTGACCAATGTGATTCTTATTTCTAGATAAATATTTATACCAAAAGCTAGGCTTTTAGTATACACTCTAACACTTACAACTCGTTGTTTGTTTTTTTTTTTCCTAAGGAAGATGGTACCCTTGTGAAGAGGAAGAAGACACTTCTCTTCTTAGTTCTCTCTTTTCTTCTCTTGCTTGTAAGGAGTAGATCTTGAGGACTCCTTCTTGTGAATTAGTTTTTCTTATCAAGAAAAACCTTAGCTTGGATTTTCGGAAATGAGAGAAGGAGAGGTTTAGGTTTCGGTGGAGGAGGAAGAAGGAGGAGGAAGGAGGAAGAATTAATCAACTTTCTTTCCCTTTTTCTTCTCTCATTCCTATTTATTCCCCATGTAAATGAAACATGCCCTCATTCATCCCCTTAACTCCTCTATCTCTTCTCTCTCTTAATTCCCACCAAAATAGAGAAAAAGAAGGAAGAAAGGCAACTTGGCTTTTGCTTGCTTCTTTTCTTAACCAAGAGGAAGAGGAGGTAAGCTACTTGATTTTCTATTGTTCCCTTAATCATACTCTCACTTTTAACTACAATTCCCATTCTTTTCTATTCATATATTATTCATGACTCTAGTGGTTATCATACACCAATTTAACTCTATCATTTGTGGGAGGTTCAAGGTTCAAACCTTAACCTCTCTTTCTTTTTATTTCATTTTGGTTTCTATTTCCATTTCTCTTTTTCTTTTATTCTAAAAGAAAAATACCCATAGGTATAGCTTATCATTTTGTGGATGTTACAGTACCCCATACCTCATAGAAAGTTCATCCTCGAACTTAAAATAGCTCCGGATACTTCCATTTCATATCGTCTTCTCATTCCCAGGTGGCTTCATCGAACCGTTGATTTTGCCACAGGACTTTAACTAAGGGTACTTCTTTGTTTCTCAGTCTTTTGACATCTCGATCTAATATCTGAGCCGGTCAGCTCTCATAAGTTAGGTCCTCTTGCACTTGTACTGTCCGTGGTTCGATCACTTGGTCCGTGTTCGGAATACATTTCAGTAGCATCGAAACATGGAACACGTTGTGGATGGCCGACATCTCCTGAGGCAGCTCTATTTCATAAGCTACCTTGCTAATTATTTTCAGAACTTGATATGGTCCCACATAGTGCGGGCTTATCTTTCCCTTCTTACCAAAACCTAATTACTCCTTTCATAGGCTCAACCTTGAGGAATACTGAGTCTCCTACACTAAATTCCAATGGCCTTCATCGCTTATCCGCATAATTCTTCTGTCGACTCTGAGCAGTTTCTATTCTTTGGCGGATGTTCGGTATAGCACGGGTGGTGTTGTCGATGAATTCAATTTGAAATCCCATCTCTTTCTTTTCACCGCCTTCGCACCAACATATAGGGGATCTACATTTCCTCCCGTACAGAGCCTCGTAGGGCGCCATTCCAATAGTAGCCTGGTAACTATTGTTGTAGGCGAATTCCACTAAGCATAAATATCGGCACCAGCTCCCTTTGAAGTCTAAGGCGCAAGCTCGTAACATGTCTTCTAGTACTTGGTTCACCCTTTCTGTTTGTCCGTCGGTTTGAGGGTGGAAGACAGTACTGAATAATAGCTTCGTGCCAAGAGCCTTCTGAACACATTCCCAAAAATGTGAAATAAAGCGACCATCTCTATCAGAAATGATGGTCTTAGGAATCCCATGTAATCTAATAATTTCCTTGACATATAATTGAGCCAGTTGCTCAATTGAATAAGTCATCTTGATTGCTAGAAAATGGGCAGATTTGGTTAATCTATCAACGATTACCCATATAGTGTCATAGTCGTTCGTTGTCTTAGGAGATCCTGAAATAAAGTCCATAAAGATATCTTCCCATTTCCATTCTGGAATTTGGACAGGCTGCAGTAATCCTCCAGGCCTCTGGTGTTCTGCCTTAACCCTTTTGCAGGTCAGGCAGGTATTGACGTACTGAGCCACATCTCTTTTCATACTGGAACACCAGGTCAGGCAGGTATTAACCTCTCTTTCTTTTTATTTCTTTTTGGTTTCTATTTCAATTTTTCTTTTTCTTTTATTCTAAAAGAAAATACTCATAGGTATAGCTTATCATTTTGTGGGTGTTACAATGTCTAAGAAGATATTGCTTCGACTTGCTACATTTGGCTTAGTGGAACTAACTAAAGCTACCCCTTACTAATCTAACTAGTTAGACCAAAGTTTTGTATTAAGTTCAGTGGATATAACTATTTAAAAAATTTTGAATGCATGGTTACTCTAATGATGTTTAGGTGACTCACCACAACTCAGAGGTTTATCCAAAGAATACATGTTTGTTGAACCTAAAGCTAAACTTAAATCTAATATAAAGTTAAACCAAACTCTGAAATTCAATTTAACTCATCTCACAAAATCATAGGATTCTCTGATTGAAAAAATAGATCGAGTTAGATAACTAAGGATTAAATTAAATTAAATTATATTAAACTAAATTAAATTAAATTAAATTAAACTACATTAAATTAAAATGAATTAAATTAAATTAAATTAAATTTAAATCAATCAATCTAGTTAATAATGACTTCCACTTTTTGTAGAAAACCAAGTGAATATTGGATAGTGGTTATTCCAGACACATAATTGGGGATCACATCAAGTTTACTCAACTAACATACAAAAATGTCAAGGAATGGTTGCCTTTGGAAACAATGACAAACGTAAGGTAATTGGGATAGGAAATATCGAACTCAAAACTAACTTTATTGTTAAAAAGGTATTACTTGTTGAGAATTTTAAATACAATCTACTTAGCATTAGTCAGTTGTGTAATTCTAGATATAAGATTAGATTTCTATCTTCTGAATACTTAATCAAGCACATAGATAACCCTAACATAAACCTAAAAGGGTTTAGGAAGGATAATATCTATACAATTAACCTAACCATCTCTTCACTTAAGTGTCACTTGACACTGAAAGAAGAAACCTAGTTATGACATAAAAGAATGTCCCACACAAATTTTAGAAACCTAAATAAATTAAATGACTTAGAGGCTTACCAAAATTATCTAACTTAGATTCAACAATCTGTAAATCTTGTCAATAAGTAAAGCAAATCAAATCAACTCACAAATCAACAAATTAAACTCAAACAAATTCTATACTAGAATTGTTGCACCTAGACCTATTTGACTCCCATGGAATCAAATCAATAAATGGGAGACTCTATTGTCTAGTAATAGTAGATGATTACTCAAAATTCACCTGGGTGAAATTTTTAAAAAATAAAGATGAAACATTTAAAGTCTTCAATAATTTTGCAAACAAACTAAAAATGGAAAAGACCAAAAAATTAAATGAATTAGAAGTAATAATGAAGGCAAAAAAATACAAAAGTACATTAATCATGTTAAGCAGTCTTTTTTCAGCTAATTCTAACTAGACAGTAATACTTAACTTGACTGACTAAGTGTATACTGCTATCTTCTAGTAGTTAGTTAGTAGTTGAAAGTTAGATATTTAAGGACCAATTTTAGATGAGTACTTTTAAACTAAGTTTTTTTTGTTAAATTATTCTTTATCAATATTATAAATAAATTCCTAACTAAAGTTAATTTTTTAATTAACTTACTTATTAAATAATTAAACTAATTACTTATTAAACAAATTAATTAAACTGTACCTTAAATTAATTTTTAACATAAGATTAACTTAATTTTTAAAGTTAATCTCTTGAATAAAAATAATTTCTTAATTTAATTAATTTTTAAACTAATTACTTCTTAACTTAATTTTTTTTATTAAATAAATTCTTAAACAAATTAATTAATTTTTAACTTAAATCTATCTTTTAACTTAATTAAAATGGTTAATTAAAATCCTTTCTAATTACTTATCTCAACATAAATTCTTTTAACCCTAATTAATTTTTAAAACAAATTAATTATCCTTTAACTTAAAGTTAACTAATATTCTAACTTAAATTAACTTAATTTTTACCTTGATTTATTTTTAACATTATTAATTTATTAGCTAATTTCTTAACTTAAAATATTTCTATACAACTCAATTAACCTTCAATTAAAATAAATAAATAAATTTTAAAAAACAAAACAAAAAACCAAGTACCCTTCACCGCCATGGTAAAAACCACGGGCGAGTGCCCTAGGTTTTGGACTCCAGGCGCCTGAACAAAGTTCCGGGCACCCATCTCCATCGCCCCTCTCTAGGTGCCCGGACTGCCCTATAATAGGGACAGTAAGGGCCCCCCCCCCCCCCCCCCCCCCTAACTGGGCTTTACAGCAAAAGTAAAAAAAAAAGGAGAAAGAAATTTTTTTTGGTTCTTACGCCATTGCGGATCAACCAAGGTCGTCAGTTCTGTTATAACTATTCACGATGCCTCGATAATTTATTTTTCCTAACTTTATTTTAGTTGTTTTATTATTTTATCATTTTATTTTTAGGATATTTTTTGTTAATTAGGAAATAATCACATCCTGGTGCTGGCCTCTCAACTACTAGTACGGACCCTAAGTTTCCTACTGATGAACTTAGGATTAGATTTTCCTCTACTATATATGTTCTCATACTTTCTAGATATCTGGATAGACATTTCTTCATGCGATCATGCATTCCCGCTATTGAGGTCATTGATTATTATAGTTTACAACGTCTAGTTTATTGTTCTAGTTTAGTCAACATAGATCTCTGTGTTGAAATGTATAATTACTTAGTTAGAGTTGATGATCTTACCTACACCACTAGGGCCGATGGTATAGATGTTACATTATCCACTACTATCATCCGGGACTTTTTGGGATTACAACCATCCGCATGCCCCTTCCAGTGCTACCCTCCTCGAGATCCATCATGTGGTGATCCCTACTCACATATTACGCTCGATACAATCTATTCATATTTTTTTAGGTGGTCAGCGTGTACCAATTGTGACCCTGTTTTGATCAATCACCTTAGAGTCTATGACTGTGCCCTATATAGGATCTTAGTCACATACATTTTGCCTCTGACCACTCACGATGTAGCAATGATGTGTCCTTTTCATTCATTTCTCCTTTATGCATTATGTTATAGGTTAGATATAGACATTAGTTTACACATATTTTATATCATCCTCTATTCAACTGGTATTACCACTATCTAGTGGGTCTACATGCCCTATTGCCACATTTTGACCACCTACATAGCCTCATTGGGCATTGATGTCACCACGGGTGATGTCAGAGCCCTAAATGAGTTTCATATGATAGGTGCTAGGAACCTTTCCTTAGCTGGTGTACATATAGATGATAAGTGTGTCCTATCTTGGAGGAGAGAGGCCCAACACCAGCCTAACCCAGCATCCTAGCCTCCACCTAATCTAGTAGCCCAGCCTAGTGTGATTCTGCGGCCTAGGATCAGCTTGATCCAGCTCCAAGAGAGGAGGCAGAGATAGATGAGTACATTTATAATCTTTTTAGGATGCTTGCGCCTCTAGTCCCTCATACGTTAGATAATAGAGTTAACAAACTTGAGGGATCCATGACAAGTCTTCGATAGGAGGTTTCTAGCCTTCGACGGGAGGTCACCGACCTTTGACAGGACATCTCAAATCTTCGAGAGGAGGGACAAACTCGTCAGACTGAGTTGATAGAATTGATATGATCTTTAGGTTTTGACCCCAAACATCATCCTCTCAGTAGATCAATTTCTAGTTTATCTAACCGACGTTATTTAGTGTTCTCTTGAGATATATCTTATATATCATAGTAGGTTGACTATTCATGCTAACCATGGTTACTAGTTGTTTAAGCTCTTTTATTTCATTATTCTTATTATTTCACCTACTTTTTTTTAATTGTTGTCACACCCAAAGTTCAATAGTCAGACATCACAATTATCCTGACGCACTCTACCAAGATAAATCATGTCACTTTACTTTGTCAAAACCTAACTACAATTGATTGAGCTAGTAGTGAGTACCAATCTTTGGTATGCATATGAAAAGGACCTAATTACGATTAAACTACACATGTATTGCGTATAATCATGGCATATCATGGCATACATCAACATATATGCTAAATAGAATGTGACATGGTTATGATCCTATCTACTATGATATTCTCAAGCTAATGAGAAGATTGAAAGGTCAACCTCGGTAAAACAACATCTTCTCTAAGTGTTTCCTTAGTCATCGTGTGTCATTGTCCTTCTCCCTTCTTTTTCACTATCATCCCGCAGACTAGTTCTTTTCTAATTTGTACATTACAAAATCTAAGAAAATCTTGAGTTACATTCGAGGGTAATCTAAAAAAAATCTTGTTTTACAATAAGAATGAAAAAAGATGAAGGCACGACACACAGGTCGTATTATGAATTACAATATACACACAATCATATTGGGGTAAAGGGTCATAATCATGCACCATGTCATATAACATTCACAATAGATCTATGACATATAATTTAGTATGATTTTAACAATGAATTATAAGTGCAATGCCACGGTAGTCCCATAATACCACAACAGATTATGAGCAGCAACGAATTATGAGTTGATGTTATACCTAAGACCACCACATACCCAAGACCAATAAAACTATTCACAATAGTTTGTGTGTTGCACACAATCTATTCTCAACAGATGCCAACTCGAGACCACCTATAGTCATGTATATTTCTTTCAAACAAAATCAGACAATAGCATGCGTTCATATCATATATGAAGATGCTATATCCTTTAGTTCATTCAGCACAAAACAAATACTCATAACATGATGCAAATCATAATAAAAATCCTTATGTAGTTTCTATATCACATATTGAAATATTACTACAACTTAGTATATGCCTTCGCAAGCAGCTCTGATACCACTATAAGTATCTTGAGTGCAAAACAACACAACCATAGTGGAATAAACAATAAGTTCCTTTCATAAATATCCTTATGAAGGAAACCATATACTAGTTGTGATGAGAGTTATACCTTTGTTGCGTAAACATAAACTCTCGACAGCAACTTTACCCTCAGTGGATCTCAGCACGATCAAGTAGTCGCACCTCTATGGTATCCACACTAACATGTTTCGTCTATCTCATGAACTCATGATTTGGATAAGAACTACCTTCGTGATGCGACAAGAGATGGTTTGGCCAAGAGAGGATTCAACCAAGAGGAAGAAGATGAGAAAGAAGGAGAAGATCAAAAGTCACTCATGAAAAATGAGCTTAAAAGGTCTTTTAAATTCTTCAAGGAATACAAGAGTCTTAAGGAATACCATGAGTCTTTGTCTTTTGATCTTCTTCCAATAATAATACCAATTAATCTACATTATCCTCTTAATGGGTCTTATACGTGTAGGATTCGAGATTGAAACAAACCTCTCTGACTTGATGATGGTTACGATGATTCTACAACTAAGGTGGGTAGATTCTGTTTGTCTTTTGTGAGATTTGATTATAGTGTATAATTGATTACTACCATGTTTTGATTGAGTCATAGTTACTCGCTTACCTTAAATCTATTCTATATTGCCCCTGAGTTTGATACCTTATTATTTATCCTTAGATTTTGACCTATTGCTGATAGCTATGTAGTCTTGTTGTTATTCATGATTGGGTTTATATATATGCATGGTATTACCAGACTATAGTCTAATTATAGGTTTATGTTCATGCATTTATATTAGAGTATGCTTATATACTTAGGCTCGTGCCTATAGGATATTGATGTATATGTAGTATAGTTGTATACTTATGAGGGCATATATTAGTGAGATGGTACGTGATGGAAATCACTCCCTAGCAGAGGGGTAGCATATTCCACAAGGATTTTCTCTTTGGATCAACCCTTTGGATTACTTAATCTTCACCTCATTGTTTATTATATGTGTGATGATACCATGGAATTAGTTGAGATATTAATATTAGATGACTAGTATTCTCTTGATGAGGTTAGTTGAATATCATTTTGGGGACCTGATTGTCTATTTTTTGTCTATATTTTAGTAGGTTTATATTGTAGTATAGGATACCGAGTATCCAAGTAGACCCTTACTTGTTATATAGGCTCATGCCTATATGTCAGTAAGATAATACCTTAGTGTAGTATTTTGAGTATCCTACTAGACCCATAGTTAGTATATCCTGTCGACTATTGTCTCCCATTCGTGGTTGAGAAAGTCATCAGTGACCGTTAGTATAATCTATCAACCATTGTCTCCCATTCATGATTGAGAGAGTCGTTAGTGATCGTTATTATAACCTATTGACCATTATCTTCCATTTATGGTTGAGAGAGTCATCAGTGACTGTTAGTATATCCTGTCGACCATTGTCTCCCATTCATGGTTGAGAGAGTTGTCAGTGATCATGACGTATATGACTTCCCACGAGACCATTTATGGTAGTGAGTTTGCGTGCAGTATGTAACTAGACAGCTACTTATATACCCTATTTGCCCATGAGACAATACGTGGTAGCGAGTTCGCCCATAGATAGTGACTATTTCTTTATCTTGTCTGCCTATAAGATCATTCATGGTAGTGAGTTCGCCTGCAGATAGTGACTATTTGTTTAACTGACTACCCACGGGACCATCCGTGATAGAGCGTTCTCCTATAGTCAGTGTTTGTTATATACTTGCTATATTCAATCATGTATTTATTCATGTAGGTTGGATATACTTTATGCACACCCGATTTGTTGGTTATACTTGGTTGAGTAGGTTAGTGAAGTGCTATGTTATTGATTATACTTTTGGTTAGCTGATGATTATATTGGGACACCTATATTGGTTAGCAAGTATTTTACTTGAGACTGCATCCTTTGATCTCATGACAGTATATTATTCTTGCACTATTTTATTCTACCCACTAAGTTGTTGTACTCACTGCCCTTTTCTTTTTCTTTGACTTTTAGGTTAACAAATAGAGGATGTGTATTGCTTAGAGGTCCTGGCTGTCAGTGCCGCTTGAGTTGGATTTATGTTGAGTTGCTTTGTTTTATTGCTTCCATTGCTTATAGTTATAGTTCTTTCTATTCTGGATTTTTTAATGTTTACATGTACATACATACATATATGCATTGTCATTTGTGACTTGGTGTTATTATATTACATTGGTATTTCATGTTGGCTTGAATTGGTTTGATATTGTATTTTTCTATATTATTACTAGGGGGTACCATCCTGTTTGGCGGATAAGTATACTCTCAGGGCTGACATCTATACTCTCTCTCCTTCTCTCTCTCTTCTCAACCTCTCTCTTATGTACATGACCATAAACCACTTTCGAATATCTAGATAACTCACCATATTATGTCAATTAGTGTTTAATCAACAATCTGCATGGGATTGATATTTTATTACTTGATGACAACCGTGCACGTGCAGATTGTACACATCGCAACCCAACAGTATTTAGGTAGTTGATATTCATTAAGCATTGTCCTAGTGACTTCTTGTAGGGTCCTATTTTTTCTTTCTAGTACTCCATTTTGTTAGGGTGTTTTAGAGCATGAAAATTCCTGGTGATATCCATTTTCAAAACAAAATTTTGTAAACTTATTGTTTTTAAATTCCCCACCATTATCACTCCTTATCCTTTTAATTTTTTTGCTATTTTTCATTTTCAATTTATTTACAGAAGTTACTGAATATTTCAAATATTTCATCTTTTTTCTTAAGAATTTTACCTAAGTGAATTTTGAATAATCATCGATTATTACTAGGCAATATAGACTACCATTATTTATTTTAAATCCATGTGAGTCAAATAGATCTAAATGTAATAGCTCTAGTATAGAGTTGGTTTGAGTTTGATTAGTCAATTTATGGGTTGATTTGGATTGTTTCGCTTGTTGGCAAGCATTACAAATTGTAGCATCTAAGTTAGGTAATTTTGGTAGTCCTCTAACTAATTCATTTAATTTAGTGAGATTTCTAAAGTGAGTGTAGGGCAATCTTCTTTGCCATAGACAATTTTCCTCTTTTTGTGTTAGATGACACTTAACTGAGGAGCTGACTAAGTTAATTATGTAAATATTATCATTCCTAAGTCCTTTTAATTTTATAGTGGGGTTTTTTATATGTTTAATTAAATATCCAGTTGATAAGAACCTAACCATGTAATCTGAGTCACAAAATTGATAGATGCTAAGCAAGTTAAATTTGAAATTTACAACAAGTAATACTTTGTGGATAAAGAAATTTGACTCAAAGTTTAATGTTACCTATGTCAATTACCTTAAGTTTGCTATTATTTCCAAAGGCAACTATTCCTAGGCTTTATATTTTAATTTGGTGAATTTAGTGGGATCCCCAGTCATATGTCTAGTGTAACCACTATCCATGATCTACTAAATTTCTTCACAGAAAAAAAGAGTCAAGATTAAGCTTAGATAAGTTTAACTTAATGATGTGAGCCAAGAAGAGGCATTGAAGGAAATTGTGGGGCCCATGACGAGATCCAAGACTAAGAGAATGAAGCAAGCTTGGAAGGCTTAATAATGGGGCTCAAGGAAAAGGAGGATCAATGCAAAATGGAGGCAACAACTAAATGGATCACATTCCTTCAAATTGAAAGTGAAATTGGACCAACATGAGGATCATTTTCGTATGAATTTTTGGGGGGTTTTTCTAAAGTGACTTTTGATGTCCTTTGTGGGTTTTAAAGTATTTTTGAGAGTTCCTAAGCTAGTATAATAAATACCATGCATGCATGGTTGCATTAAGCTAATATTAGGGATTAGAGGTTGCATTAGTGGATAATAAATACCATGCATGCAAGCATGATATTTATTGCATAATTAGTCCATAGTTGATCTTAAGGGATGTTAAATAGGAGAACTCTTGTATGGAAAATCAAGTAAGTTTGAATGAAAATTTTAGTTTCTCTTTGGTGAGAGCTTCCTTCTAGTTCTTAGGCAAAGAACTAATTCCGATCTTATCAAGGCAACTTGTGGCGATCAAACTCCATGACTTATCACTCACCTTCTCATCTTGCTTGAGTGTGCGTCAATACCCTTCCTCAAGCAGAATTTCAAGGTGATTCATTTACAAGGTTTCTTATCATTTGGTATCAAAGCCTTGGCTCCTTGATTTTCAAGTTTGTGTCATGTTTTCATCTTTGTTCTTATCCATCTTTGTTGATCTCTCCATCCCTATCTGTCGTAAATTTCTATTCACTATTTTGGTCCTCAACTCAAAAAAAAAAGAAGGAAAATTCAGAAAAAAAAGGAAGAATCATTAGTCAATGGTTTCTGATTAAAAAAAGAAAAGAAAAAAAGGAGGATTTGAGAATTGAAAGGACTCAATATTTGTAACACCCGTAGGGTCTCAAGCAAATTATATATATATTTTTCATAATTAGAAAGGGCTTTTATGTGGGTTTCTTTTAAAAATGAAAAAAAAAATAGAACCAAAAATAAGCAAGACCAAGGTTTGAACCTTGAACCTCTTAGCAAGTGACAAGTATTATGTGATATGTGATAACCGGTAGCCCCAACAGGGGAGCGCTGTTAGAAAGAAAGGGGGAATTGTAGTTAAGAGGATGGGACACCTTTCTCCTCTTTAGAATGAAAAGTTTGGTTTCTCTTCTTTCACGAAGAATAAATGAGAAAAGTGATTAAGTGAGGAAACAAGAGGATGGGAAGTTGTTTTCTTCCTCCTCTTTTCATTTAGAATAAGAAAGAATAAGAGGCAAGGGAATGCAAACTTTGCTTTCTCCTCTCTCCTTCTTCCTCCTTCTTCTTCCTCCATCGAAACTAGTTCTTTCCCTTCTTCTTCTTCTTCTTTCTTTCTTTCTTCTTTTCCGGAAACAAGCCTAGGGTTCATCCTTAGGAAGACTTCACAAGGAGGAGTCCTCAAGGCCTAAGTCTTCATACAAACAAAATATACAAGGGGGAGTCCTAGAAGCGGAGGATCTTCCTTGTTTTCTCTCCACAAGGGTATTCTTTTGTGATATACCAAGCGAGAGGAAGTAAGTATCTCCCTCACCTACAGTTCAAGTAGCTTTCGAGGTTTTCATGTTTTAAAGTTGCTAAAAACCTAGAACCATGCTCTTAGGGTTTCGTCCAAGAAGGAATAAAATGGATTTGAGAAAGTTTTTAAAACCCAAACTACGCTTGCTTATAATTCCTTATGGTATGTGATCCACTATATTATGTTAGTTAAGGTTTTCATGTTTTAAGGTTGCTAAAAACCTTGAACCATGCTCTTAGGGTTTCAGCCAAGAAGGAATAAAATGGATTTGAGAAAGTTTTTAAAACCCAAACTATGCTTGCTTATGATTCTTTATGGTATGTGATCCACTATATTATGTTAGTTAAGGTTTTCATGTTTTAAAGTTGCTAAAAACCTAGAACCATGCTCTTAGGGTTTCGGCCAAGAAGAAATAAAAAGGACTTGAGAAAGTTTTAAAACCTAAACTATGCTTGCTTATGATTCCTTATGGTATGTGATCCACTATATTATGTTAGTTAAGGTTTTCATGTTTTAAAGTTGCTAAAAACCTAGAACCATGCTCTTAGGGTTTCGGCCAAGAACTAATAAAATGGATTTGAGAAAATTTTTAAAACCCAAACTATGCTTGCTTATGATTCCTTATGGTATGTGATCCACTATATTATGTTAGTTAAGGTTTTCATGTTTTAAAGTTGCTAAAAACTTTAGATCATGTCCATGCAAGTTTCGGCCAAGATGTGAATTAGGATTTGTGGAAAGTTCAAAACCCTGACAATGCATGATAATGACTCTCTATGTTATGCTATGTGATATGTGAACTTATGTCACCATCTTTTGCTTATGAAAAGATTATGTATGATGAAATGCCTAAGAGATGCTTCCCTTTAAGTTGGGACAAAGAGCACTCTTCATGATATGACAAGAACATGATATGCTTCATTATATGACAAGAACATGATATGTTTCACGATATGACAACAACATGATATGCTTCATTATATGACAAGAACATGATATGCTTCATGATATGACAAGAACATGATATGCTTCATGATATGACAAGAACATGCTATGTTTCATGATATGACAAGAATATGATATGTTATTTTACTTTTGTATTGGCTTATACCGGACCCTAAGAATGGTCGATGGGATGGGCTCCTAAGTTGCCCCTAGGTCGATGGTCAAGGAAACAGGCCTAGTTCCTAGTAGGTTCTAGATTAGCTACCTCGGATTTATTTAGGATGCGTGCAATTCATGTATGTGGTACAATGTCAGACCCTCATGTTGAGATTTATGTTTAAGTACCTACATGTTATATGTTTTCAAAAGAACATCTTGCATATACTTATTTCATGCTATATGATTTTGGATATATGTTTTCAAAATAACATCTGGAATATACTTATTTCATGCTATATGATTTTGGATATATATGTTTTCAAAAGAACATCTTGCATATACTTATTTCATGCTATATGAGTTTTATGCTTTCATATGCTATGTGTTAGGATATATACTAAAAGTCTAGCTTTTGGCATAAACATTTATCTAGAAATAAGAATCATATTGGTCAAATGTCTACATTTATGATAAATGTAGTTGTTCAATTAATTTATACTGTAGATAACATGGTGTGTGGTGTCACACACACAGGATCATGTTATCAGTATCTTATAAATTATAAAAAGTAGCTCACGACCAAGATGGAAAGGAACAAACCATTGGAAGGTCGTAGTGTAATTAGGTATTATTTATCTTAACTATATAATTACACTAGTACACTTAGAGTGTATTGAGTAGGACCATTAGAGGTCATTTCTTTTTATACTGACTTTATAAAGAAACAAAGACCTCAGTTATTATGGAAGTGTGTGCTCTTAATCCTAATATAATAACAAGCACATATATTTGATATTTATTTCTTTAATTTTTCAAGGGGTGAGATTTAGTTCGATAAATCAATAAGCCCGATAAGTTGGGAAATAATATCACTTATATTGTGTGTTGTTGATTATAGAAGAAACTGTGTCCTAGTAATCTAGGTTGAGAATGTCCCCAAGAGGAGCTCGTAAGGATTGTCATGTTAAACCTTGCAGGTGATCTTAGTCCGACATGACGATGAAGTTGAGTGGTACTACTCTTGGAGCTAGATATTAATTAAGTGAATTGTCAGTAACTTACTTAATTAGTGGACATTGGTTATCTTAAACACAGGGAGACTAACAAACTCATAATAAGAAGGAGCCCAAAATGTAATTTGAGATTGGTGCGGTAGTTCAATAATAGTTCTTTAGTGGAATGAATTATTATTGATGAAATTAAGTTGAGTGTTCGGGGCGAACACGGGATGCTTAATTTCATCGGGAGACCAAAACCAATTCCTTTTCTTGGTCCCTATCGTAGCCTCTTGTATATAGAGATTTATACCCACCACATACCCACCTTCTTACCCATCCAATGGGGCCGGCCAAGCTAGCATGGAACCCAAGCTAGGGCCGGCCAAGACCAAGTGGATGAGCCAAGTTGGTGGCCGGCCAAAGCTTGGGTCCAAGCTTAGGTGGCCATCCACTAGAATATTAAAATGGATTTTTATTTAAATTATTTCTTATGTGGATATCATGGTTTTAAAAGAGAGTTTAAAAAATTTAAAATTTCCTTTTATAGCTTTCTACAAAAGATTAAGAGAAGAGATTAATCTCTTTCCTTATTTGTAGATTAAAAGGATGGTTTTAATTTTTGGTAAAAACTTTCCTTATTTGTAAATCATCTACATGTTTAAAAGAGAGTTTAAAATTTGAAATCTTTCCTTATTTGTTAATTAAAAGGTTGATTTTAAATTTTAAGAAAACTTTCCTTTTTAATCGTGTTCATGTTTTAAAAGAGAGTTTAAAAATTAAATATTCTCATTTATAAGTTTCTACAAGAGATTAAGAAAAGATTTGATATCTTTCCTTATTTGTAGATTAAAAGAGAATTTAATTTTTAGAGATAACTTTCTTTTTATCCACATGTTTAAAAGAAAGATTTTAATTTATAAAATTTTCTTTTTATTAACCAATCATGAAGGGATTAAAATTATTGGAGAAATTTTTATAAATTTCCGGAAACAAATTAGGAAGTTTTAATTCTTGTTTTAATTAAAACTTTCCTTGATTTGGGGCTTCAGGTGGCCGGTCATTGTTATTAAGAAAAGAAAATTATTTTTAATTAAATAATTTTTTTTCATGGCAAAAGAATTATGGAAGTTTTTTATTAAATTTCCTTATTTGCCAAGACCAAGGATTATAAAAGAGGGGGTAGAGGAGGCTTCATGCCTAACAACTCTATTCTATTTTCTCCCTCTTTTCTTCCTTGGTGTGGCCGGCCCTTTGTAACATCCACAAAATTATAAGATAAGTATATGGGTGTTATTTTCTTTAGAGCATAAAAATAAAAAGAATAAGAGAAAAGGAAAAAATAGAAACCAAAATAGAATAAGAAGAGGTGAGGTTAAGTATTGAACCTTGAACCTCCCACAAGTAATAGAGTTAAATTAATGGATGGAACCACTAGAGTAATGAATGATAAGTGAATAAAAGAGAATGGAATTGGTAGTTAAAGGAGAGAAGATGGTTAAGTAAAGGAACAAGAGAAAACCAAATTTGCTTACCTTCTCTTCCTCTTGGTTAAGAGAAGAAGCAAGCAAAAGATAGATTGCCTACTTCCCTCCCTCTCTCTATTTTCGTGGGATTAAAGGAATGAGGGAAAAGAGGAGTTGAGGGAATGAATGAAGACATGCTTCATTTACAAAGGAATAAATAGGATTGGGAGAAGAAAAGCAAGAGATTTAATTCTTCTTCTTCCTCCTTCCTTCTCCTTCTTCATTCTCCACCGAAACCAAGAGCCCCTCCTTCTCCTTATTCTAAAATCTAGGCTAAGTTTCCTCTCCAAGAAAACTAAATTACAAGAAGAAACCTTCAAGATCTACCCCTTCCAAGCAAGAGAAACAAAAGGAGGTGCAAGAAGAAGAAGCTCTCTCCTTCCTTTGCACCTAGGGTACCTTTTTACTTAAGAAATACCACAAGCGAAAGGATGTAAGTGTCTCCTCACCTGTGGTACAAGTAGTTCATAGGTGCTTTCCTTTATGAAAATAGATTTCTAAAAACTTAAGGTGTGATCCATGGTAAATTCGGCCAACAAGAATAAGACCCTTAGGAAAAATGAAGTCCTAAATATGCTCACCATGATTTTTATGATATGTACTTTTTTTTATAAGAGATTTGTTTAGTATTCTCATACTTGTATGTTGCTTAGAATTAAGATTTCTCTCCTTAAAACTCTCGGCCAAGACAAAATTAAGGACCTAGGAGAACTTGAAACCTAAACCAAGCATGCCATGATTTTCCTTATGACAAGATATGAAGTTAACATGATATTCTCTTGCTTGTATGTTGATTGGAACGGTATTTCATGCTCATGAGGTTTCGGCCATAACAAGTTTAAGGGCCTAGGAAACTTAGAACCTAACCTAGTTATGCTCATGATGTTCCTTGTAATAATTGCTATGAAATTGATTTAGGGTTCCCATGCTTTTATGACACTTGAAACCTAGTTCCAAGCTTTACAAGTTTCGGCCATAACAAGTTTAAGGGCCTAGGAAACTTAGAACCTAACCTAATTATACTCATGATGTTCCTTGTAATAATGGCTATGAAATTGGTTTAGGGTTCCCATGGTTTTATGCCACTTGAAAACCTAGTTGCATACTTAACAAGTTTCGGCCACATTAGGTTTAAAGACTTAGGAAGCTTAGAACCCAAACTAAACTTTCTCAAGATGTTCCTTGTGATAAATGTTATGATATTGGTTTAGGGTTCACATGCATTCATGCTACTTGTAACCTAGAATTGTGTTTACTAGGGTTTCGGCCATGACAAGTTTACAAGCTTAGGAAACCTAGAACCTAAACTAACCATGCTCATGATGTTCCTTATGGTATATGATATGATATTAGTTTAGGGTTCACATGCTTGTATGTTGATTGTAACCAAATGTGATGCTTGATAAGTTTCGGCCATGACATGTTTAAAGACTTAGGAAGCTTGGAACCCAAACTAAACATGCTCAAGATGTTCCTTATGATATATGTTATGATATTTATTTAGGGTTCACATGCTTTCATGCTACTTGTAACCTAGAATTGTGCTTACTAGTGTTTCGGCCATGACAAGTTTACAAGCTTAGGAAACCTAGAACCTAAACTAACCATGCTCATGATGTTCCTTATGGTATATGATATGATATTAGTTTAGGGTTCACATGCTTGTATGTTGATTGTAACCAAATGTGATGCTTGATAAGTTTTAGCCAAGACATGTTTAAAGACTTAGGAAGCTTGGAACCCAAACTAAACATGCTCAAGATGTTCCTTATGATATATGTTATGATATTTATTTAGGGTCCCCATGCTTTCATGCTACTTGTAACCTAGAAACATGCTTGCTAGGTTTCGGCCATGACAAGAATAAAGGCTTAACTTAGAACCCATGTTAAACATGCTCATGATGTTCCTTATGATATATGATATGATGATGATTTGGGTTCATATGCTTTTATGGTGCTTGTTAACCTAGTCAACAACTACATGTTTCGGCCACTTCATGATATTTGGGGTTAGAGACCCAATTATGAAATTCTATGTGTCTCACATGCAATGCTTCATGATATGATAAGAATATGCTATGCTTCTATGCTCATTTATGTATGCTTATGACCTATGCATGATGATGACCCGTATGATGTGTTATGTGCCCAAATTCATGATGTGTTGTGTGCCCAATTATGCATGCATTTATGATGTGCTATCTGCCCAAATTCATGATGTGCTGTGTGACCAATTATGCATACGATCATGATGTGATGTGTGCCCAAATTCATGATGTGTTGTGTGCCCAAGTATGCATGCTTTATGTTATGCCTAAGAGTTGCTTCCCTATTAGTTGGGACTAAGAGCACTCTTCATGATATGAAAAGAAATATAATATGCATGATATGATAAGAATTATGATATGTATGACATGCTACTTTACTTTTTATGGCTTGTACCAAGGGTGTGCTCCATAAGCACCCTGGGGTCGATGGACTAAGAAACGGGCCTCGTTAGGGATGGGCTCCTAAGTGCCCCTAGGTCGATGGACTAAGAAACGTGCCTAGTATGTATGCCTTGTAGGGTTCGAGACTTGCTACCTTGGACCAACATAGGACGCGCGCATTTATGTATGTGGTACAAGCCGGGACCCTAATCATGTTGAGATTATGTTTAAGTATGTATGTAATAAGTTTTGAAAAGACATGTTGCATATATTTTTCATGATACATGTTTTGAAAGTCATCTCGCATAATACTTATGACTATGTTATGATATGCCAGGATGCAGTTTATGATTATGTTATGGTATGCCATGATACTACGATTATGTTATGTTATGCTAGGATGCACTTTATGATTATGTTATGATATGCCATGATACTACGATTATGTTATGTTATGCTAGGATGCACTTTATGATTATGTTATGATATGCCATGATACTACGATTATGCTATGTTATGCTAGGATGCACTTTATGATATGCCATGATACCTTACGATTACGTTACGATATGATGCTTCTATACATGATATGATGAGTTGTTTTTATGTATTATGTCTATGAATATGATATGCTTTATGTCTTTATGTTATGCTTTACGGTTTTTGTGAGTAGGAAGGATCTTACTGAGCCTTGTGTGCTCATAGCTTACTTTCCTTGTACCACAGATAAAGGCAAGGAATGGATGTACTAAGGGAGCAGCAGGAGGGGAAAGATGGATGTGTGTAGTAGTGGCTCGGCTAAAAGAGAAAGACCTACTTTTATTTAATAAGAATTATGCTTATGTCGTTATTTCATGACTCCATAACATTTCATCCTGCATATTAGTATTATGGTATAAATTCATGAAAAACATGCCATGTGACCTTATGTGATAGGTAGTTAGTAATGATGATTTGAAAAGTAGAAGAAGAGTTTTAAAAAAAAAAGAAAAAAAAATATACTATAAACTAGACTTCCGCTGTGTTTAAATAGAGAAGATTATTAACAAACAAATAAGTAAGATAAGATAAGAAGAAAAAGAAAGGTAATCCCTCGTCAACTTGAGCAGGAAGGGGCGGGGCGTTACACCCTTCTCCTTTTCTCTCTTCCTCTTGTGTGGCTGAAATCCTTTATCTCTTGGAGCTTGTGTAACACCTGCCCTCCCTACTAACCCTAAGGGACGGGGCTACGATACTCAACGTACATATTATAGCGGAAGACTTAAAATCATTTTTCTTGGTTTAATAAAAACCGAACTACTACACTAATATGGTTTCCATAACATGATAACAAGTTAAATAGAAACATAACATCAAGTCAACCATGTAGTACTACAATTTATGAAACCAAAGTGTAATTCCTAAAAGTTCTTAAAGCAGGTTCTTATTTGGTTGCCTAGCCACCGCCACACACATCTCTTTGCCTCTCCTGCTGCTCCTTTAGCTCATCCAGCTTTTTCCTTTATCTGTGGTACAAGGAAAGTAAGCTATGAGCACTCATGGCTCAGTAAGTTCCTTTCCAACTCACTAAAACCATAAATCATTACATAATCAAAGAATATATCAACATAACATGATCTCAACTAGTCATGGCATAACATATCATACTCTTTAAGTATATCATGCAATATAACAAAATCATAATTAATCATGGCATATCATCTCTTAAAGCATAGCATGAAATATAACATAATCATATCTAATCATGACATCTCATCTCTTAAAGCATGACATGAAACATATCATAGTCATATCTAATCATGGCATATCATAAATCATAGCATTATCACAACATGATCATAAAATATATGCAATATGATTTTGAAAACATGTATCCGAAAAACATGTGTATGTCTCATAACCTTTTAAAACCATTTTTCTTACATATATACTTGAACATAATATCAACATATTCAGGGCCCCGGATTGTACCATACATACATAACATAAATGCGCGCGTCCTAAGTATATCCAAGGTAGCAAGTCTTGAATCATACTAGGAACTAGGTCAAGATCACAAAGCATGGCCTAGGGGCATACTTAGAGAGTCCATCCCTTATCAGCCTAGATCACAAAGCAAGGCCTAAGGACGTACTAAGGAGCCCATCCCTTATTAGCCTAGATCACAAAGCAAGGCTTAGGGCATACTAAGGAGCCCATCCCTTATTAGCCTAGATCATAAAGCAAGGCCTATAGACTGATTAGGAGTCCACCCTTGGTACAAGCCTTACAAAGTAAAGTAGCATGTATAAAAATGCATCATTTAGTCACATAGCATAGCATAAAAGTATGCATCACTTAGGCATACATTATGTCATAAAAGTATGCATCACTTAGGCATACATCATATCATAAAAAGTATGCATAACTTAGGCATACATCATGTCTTGAGAAAGTATGCATCACTTAGGCATACATCATATCATCAAAAAGTATGCATCACTTAGGCATACATCATGTCTTGAGAAAGTATGCATCACTTAGGCATACATCATATCATAAAAAGTATGCATCACTTAGGCATACATCATGTCTTGAGAAAGCATGCATATTTCTATCCACATAGCATATCATAAAAACAAGCATATTCCAAGCACATAGCATATCATTAAAGCATGCATATTTCTACTCACATAGCATATCATTAAATCATGCATATTTCTAAGCACATAACATATCATTAAAACATGCATATCTCTATCCACATATCATATCATAAAAAGGTATAAATCACAAGCATACATGATTAAGCATAAGGGTGTATCATGTGATTATACTATCATAAGAAACATGGTAACATAGTTAACTTAGGTTCTAAGCTTCCTAAACCCTTGGATTCCTATCATGGCCGAACCCCCTTCGGTCTCAATTTAGGTAAAAACAACCTTCAAGCATGTGAAACCTAAATTATCATTACATGAATTTCATAGGAAGCATTATAAGTATGATTTACTTGGTTTCTAAGTTCTCCAAGTCCTTAAACTCATGTGGCCGAACCCTATCAGTATATAAACAAGGTCCCAATTGTCATGAAAGCATGGAAACCTTAAACCATATTTATAGCATTTTTTTCAAGTAACATAGTAAGCATATTGAGCTAGTTCCTAAGTCCTTCAAGCCCTTAACATATGTCATGGTCAAACTTTTAACAAGTGTTTATTAGGGATAAAAACAAACATACAAGCATGTGAACTTGAACTAACATCATGTATAAATTCATAACAAGACATTATACAACATGTATGGCCGAAACTTACCCTAGCCTCAATTAGGTCATTAAACAACATATAGCATGGGAACTTTGTCTTTCTACTTATCATATTCCATGTAAAGTGACATAAGCATATTTAATTCTTGTTCTAGGGTTTCTAGGGCATCTATTCCTTCATGACCGAAACATACAATGGTCCATTTAGGTCATGGAAAAAATTATACAAGCATGTGACACAATCAACACATTATCCTATTTTCGTAAGAAGCACTTTTAACACATTTGGTTCCATTTCTAAGGCCTCTAGGTCTTTTAAACCCTACTTTGCCGAAACTCAACAGTATATAAACTTGCTTCAAATAGCCTAAAAGCATAAGAAATCATACAAGTTTCATAGCATGTATAAAGACAAGCATAATAAACATACATGTGAATTGTGTCTTAGGCTTCCTAGGTTTCTTTCCCTTTTTCTTTTATTTTTCCTCATGGCCGAAACCTACCAATCTTTAAACTAGGTTTTAAGTGGCCTAAAGCATGGAAAACCTAAGTAAGTTTCATGGCAAAAATTACTAAGAACATCATATACAAAGTTGGTTCATAAACAAGCTAGGACCCTTGTGATCTTACATGTCATATATCATGTAACTAATTTTCCTATACTCAATTTAAACATAAGAACATTAAACAACCTTCATATCATAATATCACAGAGGTCTTGAGAATATTAGAATTTTGTTTAAGCTTTTCTAAACTATCCATCTTATTATGGCCGAAAATCTAAAATAAGAGTTCATGAATTTCTTGCAATGTTCAACATGCAATTCTTTAAGAAAACTCTATATTCTATCATACAAACATGGTTACTTAAATTTAAAGGTCTTCCTAAACCTAAGCCCTTTTCTTGGCCAAAACATATAAATGGATTTCTTTTGGTTCCAAGTAACTTTTAAGCAAGAAAACCAATAAAAGATCCTTAATAGTTCATGGAGACAATCTTGCACTAGTGTGGTTACACAATATTTTCCCTAACCTCTTTAAAATATTTTTGGCCGAAATTCTAGGGTTAGGTACTCCTCTGATCAAGCATCATTTAGGTATAAAAACATGAAGAAAATCCTTCCTACATAGCATAGAAAAAATATCATGAAATAAGGACTTGTTTAAACCTTCCTAGATTTGAAAACCCTTTCTTTGGCCGAATTTTTCTTAAATTCTTTCCTAGGTTTTCTAATCCTTATAAAATCCAAAAATCACATAAAAAGCCTTGTACCACAGGTGAGGGGAAGCTTACATCCTTTTTGCTTGTGGATCTAAGGTATGGTGATGAAAGAAGTAGCCTCTCCTTCTAGTTCCTTTCCCTTGATTCCCTTGCTTAGTCCTCCTTGTATCTTAGGCTTTCTTAGGAAGAAAACCTTGGCTTTGGGGCCGAAGATGGAGGAGAGGGGGACTGATGGTTTCGGTGAGGGAGAGGAAGAATGAGAGAAAATGAGAGAAAAATAAACTTCTCTTTTCTTGCTCCCTTTTATGTTAAGGGGGAAGAGGTAGCAAAAATTGATTTTTGCTTTCCTTCTCCCTTAGCCTTTTTTTCTATTTCCTATTTATTTTATTTATTTATTTATTCTTACCATTCATGATGAAATAAGGGGGATTGAATCCCCTTAATTCCCTCTTTAAATTTTCGGCAAGAACAAAGAGGAAGAGGGAGAGAAAGGGAGGAAGGTAAGTTGCCTTTCTCTTGCTCCTTTCTTGTTTTCTTTTGGCTAGATTTTACTCTTACCTTTATCAAGAGTTTCACTCCTTTGTTATCAACATCTTCTCTCTATCCCAATTGGTTTCTACAAATTAATTCTATGAAATATAATATAAGAGGTTCATGGTTCAATCCTTGACCTCCTCTTCTTTTTATTTCATTTTATTTCTTTTTGCTTCAACTCACTTCCTATTATTTTTCTAAGGAAAAATCCCAAATTCATATATTTATCTTACAACCTTAGTGGGTATTACAGTACCCCGTACCTCATAAAAAGTTCGTCCTCGAACTTTAAAATAGTTACATCAGGTGGCACTGAACTTTCGGTTGAGTGCATCGGCCACTTTGTTCGCCTTCCCTGGGTGATAAAGAATCTCGCAGTCGTAATCTTTAACTAACTCGCGCCATCGGCGTTGCCTCATATTTAGGTCTTTTTGTGTGAAGAAATATTTCAGGCTCTGATGGTCGGTATAAATCTTACACTGAGCTCCATATAAATAGTGTCTCCATATTTTTAGAGCGAAGACCACGGCTGCTAGTTCTAAGTCGTGAATGGGATAATTCTTCTCATGTTCTTTAAGTTGTCTAGAAGCGTAGGCAATGACTTTGCCATCTTGCATGAGTACAGCTCCAAGTCCTGTGATGGAAGCATCACTGTACATATCGAAGCCTCTGTTGGTTTCCAGAAGAGTAAGAATCGGAGCACTGGTCAGCCTCCTTTTTAATTCTACGAAACTCTTCTCGCAAGCTTCTGTCCATTCATACTTTGTATTTTTCTTGGTGAGGGTTGTCTTAGGGGCTGCGATTTTGGAGAAATTCTCTACAAATTTTCTGTAATAACTTGCTAGTCCGAGAAAACTCCTGACTTCGCTGGCATTCTTTGGTCTATTCCAGCTATTCACAGCTTCGATTTTACTTGGATCCACCATAACTCCATCTTTGGAGATGACATGACCTAGAAATATTACCCGGTCAAGCCAAAACTAGCATTTGGAGAATTTTGCATATAGTTGTTTCTCTTGAAGGATCTGTAGTACAGTATTCAGGTGTTCGACATGTTCTTCTGGAGTTCTCGAGTAGATAAGTATATCATCAATGAAGATGATCACAAATTTATCAAGATATGCCGTAAATACTCGATTCATCAGGTCCATAAATACTGCAGGAGCGTTGGTTACTCCGAAAGGCATAACTATGAACTCATAGTGTCCATATCGGGTTAGAATTGCCATTTTTGGTATATCATCTGGTTTCACCTTCACTTGATGATAACCGGATCGTAGATCTATCTTTGAGAAAACGGTCGCACCCTTCAGTTGATCGAACAGGTCATCGATTCGTGAGAGTGGGTACCGGTTCTTGATCGTCACATAATTCAACGCTCGGTAGTCTATACACATTCGCATAGACCCATCCTTCTTCTTTACGAATAGCACTGGAACTCCACATGGAGAGTGACTAGGACGAATAAGTCCCTTGTCGAGTAATTCGGATAACTGTTCCTGAAGTTCCTTTAATTCAGCCGGAGCCATACGATAAGGTGCTTTCGAGATCGGCTGAGTACCAGGAATCAATTCGATTCCGAATTCTATCTCCCTGTCAGGGGCCAACCCTGGTAGTTCATCAGGAAATACTTTTGGGTAGTGGCATACTACTCTGACGTCTTCTAACTTCGGGTCTTTGACTTGATTGGTATCAACCACGTGTGCTAGTGTCACGGCCCAGAGGAGTCCCTGCCGAAGAAATTTCGGCAGCACCTCCCCTGTACGGCGGACAATCTGAAATATTGCTACATACAAAATATGCATCAGCCACACTCGGCTGGAATATATATACCATAGAAAATGGAAACAACACAACCACGCAGTTAATATACTCAGCCTACTCGGCTGGACAAAAAAAACAAAATAAGCACAGCGGAAAGAAAACGAAGAGAAAATCCACAAATTTGCAAAGTTATCAAAACATCACAAATACCAAGTCCACACCACAAGCATCAAAACCTAGTTCTCACTAAACCAAATCCAACGAATACGAAATGCAAGTAAAGAGAAACTGAACCAAAATCAATTTTTCGAATATGACGCGGGACCCAGGATTGGCAGCCGGCATCTCTCCAAGCATTCATGACTCATCTATCTGTTACCTGGCGAAAGAAAACCATTTTACGGGGTGGTGAGTATGGGAACTCAGCGGGTATAGAAAAGAGATAGTGCATGAACATAATAAACCAATAGAGAATGCCAAATGGAATACAGTCTCATAAGAGGAATAGCAGATACTACAATAGAACCAAAATAAATGCTCGTACCTGAAACCATATCCTAGGCTAGGTACAGTAGGTCAGAACTGATACTAATCTGCTACAATACTGTTCATAACTACAGAGGTAATAAGCAAGGTATATACAAATTTCCAATGACTGGACATCTACAGTGAGAATATATCTCAGCACAAGTGAGCATATCAGCATACATGAACAACAACAGTAAGTAAGCAATAACAGCATATATGGACAGCAGCCAAAGCAAATATAATAATAAACAATGTATGCCCGGATGGTCACTCCCGCCCACCTCTCTGCACCACGACCCCTGTATGGTCGAGAGGCCGGGTCAGTGACAGACTGTACACCACTCCAGCTACCACTCACACAAGTGGCCGAGGGGACAGTTGCATAGCAGCTAACTAGCTACATCTGCGATGGGGTCCCTGCTGCTCGTACTCTAGCTACCACTCACACGAGTGGCCGAGTGCGGCACGACAGGACAAGCGGCATCAACTCCAGCTACCACTCTCTCGAGTGGCCGAGGATGCGGCATGCATGCAATGACATGATGCAAACAATGCAACAGTCATCATATATATATAAGCAGAAACAGGTATGCTACATGAAGCCAGCATGCTCAACATAATATATAAATAAATAACAATCAAAGCATACAGACATGGTATCTAGTATCTGCTACTGATCATGGACAACGACAAGAGACTGCATAGCTATGGAAACGAGTTTCTCAAAGATCATGTGGAAGTATCAAGCGTAGGAAAATAAGAGTGAAGTCAAGGTAAAATAGTCCTTATCCAAAAATAGTTCATGCACCAATTCAAAGAACTAAAAGAAAGCAAAGCAAGAAGTACCCGCCTTTATATGTAGATCGTGTCAACCATCTTCAATCAACGTCCTGGAAGGAACCGAGCAGAACGAGCGTAACCCTTCAGAAACCAGAGAGAAAGGCAAAAAGAATGAGGAAAGGGGAGGAAAGGTCGGCAGCTAGGGCTCGTCGTGACCGGCGGTGGGGTGGCGTCTCAAGTGCTAGTGTGAGGAAGAGATGCCGGCGGTGTCCGAGAACTCACGAGAGGGAAGGAAGAAGACTCGACTGTGGCTCGGGAGAGCAGAGAGGAGCTACGGAGGAAGGAAGCGGCGCCGAGTTGGCTAGGGCCCGGCGTCACAAGCGCAACGAAGAGGGAAAAGGGGTCGGCGGTGGTTTTGGGCAGGGGATCGCGAGTGGGAGATGGCTCGGGGAGGATGAGGAGTTCGGCGCAAGGGGTTCGGGAAGAGTATGAAACTTAGGCTTTAATAGAAAACCTAGACCTATTAATCAAATCAACTCCCTATTAAATAGGTATTCCAAACAGACCTTTTCCAAAGCTAAAAATTTTATCCCATCAAAATACGTCTACAGGCTCAGATTAAATCCCAGAAAATTTCTAAAAATTCCTAAAAATCCTAATAAGGTTATTTGTCTATTAAACCTTATTTTTTTTATTATCATTTGTTACTGTATTTTATAGCTAGAAACCCCATACATCCTTTATCTAACATCTTTTGTGCTTTAATAGATGATAATAACTTCTTCGTTCCTTCTGATTCTCCATAAAACTCAAACTCTGGTTCATTTTTGGGTCGGAAAATCACTTTTCTTTTGCGGCACTCGATTGAAGCGCCGTACTTGCTAAGGAAATCCATGCCCAAAATTATGTCATAATCCTGCATATCGAGTACTATCAAATTGCAGTAGAGTTCTCTGTTTACGATCCGAATGAGTACTGCTTGCAGCATGTGGTCCGATGGCATAATCTCCCCGGATGGTAAGGTTGTTAAGAACGTGTCCTCTAGGGTTCGGAGTGGTATATCTAGCCTCTTCATAAAAGGCGTTGAGACGAACGAGTGTGTTGCCCCGGTATCAAATAATACTACAGCATACTGATTGTAAATAAGTAGCTGACCTGTGACAACAGTAGAGGCGTTCGCCACGTCTTCCTGGGTAAGTGAGTAAATTCTGGCATCGGTCATAGTGGGAGGGGCCTCCAATCTTCCTTGGCTGATTAAAGCCCCTTCTATGGCAGCTTGCATCTGGTGAAGCTGTGCGGGGGTACTCCTGTTCTGGAAGTTCTGCGAAGGTGGTGCCTGAGGCTGAGTAGGGCAATCTCTTATCAAATGACCTTCCTTTCCGCAGTTGTAGCACTTTCTGGTGCTCAGAAGACATACTCCAGAATGCATCTTTCCACATGTGGCACACTGAGGGTACTTGGTCTACTTATTGGCCGGACCACCTTTTGGTTTATTCCACTGTTTCCTCTTTCCACCTGAGTTTCCTTTCCAGTCTGTTCTGGTATTGTACGATTTTTGTGCTCCGGTCAGTGCTTGGTTCTTGCCCTTGTTCATTGCTTCCTGATAGTGCTCGGTAATCAGGGCACTGCTGACTAGCTCCTCTGCAGTCTGCGGTCTATTAACTCCGCCGGCTACGTTCAGAGCTATCTCGGGTCGGAGCATCTTTAACATTAACCGGACCCTTTCTTTTTCAGTTCGGACCAGTTCTGGGCACAGTCGGGCTAGGCGGTTGAACCTCTTAACGGCTTCATTAACTGACAGATCACCTTGCCGGAATTCAGTGAACTCGTCATAGTGCTTATTGGTCACTCGTATATGGAAGAATTCCTCTAAGAACTCTGTCTCAAAATCTGTCCACTGCATTTGGTTTATTTGTCTTTTCGCCTTTACTCTGTCCCACCACATCCGGGCATCTCCGGTAAGACAGAACGACGCGCATTTGACCTTCTCGTGTTCAGGCCAATCCAATAATTCCATTATGTTCTCCATGGTTTTGAGCCAGGCTTGCGCATCCCATGGTTCACAGTTTCTCGAGAATGCTTTCGTCTTAAGCCTTTGCCATTGAATCAGATAGGCCTCTTGTCGGACCATCGGAGTAGGGGCTGTCGGGGGCACTGGTGCGGCTATAGGTACAACAGGTAGTGGATTCACCGGTGGGGTGACTGGGTTGCCTTGCTGACCCATCAAGGTAGTGATCAGCTGCTATTGCTCTGCGATCTGATGCTGGAGGTCTGCGACTACCTGTGTCAGATCTGGTGGAGTCACTGTTCCTCCGGTTCGGGCATTGCGTGTCCTAACCATGTTTATCTAAATAAGGACAAACAGACTAATGTAAGTGGTTATCGTTTTTAGCCAATCTAACCTATTGTTTTGTTTCTATCTATTTGTTCTGGTATTATTCCTAACCTACCAATATGTAATCCTAATCTAATTTATAACTAAAAGTATAGAATAAAGCATCAAACATAAGCAAGTAGAACATGAAACTAAAGCATAAACAACATAAGGAAAAATAAGGAATATAATGACAGACAGTGTAACATAAGGAAATAAAGCATAAGCAATGTAGTAAAGAAAATGAAGCATAGGCAATATAACAAGAAATAAAAAATAAAGCATAAGTCATATAATCATGAAAATTAAGCATAAACATGTAACAAGAAAATAAAACATAAGCATATAACAAGTAAATTTAGCATAAACATTCTTACTTGGAGCGGCAGGTAGAAGGCTTGATGTGTGTGTAGTGAGCTGGCAATAACCTTGGCTCTGATACCAACCTGTACCGCCCGCCCTCCCTGCTAACCCTAAGGGACGGGGCTACGATACTCAACGTACATATTACAGCGGAAGACTTAAAATCATTTTTCTTGGTTTATTAAAAACCTAACTACTACACTAATATGGTTTCCATAACATGATAACAAGTTAAATAGAAACATAACATCAAGTCAACCATGTAGTACTATAATTTATGAAACCAAAGTGTAATTCCTAAAAGTTCTTAAAGCAGGTTCTTATTTGGTTGCCTAACCACCGCCACACACATCTCTTTGCCTCTTCTGCTGCTCCTTTAGCTCATCCAGCTTTTTCCTTTATCTGTGGTACAAGGAAAGTAAGCTATGAGCACTCATGGCTCAGTAAGTTCCTTTCCAACTCAC
Source organism: Zingiber officinale (assembly GCF_018446385.1). Lineage (NCBI taxonomy): Eukaryota > Viridiplantae > Streptophyta > Magnoliopsida > Zingiberales > Zingiberaceae > Zingiber > Zingiber officinale. The sequence goes on from NC_055990.1 coordinate 85,446,578, forward strand.
TAAAACCATAAATCATTACATAATCAAAGAATATATCAACATAACATGATCTCAACTAATCATGGCATAACATATCATACTCTTTAAGCATATCATGCAATATAACAAAATCATAATTAATCATGGCATATCATCTCTTAAAGCATAGCATGAAATATAACATAATCATATCTAATCATGGCATCTCATCTCTTAAAGCATGGCATGAAACATATCATAGTCATATCTAATCATGGCATATCATAAATCATAGCATTATCACAACATGATCATAAAGTATATGCAATATGATTTTGAAAACATGTATCCGAAAAACATGTGTATGTCTCATGATCTTTTAAAACCATTTCTTCTTACATATATACTTGAACATAATATCAACATATTCAGGGCCCCGGCTTGTACCATACATACATAACATAAATGCGCGCGTCCTAAGTATATCCAAGGTAGCAAGTCTTGAATCATACTAGGAACTAGGTCAAGATCACAAAGCATGGCCTAGGGGCATACTTAGAGAGTCCATCCCTTATCAGCCTAGATCACAAAGCAAGGCCTAAGGACGTACTAAGGAGCCCATCCCTTATTAGCCTAGATCACAAAGCAAGGCTTAGGGTGTACTAAGGAGCCCATCCCTTATTAGCCTAGATCACAAAGCAAGGCCTATAGACTGATTAGTAGTCCACCCTTAGTACAAGCCTTACAAAGTAAAGTAGCATGTATAAAAATGCATCATTTAGTCACATAGCATAGCATAAAAGTATGCATCACTTAGGCATACATCATATCATAAAAAGTATGCATCACTTAGGCATACATCATGTCTTGAGAAAGTATGCATCACTTAGGCATACATCATATCATCAAAAAGTATGCATCACTTAGGCATACATCATGTCTTGACAAAGTATGCATCACTTAGGCATACATCATATCATAAAAAGTATGCATCACTTAGGCATACATCATGTCTTGAGAAAGCATGCATATTTCTATCCACATAGCATATCATAAAAACAAGCATATTCCAAGCACATGGCATATCATTAAAGCATGCATATTTCTACTCACATAGCATATCATTAAAGCATGCATATTTCTAAGCACATAACATATCATTAAAACATGCATATCTCTATCCACATATCATATCATAAAAAGGTGTAAATCACAAGCATACATGATTAAGCATAAGGGTGTATCATGTGATTATACTATCATAAGAAACATGGTAACATAGTTAACTTGTGTTCTAAGCATCCTAAACCCTTGGGTTCCTATCATGGCCGAACCCCCTTAGGTCTCAATTTAGGTAAAAACAACCTCCAAGCATGTGAAACCTAAATTATCATTACATGAATTTCATAGGAAGCATTATAAGTATGATTTACTTGGTTTCTAAGTTCTCCAAGTCCTTAAACTCATGTGGCCGAACCCTATCAGTATATAAACAAGGTCCCAATTTTCATGAAAGCATGGAAACCTTAAACCATATTTATAGCATTTTTTTCAAGTAACATAGTAAGCATATTGAGCTAGTTCCTAAGTCCTTCAAGCCATTAACATATGTCATGGTCAAACTTTTAACAAGTGTTTATTAGGGCTAAAAACAAACATACAAGCATGTGAGCTTGAACTAACATCATGTATAAATTCATAACAAGACATTATACAACATGTATGGCCAAAACTTACCCTAGCCTCAATTAGGTCATTAAACAACATATAGCATGGGAACTTTGTCATTCTACTTATCATATTCCATGTAAAGTGACATAAGCATATTTAATTCTTGTTCTAGGGTTTCTAGGGCATCTATTCCATCATGACCGAAACATACAATGGTCCATTTAGGTCATGGAAAAAATTATACAAGCATGTGACACAATCAACACAATATCCTATTTTCATAAGAAGCACTTTTAACACATTTGGTTCCATTTCTAAGGCCTCTAGGTCTTTTAAACCCTACATGGACGAAACTCAACAGTATATAAACTTGCATCAAATAGCCTAAAAGCATAAGAAATCATACAAGTTTCATAGCATGTATAAAGACAAGCATAATAAGCATACATGTGAATTGTGTCTTAGGCTTCCTAGGTTTCTTTGCCTTTTTCTTTTATTTTTCCTCATGGCCGAAACCTACCAATCTTTAAACTAGGTTTTAAGTGGCCGAAAGCATGGAAAATCTAAGTAAGTTTCATGGCAAAAATTACTAAGAACATCATATACAAAGTTGGTTCATAAACAAGCTAGGACCCTTGTGATCTTACATGTCATATATCATGTAACTAATTTTCCTATACTCAATTTAAACATAAGAACATTAAACAACCTTCATATCATAATATCACAGAGGTCTTGAGCATATTAGAATTTTGTTTAAGCTTTTCTAAACTATCCATCTTATCATGGCCGAAAATCTAAAATAAGAGTTCATGAATTTCTAGGAATGTTCAACATGCAATTCTTTAAGAAAACTCTGTATTATATCATACAAACATGGTTACTTAAATTTAAAGGTCTTCCTAACCCTAAGCCCTTTTCTTGGCCGAAACATATAAATGGATTTCTTTTGATTACAAGTAACTTTTAAGCAAGAAAACCAATAAAAGATCCTTAATAGTTCATGGAGAGAATCTTGCACTAGTGTGGTTACACAATATTTTCCCTAACCTTTTTAAAAAAATTTTGGCCGAAATTCTAGGGTTAGGTACTCCTCTGATCAAGCATCATTTAGGTATAAAAACATGAAGAAAATCCTTCCTACATAGCATAGAAAAAATATCATGAAATAAGGACTTGTTTAAACCTTCCTAGATTTGAAAACCCTTTCTTTGGCCGAATTTTTCTTAAATTCTTTCCTAGGTTTTCTAATCCTTATAAAATCTGAAAATCACATAAAAAGCCTTGTACCACAGGTGAGGGGAAGCTTACATCCTTTTCTCTTGTGGATCTAAGGTATGGTGATGAAAGAAGTAGCCTCTCCTTCTAGTTCCTTTCCCTTGATTCCCTTGCTTAGTCCTCCTTGTATCTTAGGCTTTCTTAGGAAGAAAACCTTGGCTTTGGGGCTGAAGATGGAGGAGAGGGGACTGATGGTTTCGGTGAGGGAGAGGAAGAATGAGAGAAAATGAGGGAAAAATAAACTTCTCTTTTCTTGCTCCCTTTTATGTTAAGGGGGAAGAGGTAGCAAAAATTGATTTTTGCTTTCCTTCTCCCTTAGCCTTTTTTTCTATTTCCTATTTATTTTATTTATTCATTTATTCTTACCATTCATGATGAAATAAGGGGGATTGAATCCTCTTAATTCCCTCATTAAATTTTCGGCAAGAACAAAGAGGAAGAGGGAGAGAAAGGGAGGAAGGCAAGATGCCTTTCTCTTGCTCATTTCTTGTTTTCTTTTGGCTAGCTTTTACTCTTACCTTTATCTTGAGTTTCCCTCCTTTGTTATCAACATCTTCTCTCTATCCCAATTGGTTTCTACTAATTAATTCTATGAAATATAATATAAGAGGTTCATGGTTCAATCCTTGACCTCCTCTTCTTTTTATTTCATTTTATTTCTTTTTGCTTCAACTCTCTTCCTATTATTTTTCTAAGGAAAAATCCCAAATTCATATATTTATCTTACAAGCTTAGTGGGTATTACAGCTTGGAGGAGGTGGCCGGATCTAGCTTGAGGAAGAAGGAGAGGAAGCTTACATCCCTTGGAGCTTGGTTGGTGGAAAAAGATCTTCATCTTTTGTAAGCTTTGTGCTTGGCCGAAACTTGGAGAAAGGAGAAGAAGGTGCTTTGGTGGTTTCTCATCTCGGAAGATCGTTGCCCACACAACGTCCGAGGTTAGAAGAGGAATATGGTAGAAGACCTAGAGGTTTTTTGTTTGCAAAAGAAAAAGTATACTAGTATTTAATTTCCGCATCATACTAGTTTTATTTCTTTGTAAAAATACCAAATATAAGAGGCATGTGATTCTAGTATTTCGAATTAGTTTTCGATGTTGTGTTCTTTATTTTTCTTTTCCTTGTGATTTGATTGTTCTTTTTGGTTGACCTAAAGTTATTTAAGGAAATTAAATATTTGCTTTCCTTAAAAGGCTTTGTCTAGGCGGTGGTGGTTGTTCCCATATCCAAGAAGGCCATATGCCTCACCATGCAGTCCTGTAAGCCAATTTTGGAAATTAATATTTAATGGAATTAATAACCTAGATGATTTGGATCGAACGTGTTAAGTTCCGCAGGAGATCCAAGTCTAAACCTAAAAGAACAAATAAGTTAAACTAAGGATCAAACGTGTAAAGTTCCGCAGGCGATCCAAGTTTAATTTAAAAGAACACATGGTAGCTAGGAAAAAGTTTAGACCTTTGTACAGATTTTTTGTATAGTGGAACCGTTAGGCTTTCCGAGTAGCAACCATCAATTGGTATCAGAGCTAGGGTTTTGCCTCTGTGTATTTGGTATTAATTTAATTATGCACATGTCATACATAATTTAGGCAGGATAATAGTAGGATGTGCTAACTTTGTGGATGCAGGATCCAACTATTATGACTTATAGATATTGTGTGTGTGATTGGACCCTTGGACATGTCAAGGGCATTTTATAGTGTGTGCATGATTGTATTAGAAAATATAGCAGGAGCTGTATTTAGTTTTGTTAGAATTTTATTTTTTGATCTAGATACATGTACATTACTTCGAGGAATATAAGATCGAAAAATGTAATATTCTGTTTATGTCGCGGATCGAATCTTGCAAGGCATGGAATCTTTTGAGGATCAGAGGCGTAGTGGAACAAGGAGTAAGATGGATGCGACAACTAGACCCGGTGGCGGTGGCCAAAGATGACAGCAGCTAGGGTTGGCGACACACGGAGGACAGTAATAGATAAAAGTCATAATAGTTGAAAATTAGTTTATCTATTTATTACTTTTTATGCTGTGCTGTGTGTGCTTGTTAGTATGCATGTTATGTAGGCTAGCATAGTCAAAATTCCTCACTTTAAATAACTAAGTGGGAGAGAGACCTATTTTTAAATAAATTCCACGGTCTCCATTACTGGTTTATAAGTGATGCAACAAGCTTGCGCGTTGGCTCTAAGTGCTTTCCTCCATATCGGATGAGCTTGTTTGCGGATCACTATATTAAACTTCCATTTTGGATCTTCTCCATCAGAAGGGGCACAATTTTATTAATGGACTTAGTGTCAAGTAATGGTATACACTTAGGCACATCTAATATTATCCTCCCCATCGGAGTCACTGCTATTATTTGTGTGACCAAAGAAAACCAACTATTAATTTGTCTAATAAATAGGTTGACAAGATAATAAAAAACCCCACTTACAAATGTTTGATTTTGTATACGTCCACACTATCGTGGCATACAAAATTCACGGTGTTTGAGGTAATTTTATTTGTCATAAAGATTTATTGACAAGATAATTAATGGGTAAACCTCTCCTCTTACAAATGTTTAATTTTGTATACGTCCACACTATCGTGGCATGCAAAATTCACGGTGTTTGAGGTGTCGGTGAATTTAAATAATATTGTTTGAAGAATCAATGTTAATTTAAATTCAAAAGTTTTGACCAAATATTTGATCAAAGAAAGATCAACTATTAATTTTATTCGTCATAAAGTAAAGTTGACGAGATAATAAAATTAATGGATAAAATCTCTTTTTGATTTTGTATACGTCCACACTATCGTGGCATACAAAATTCATGGGGATTTTAAGGAATTGAACTTGACCAAATATTTTTGTGATTCTTGGATTTAAAATGTTTGTCAATTCCCTAGTTGTTATACTATAGAAAAGACTTAGTAGTCCCAATTGTAATGATTGGAAATAGGACTTGGACATTAAGGTAGTCTGTCTTCTTAGAACTAAGAACAATATAGGTGTATTTAATTCATTAGTTGAACATGTTTAGTGGTGTTATCTACCAGAACCTGGAGTTTAGATACAGATGCCATTAATCATGTCAGCAATTCATTGTAGGGTTCCAGGAAACCCGACAACTAAATGAAAATAAAAACACCGTCCACATGGGAACTGCTATAAAAATGGCAGCTGTTTCAGTGGGAGATGTTTATCCTTTGATAAGAATAAAATATGGATTTTAAGTAATTGTCTTTACGTACCAAGTTTAGAAAGAACTAGTTTTCAGTTTTTAAACTATTCAAAGAACTTGATATTCTGCCTTTTTTTTAATAATAAAGATGTTATTAAGAAAAAGAGAAGTTATCTATTCTAGTACATTGGTTAGCAATTTATAAATCCAATAACTCCCACGATGCAACAAAAGGAAATTAGTAACACATCTTCTAACTTTAAGAGAAAGCAACCTTCGAAAATGAACCAATTATATCTTTGGCATCTAAGGCTAGGTTATATTAACTTGAGTAGGATTCATTGGTAGCTGATAAACTTTTGGGTTCATTGGTAGTGGAAATCTTTCCAACCTGCGAGTCTTACTTGGAAGGAAAATAACCGAGAAGCTTTTAAGTATAAGGGGTATGGAGCCAAAGATACATTGGAATAGGTTCATTTTGATTTGTGTGATCCTATGACAAGAGTTAGTATCGTATATTTCATCTATTTTATAGACAACTATTCAAGATACAAATACATTTACTTGATGTGTCGCAAGACTAAGTGCTTTGATTAGTTCAAAGAGTACAAGGCTGATGCGGAGAAATGTTAAAGTAAAAGTATCAAGTCACTATGGTAAGATCGTAGTGGCAAGTACCTCTTGGGAAAATTTAGGAGTCACTTATCAGAAGTCGGGACTCAATCCCAACTAACTGCACCAGGTACACCCCAACAGAATGGTGTAGTAGAAATAAGGTATATGACTCTTATGGAAATAATTAGATTGATGATGAGTTATTCAGAAAATTACCAAGTCATTTTAAGGATATACTCTGAAAAAGAAAAGTGAACATAGTACCTTCCAAAGTCAGAACTCTCTACTCATATAGAATTGCTGAATAGGCATAAGCCTATTTTGAAGCATATTCGGATTCGGGTAGTTCAGCACATATGCTAAAGAGAGATAATGATAAGTTGGATAGGAATTCACTTGTTTGTGGGTTATCCTAGAGAAACGAAAGTAGGTTTATAGTCTTAAAAATCAGAAGGTCATTGTTAGCATCAATGACTGATTTTTAGAAGAGGACTATATAATGAACCACAAGCCCATAAGTAAATTTGTTCTTAATAAAGGACACGTCTATTCTAGTACCAACTGTACAAGATGAAATATCACAAGAAACTGCAACGCGTATCATAATTGATACACAATTATAGTGCCTAATCGTAGTGGGAGGGTTGTCAAACAACCTAAAAGTTCATGTTTTGGGAGAGTCTTTTGGACTTCATCCCAAATGAATATGAGCCTGATCCCGGACATATGGTGAAGCACTCCAAGATAAAGATGCAACATCTTGGCAAAGAGCGATGAATACAGAATTAGAATATATGTATTCTAATAAAATCTGGAAGCTTGTAGAACCACCAGATGGTGTAAAAGCCATTGGGTAAAAATAGGTCTACAATAGGAAAAGATAGATAGACAGGAAGGTGGATACTTTCAAAGCAAGGCTTGATGAAAAAGGAAACTTTTTCACTGGTAGTCATGCTTAAGTCTATCTGGATTCTTTTATTATTTGGCAAGTGGATGTCAAGACAGCATTCCTTAATGGAAGTCTTGAAAAAAGCATCCATATAGAGTAACCAGAAGAGTTCATTGCAATGGGCAAAGAGCATCTTGTGTGCAAGATCAATCAGTCTATGGACTGAGACAAAGCTTCAAGGTCTTAGAACATCCGGTTTATCAAAATAATCCAGACCTATGGATTTATTTAGTAACCGGATAAGTCTTGTGTATACAAAAAGTGTGATGGAAACGTGGTGGTATTTCTTGTACTATACGTAGATAACATTTTTGGTAGTTGGAAACAATATCAAAATGTTGTCAGAAGTAAGGGTATGGTTGTCCAAACAATTCGATATGAAGGACTTGGGAGAATCTATATATTCTTGGGATCAAAGTAATAAGGGATCGCAAGAAAAGAATATTTTACTTATCCCAAGCTTCATATATCGAAAAAAAATCCTTGCTCGTTTTAAGCATGCGAAACTCCAAGAAAGGTTTCTTACCTTTTTAGCATGGAGTAACTTTATCTAAAGAAATGTATCTGTAGACATCAAAGGAGATAGAGGAAATGAAGGCAGTTCTTTATGCTTCGCCTATCGGGAGCCTAATGTATGCTATGCACGAGATCAGAAATCTGTTTTGCCAAGGGCATAGTTAGCAGATATCAAAGTAACCCTAGACAAGGACATTGTACTGCAGTAAAGTATATATTGAAGTACCTTAGAGGCACTAGAGATTATATGCTAGCTTACAAGGCAGTTAATTTGGTCCCTGTGGGGTTGCACGGATTTTGACTTCCAATCGGATAGGGACAATAGTAAGTCAACCTCGGGGTTTTGTGTTTACTTTAGGAGGTAAAGTCATAACTATGGAAGAGTGATAAGCATAGATGTTTTTCTGGACTCCACCATAGAAGCTGAGTATATGACAAACCTCTGAGGTAGTCATACAAGCTGAATACTCAATAACCTCAAGATAGACTTAGATATGATTTCAGGTTTGTCCAAAGATTATTACAATTTATTGAAATAATAGTGGTGCAGTAGCAAACTCGAAGAAACCATGAGTCTATAAGGCAAGTAAACACAATAGAGCGCAAGTACCACCCTATACGAGAAATAATATAAACGACGAGAAGTTGCTGCTGCCTAGATTACATCAGATGATGACCTATAGATCTTTTCACTAAGGCCCCTAAGACAAGAGCTTTTGATGGGCATGTTGAAGGGTTGGGAATCAGATGTATGGCAGCAGATATAGCTGCTTAGTCTTTTAGTATAAGTGGGAGATTGTTAGGATATATACTAAAAGTCTAGCTTTTGGTATAAACATTTATCTGGAAATAAGAATCACATTGGTTAAATGTCTACATTTATGATAAATGTAGTTGTTCAATTAATTTATATTGTAGATAACATGGTGTGTGGTGTCACACACAGAGGATCATGTTATCAGTATCTTATAAATTATAAACAGTAGCTCACGACCAAGATGGAAAGGAACAAACAATTGGAATGTAACGCCCCGCCCCTTCCTACTTAAACTGACGGGGGTTACTTATCTTTTCTTCTTAAAACAGCGGAAGTCTTATCTATAGTATATATTTTTTCCTTTACTTTTCAAATCATCATCACTAACTATCTATCATATGAGTCATATAACATGCTTAACATAATTTAAACAATAATACTAAAGAGCATGATGAAGTGTCATAGAGTCATAAAAGAACACCATGAACATAATTCTTATTAACTAGAAGCAGGTCTTTGTCTTTAGCCAAGTCACTACTACACGCGTCCTTCTTGCCCCCTCCTGCTGCGCCCTTAGTACATCCATTCTTTGCCCTTATCTGTGATACAAGGAAAGTAAGCTGTGAGCACTCAAGGCTCAGTAAGATCCTTTCCTACTCACAAAAACCATATAGCATAAATAAAACTCCAAGGCATAAAGCATAAAGACAATTCATCATATCATGTATAGAGCATCACATCATAACATGATCGTAAGGTATCATGCCATATCATAATAAAGTCATAAGGTGCATCCTAGCATAACGTAATCATGATCATAGCATGTCATAACATAATCATAAACTTCATCCTAACATAACATACCATAATCATAAGCATTATGACATATCATGATAAAATTCATAAGGTGCATTATAACATAACATAATCATGATTATCACATTTCATAACATAATCATAAAGTTAATCCTAACATAACATGTAATAATTATAAGCATCATGGTATATCGTAACATAATCATAAAGGGTTATGCGAGATGACTTTCAAAACATGATCCATGCAATAATATATGCAACATGTCCTTTGAAAACTTATTACTTAAACATAATTATAACATGATTGGGGCCCCGGCTTGTACCACATACATAAATGCGCGCGTCCTATGTAGGTCTAAGGTAGCAAGTCTTGAACCCTACAAGGCATACATACTAGGCCCGTTTCTTAGTCCATCGACCTAGGGGCACTTAGGAGCTCATCCCTAACGAGGCCCGTTTCTTAATCCATCGACCCCGGGGCCCTTATGGAGCCCACCCTTGGTACAAGCCATATAAAGTAAAGTATCATGTCATACATATCATGGTTCTTGTTCTTTCATGCACATCATAATTCTTATCATATCATACCATATAGAATTTGGGCACACAGCTCATCATAATGGTATATAAAATTTGGGCACACAGCACATCATAAATACATGCATAGTTTGGGCACACAGCGCATCATAAATAGCATGCAAAATTTGGGCACACAACTCATCATAAATATCAAGCATAAATTGGGCACACAACTCATCATAAATAGCATGCATAACTTGGGCACATAGCTCAGCATAATGTTTACCATCATACATAGATCATAAGTGCACATAATTAAACATAGAAACATAGCAAGTTCTTACCACCTCATAAAACATTGCATGTGAGATACATGGAAATCATATTTAGATTTCTAACCCTAATGTCATATAATGGCCGAAACATATAGTTGTGTCTTAAGTTAGAAATCAACATACAAGCATGTAAACCCTAAACCAATATCATATCATATACCATAAGGAAACATCATGAGCATGTTTAGGTTAGGTTCTAGGTTTCCTAAGTTTATAAACTTATCATGGCCGAATCTTATCATGCATTACATGGGTTAAAATCAACATTCAAGCATGTGAACCCTAAACCAAATTTCATAGCAAATATTACAAGAAACATCATGAGCATAATTAGGTTAAGTTCTAAGTTTCCTAGGCCCTTAAACTTGTTGTGGCCGAAACCTTCAAGGCTTGGAACTAGGTTTCAAGTGTCATAAAAACATGGAAAACCCTAAACCAATTTCATAGCAATTATTACAAGGAACAACATGAGCATAATTAGGTTAGGTTCCAAGTTTCCTATGCCCTTAAACTTATTGTGGCCCAAACCTTCAAGGCTTGAATCTAGGGTTCAAGTGTCATAAAAGCATGAGAACCCTAAACAAATTTCATAGCAATTATTACAAGGAATAACATGAGCATAATTAGGTTAGGTTCCAAGTTTCCTAGGCCCTTAAACTTATTGTGGCCGAAACCTTCAAGGCTTGAATCTAGGGTTCAAGTGTCATAAAAGCATGAGAACCCTAAACAAAGTTCATAGCAATTATTACAAGGAATAACATGAGCATAATTAGGTTAGATTCCAAGTTTCCTAGGCCCTTAAACATGATTGTGGCTGAAAGTTCATGGAGCATGAAAACAAGTTCTAACCTCACTACAACATCAGCATGTCATATTAATTTCATGACTTGTCTTAAGGAGGATCATGGCATGATTAGTTTAGGTTAACAATTTTTCTAGGCCCCTAATCCTATCATGGCCAAATACTTAGGAGCAAGGAACAAAATTTATTCATCATATAGGCATGAACATATCATGTTAACCACTTTCTCATCATGAAGTACTTATCATAAAACAAAAAGAAGCATGCTTGGTTTGAGTCTTAACTTATCTATCCCCTTTAATCATGTTTGGCCGAGAGTCTAAGGGTATGACTCTAAGTTCCAATCAAACATTCTAGCATATGAACATTAGATAAATCCCTACCTTAAGATACATGTTACAAGAAGCATATTGAGCATGATAAAATTTAGGTCTTTATATTTCCTAGGTTCTTCCTTTTGGTCTTGTCTTGGCCGAAATTCTTCATGAAGTTATCTTAGATTTTTATGTAACCAAATATCTTAGAAAACATAAAAGCTATTGTACCACAGGTGAGGGAAACTTACATCCTTTCGCTTGTGGTTTTCCTTAAGAAGAAAAGTATCCTAAGTGCCAAGGAAGGAGAGAGCTTCTTCTTCTTGTACCTCCTTTTGCTTCTCTTGCTTGGAAGGGATAGATCTTGAAGGTTTCCTCTCTAAATTTAGTTTTCCTTGAAGAGGAACTTAGCTTAGATTTTGGAATAAGGAGAGGGAAAGGGTTCTTGGTTCGGTGAAGAATGAAGAAGGAGAAGGAAGGAGGAAGAAAGAAAAAGGATTTAATCTCTTCTTCTTTTTTTTTCTTCTCCCAATCTAGTTATTCCTTTGCCAATGAAACATGTCTTCATTCATTCCCTCAACTCCTCTTTTCCCCCACTCCTTTAATTCCCATGAAAATAGAGAGAGGGAGGGAAGTAGGCAATTTACCTTTTGCTTGCTTCATCTCTTAACCAAGAGGAAGGGGAGGTAAGCCACTTGGTTTTCTCTTGCTCTTTTGCTTAGTTTTCTTTTATTTCCTTCTTACCTTTAACTAAATTTTTTCATTCCTTTCTATCCAAATATTATTCATTATCCTAGTGGTTATCATACATCAACTTATCTCCATTATTTGTGGGAGGTTCAAGGTTCAATCCTTGACCTCACCTCTTCTTATTCTATTTTTGGTTTCTATTTTCCCCTTTTCTCTTATCCTTTTCATTTCTATGCTCTAAAGAAAAATAATATCCATATACCTATATTAATATTTCGTGGGTGTTACATGGAAGGTCATAGTGTAATTAGGTATTAGTTTATCTTAACTATATAATTACACAAGTACACTTAAAGTGTATTGAGTAGGACCATTAGAGGTCGTTCCTTTTTATACTGACTTTATAAAGGAATAAAGACCTCAGTTATTATGAAAGTGTGTGCTCTTAATCCTAATATAATAACAAGCACATATATTTGATATTTATTTCTTTAATTTATCAATGGGTGAGATTTAGTTCGATAAATCAATAAGCCTGATAAGTTGGGAAATGATATCACTTATAGTGTGTGTTGTTGATTATAGAAGGAAACTGTTTCCTAGTAATCTAGGTTGAGAATGTCCCAAAGAGGAGCTCGTAAGGATTGTCATGTTAAACCCTGCATGTGGACTTAGTCCGACATGACGATGAAGTTGAGTGGTACTACTCTTGGAGCAAGATATTAATTATGTGAGTTGTCAGTAACTTACTTAATTAGTGGGCATTTGTTATCTTAAACACAGGGAGACTAACACACTCGTAATAAGAAGGAGCCCAAAATGTAATTTGGGATTGGTGCGGTAGTTCACTAATAGTTCTTTAGTGAAATGAATTATTATTGATTAAATTAAGTTGTGTGTTTGGGGTGAACACGGGATGCTTAATTTCATCGGGAGACCAAAACCAATTCCTCCTCTCGGTCTCTATCGTAGCCTCTTGTATATAGAGATTTATACCCACCACATACCCACCTTCTTACCCATCCAATGGGGTCGGCCAAGCTAGCTTGGAACCCAAGCTAGGGCCGGCCAAGACCAAGTGGATGAGCCAAGTTGGTGGCCGGCCAAAGCTTGGGTCAAGCTTAGGTGGCCGGCTACTAGAATATTAAAAAGGATTTTTATTAAAATTATTTCTTAGGTGGATATCATGGTTTTAAAAGAGAGTTTAAAAAATTAAAAATTTCCTTTTATAGCTTTCTACAAAAGATTAAGAGAAGAGATTAATCTCTTTCCTTATTTGTAGATTAAAAGGATGGTTTTAATTTTTGGTAAAAACTTTCCTTATTTGTAAATCATCTACATGTTTAAAAGAGAGTTTAAAATTTGAAATCTTTCCTTATTTGTTGATTAAAAGGTGGATTTTAAATTTTAAGAAAACTTTCCTTTTTAACCATGTTCATGTTTTAAAAGAGAGTTTAAAAATTAAATATATTATCTTTTATCAGTTTCTACAAGAGATTAAGAAAAGATTTGATATCTTTCCTTATTTGTAGATTAAAAGATATTTTAATTCTTAAAGATAACTTTCTTTTTATCCACATGTTTAAAAGAAAGATTTTAATTTATAAAATTTCCTTTTTATTAACCAATCATGAAGGGATTAAAATTATTGGAGAAATTTTTATAAATTTCCGGAAACAAATTAGGAAGTTTTAATTCTTGTTTTAATTAAAACTTTCCTTGATTTGGGGCTTGAGGTGGTCGGTCATTGTTATTAAGAAAAGAAAATTATTTTTAATTAAATAATTTTTTTTTCATGGCTAAAGAATTAAGGAAGTTTTTTATTAAATTTCCTTATTTGCCAAGACCAAGGATTATAAAAGAGGGGGTAGAGGAGGCTTCATGGCTAACGACTCTATTCTATTTTCTCCCTTTTTTCTTCCTTGGTGTGGCTGGCCCTTCTGCTTTTCTCTCTTCCTCTTGTGTGGCCGAAATCCTTTATCTCTTGGAGCTTGGAGAAGGTGGGCCAGGTCTAGCTTGAGGAAGAAGGAGAGAAAGCTTACATCCCTTGGAGCTTGGTTGGTGGAAAAAGATTTTCATCTTTTGGAAGCTTTGTGCTTGGCCGAAACTTGTAGAAAGGAGAAGAAGGTGGTTTGGTGGTTTCTCATCTCGGAAGATCGTTGCCCATACAACGTCCGAGATTAGAATAGGAATATGGTAGAAGACCTAGAGGTTTTTTGTTTGCAAAAGAAAAGGTATACTAGTATTTAATTTCCGCATCATACTAGTTTTATTTCTTTGTAAAAATACCAAATACAAGAGGCATGCGATTCTAGTATTTCGAATTAGTTTTCGATGTTGTGTTCTTTATTTTTCTTTTCTTTGTTATTTGATTGTTCTTTTTGGTTGACCTAAAGTTATTTAAGGAAATTAAATATTATGTTTCCTTAAAAGGCTTTGTCTAGGAGGTGGTGGTTATTCCCATATCCAAGAAGGCCATGTGCCTCACCATGCAGTCTTGGAAGCCAATTTTAGAAATTAATATTTACTGGAATTAATAACCTAGGTGATTTGGATCGAACGTGTTAAGTTCCGCAGGAGATCCAAGTCTAAACCTAAAAGAACAAATAAGTTAAATTTAGGATCAAACGTGTAAAGTTCCGCAGGTGATCCAAGTTTAATTTAAAAAAACACATGGTAGCTAGGAAAAGGTTCAGAACTTTGTACAAAATTTTTGTACAGTGGAACCGTTAGGCTTTCCGAGTAGCAACCAACACTATGTTGATGCTCTCTTGAGATATGCCTATGATGCCTAGATGAACATGCTACTACCTTAAGCTTATGCTCTCATATGCTATGTTTATGATTTGCCCAAATGAATATGACACTACTTTATGCTAGCATGCAAACGTTAAATCTAGATGTTGGTTGAATGAAAATGTCACTACTCCATGTTTAATTCATGATTCATGGCTTTTGTGAGTAGGAAAAGATCTTACTAAGCCTATGTGCTTATAGTTTTAATTTCCTTGTACTGCAAAAAAAGGGTAAGGAATGGATAAACTAAAGGGAGCAGCAGGAAGGGTAGTGGCATGGCGGAAGAGATATGTGTTGTTTGTCAAGACTTATATATATGCTTTAAGCTTTTGCATGTGAATTAGTTTCATTTCTTGCTACTTGATGCTTTGGATAGTACCTACTTGATATTGACTTGAACATGTTTTGATGGTTTATACTTTAGGTGAACTAATACCATCTCTTGTTTCCATAGTTATCATGAACTCTAGGAAACAATATATATATGTGTTTAATTCCTTCTTATTTAGTAAGCTTTATGCTCTAATTAAAAACAAGCATGTATCATGTTTCAAGTAATAGATAGTAAAGAAATTTTATCTGCACGAATGCTAGTATGCTCACATGTCATGATTGTTTAGATGCATATGATAACAAATATTATTCATGTCAAATTTTCTTCCGCTGCCATGATTTCATATGCATGTATGGATGTAGCGAATCGTAATGTTGTCCCTTCTAAGTCACGAGAAAGGGCGGGCATTACAGTTTGGTATCAGAGCAGGTCTACCTTTCCACTACACACACACATCTAGCCTCCATCCTGCCGCTCCAAGTAAGAACTTCTATGCCTACTTTATTTCTTTTATGTATGATAAGGAATGCTTTTAGTCTAAGTATGCAAGAATGTAAATAGGAATGATAATAATCTTATACTAGCCTTGTTAGGAATGATGATAACTTATGCTAGCTGTGTTGTCATATATGAAGATAAGTATGGCTAGGAGACTCAATAACTGAGTCGATGAGACAGTACCTCCACTAGATCTGATGCATGTAGTTACTGAACTTCAACGTCAGGTTAAAGAACAGCAGCAAGTGATTAATACTTTGATGAATCAGCAAGGGAACCCTACCACCCCACCAGTGAATCAGAATCAGATGTCAGTCGTACCTATAGTTGTACCAGTACCACCGATAGGCCCAATCCTAGTAGTTCGACAGGAGGCGTACCTAATTCAGAGGCAGAGGCTGAAGCCGAAAAATTTCTCTGGTACTTGTGAACCATGGGACGCTCAAGCCTGGTTCAAGACTGTGGAAAGTATAGTACAACTACTGGACTGGCTCGAACATGAAAAAGTCAAGTGTGCATCATTCTGCCTTTCGGGAGATGCCAGAATGTGGTGGGACAGAGTTAAAGCAAAGAGGCAAGTGAACCAGATGAGATGGACAAACTTTGAAGCTGAATTTTTCGAAGAATTCTGCCATATGCGTGTTACGAATAAGCACTACGACGAGTTCACCGAGTTCCGGCAAGGTGACCTATCAATTAATGAAGCGGTGAAAAGATTCAACCGACTAGCACGCCTATGCCTAGAATTGGTCAGTACAGAAAGAGAAAGGGTCAGACTCATGATGAAGATGCTCAGACCTGAGATAGCTCTGAATGTGGCCGGCGGGGTTAATAGACCGCAGACCGCAGAAGAGCTGATCAGCAGTGCCCTGATCACGGAACACTACCTGAAGGAGCTGAACAAGGGCAAGAGTCAAGCCCAGCCAGGAGGACGGAAACCTCAAGGTACCAAAACCGATGGAAAGGAAACCACAATGGTAAGAGGAAGCAATGGAAAGACTCTAAAGGTGGTCCAACGAACAAACAACCCATGTACCCTCAGTGTACCACATGTGGAAAGAAGCATCTAGGGATATGCCGTAAGGGCACAAATAGGTGTTTCAACTGTGGAATGGAAGGGCATAGAGCCAAAGACTGTCCTACCCAGGTTCAGACACCTCCTCAGCAGTATATTCAGAACAGGGGTGCTCTCTCACAGCTACACCAGATGCTTGTTGCGATAGAGGGTACCCAGATAAGCCAAGGGAGATTGGAATCCCCGCCAGTTACGACGAATGGCAGGATTTTCTCCCTCACCAAGGAAGACGTGCCGAATGCTTCTACGATTGTCACAAGTCAGATATTTATTTTCTGTCAGCATGCTATTGTATTATTTGATACTGGGGCAACACACTCGTTCATCTCTATGCCTTTCACAAAGAAGATAGACATACCACCACAAGTTTTAGATTGCAAGTTCTTAACAACCCTGCCCTGGGGAGGAGTGATGTCATCTACTCATATGTTGTGAGCCGCACCTATCAGAATCGCAGAAAGGGAACTCTATTGTGATCTGATAGTGCTCGACATGCAGGATTATGACTATATACTGGGCATGGATTTCCTGAGCAAGTATGATGCTTCAATAGAATGCCGTAAAAGAAAAGTGGTCTTCCGGCCAGAGGCAGAACAGATGTTCAAATTAATTGGAAAGCAAAGGGAAAGTATGGGTTATGGGGTCGAAGTCATGTCCGGACAACTCTCTACCCTGACAATAGCACCGACGCTATTTGATGATATATTAGAAAAGCAAGCCCATGACCCAACCTCCAAAGGATCAAGCAAGAGGTTCTAGAAGGAAAGGAGGAGGGATTTCGTATCACTGACAACGGAGTACTATACCTCCGGGATCATTTATGTATTCCCGACGATCCCGATTTACGAAAAAGTATATTGGAGGAAGCTCACACCACACCCTATGCGATGCATCCTGGATCCACCAAGATGTACCAAAACCTGAGAAGGAAATTCTGGTGGCTCGGTATGAAAAGGGATGTGGCTTAGTATGTCAGTACCTGCCTGACTTGCCAAAGAGTTAAGGCGGAACACCAGAGACTTGGAGGAGTACTGCAGCCAATTCAGATTCCAGAATGGAAATGAGGGGATATTTCTATGGATTTCATCTCAGGACTACCCAAAATGACGAACAGATATGATGCTATATGGGTAATCGTGGACAGATTGACGAAATCCACCCACTTCCTAGCAATCAAGATGACCTACTCGACTGAGCAACTGGCTCAATTATATGTTAAGGAAATTATCAGATTACATGGGATTTCTAAGACCATCATTTCTGACAGAGATGGTCGCTTTATTTCTCATTTCTGGGAATGTGTTCAGATGACCCTTGGCACGAAACTATTGTTCAGTACTGCCTTCCATCCTCAGACGGGCGGACAAATAGAAAGAGTGAATCAAGTACTGGAAGATATGTTACGAGCTTGTGCCTTGGATTTTAAGGGGAGCTGGTGCCGATATCTATGCTTGGCAGAATTCGTCTACAATAATAGCTACCAAGTTACTATTGAATGGCACTCTACGAGGCTCTGTACATGAGGAGATGTAGGTCCCCTATATGCTGGTACGAAGGTGGAGAAAAGAAGGAGATGGGACTCTAAACAGATTTCATTGACGACACTACCCGTGCCATACAGAACATCCGCCAAAGAATAGAAACTGCTCAGAGTCGGCAAAAGAACTATGCGGAAAAGCTACGTAGGGCATTGGAATTCAACGTCGGGGATTCAGTATTTCTCAAGGTAGCTCCTATGAAAGGAGTGATGAGATTTGGAAAGAAGGGAAAGCTAAGCCCGCGCTATGTGGGACCATATCGGATCCTGAATAGAGTCGGCAAGGTAGCTTACGAACTAGAGCTACCTCAGGAGATGTCGGCTATTCACAACGTGTTCCATGTTTTAATGCTCAAGAAATGTATTCCCAGCATAGACCAAGTGATCGAGCCACAGACAATGCAAGTTCAAGAGGACCTAAGTTATGAAAGTCGTCATATTCAGATACTAGATCGAAAAGTCAAAAGACTAAGGAACAAAGAAGTGCCCTTTGTAAAGGTCCTGTGGCAAAGTCAACGGTTCAAAGAAGCCACTTGGGAACGCAAAGACGATATGATGCGAAAATACTCAAAGCTATTCTAAGTTCGAGGATGAACTTTTATGAGGTGTGGGCAACTGTAACACCCGTAGGGTCTCTAGCAAATTTTTTATATATTTTGCATAATTAGAAAGGGCTTTATGTGGGTTTCTTTTAAAAATGAAAAAAAATAGAACCAAAAAGAGGCATGAGTAAGGTTTGAACCTTGAACCTCATAGCAAGTGACAAGTATTATGTGATATGTGATAATCGGTAGCCCCAGCAGGGGAGTGCTGTTAGAAAGAAAGGGGGAATTGTAGTTAAGAGGAAGGGACGCCTTTCTCCTCTTTAGAATGAAAAGTTTGGTTTCTCTTCTTTCACTAAGAATAAATGAGAAAGTGATTAAGTGAGGAAACAAGAGGATGGCAAGTTGTTTTCTTCCTCCTCTTTTCATTTAGAATAAGAAAGAATAAGAGGCAAGGGAATGCAAACTTTACTTTCTCCTCTCTCCTTCTTCCTCCTTCTTCTTCCTCCACCGAACCTAGTTCTTCCCCTTCTTCTTCTTCTTCTTTCTTTCTTTCTTCTTTTTCGGAAACAAGCCTAGGGTTCATCCTTAGGAAGACTTCACAAGGAGGAGTCCTCAAGGCCTAAGTCTTCATACAAACAAAATATACAAGGGGGAGTCCTAGAAGCGGAGGATCTTCCTTGTTTTCTCTCCATAAGGGTATTCTTTTGTGATAGACCAAGCAAGAGGAAGTAAGTATCTCCCTCACCTGTAGTACAAGTAGCTTTCGAGGTTTTCAAGTTTTAAAGTTACTCAAAACCTAGAACCATGCTCTTAGGGTTTAGGCCAAGAAGGAATAAAATGGATTTGAGAAAGTTTTTAAAACCCAAACTATGTTTGCTTATGATTCCTTATGGTATGTGATCCACTATATTATGTCAGTTAAGGTTTTCATGTTTTAAAGTTGCTAAAAATGTAGAACCATGCTCTTAGGGTTTCGGCCAAGAAGGAATAAAATGGATTTGAGAAAGTTTTTAAAACCCAAACTATGCTTGTTTATGATTCCTTATGGTATGTGATCCACTATATTATGTTAGTTAAGGTTTTAATGTTTTAAAGTTGCTAAAAACCTAGAACCATGCTCTTATGGTTTCGGCCAAGAAGGAATAAAAAGGACTTGAGAAAGTTTTAAAACCTAAACTATGCTTGCTTATGATTCCTTATGGTATGTGATCCACTATATTATGTTAGTTAAGGTTTTCATGTTTTAAAGTTGCTAAAAACCTAGAACCATGCTCTTAGGGATTCGGCCAAGAAGGAATAAAATTGATTTGAAATTTTTTTTAAAACCCAAACTATGCTTGCATATGATTCCTTATGAGATGTGATCCACTATATTATGTTAGTTAAGGTTTTCATGTTTTAAAGTTGCTAAAAACTTAAGATCATGTCCATGCAAGTTTCGGCCAAGATGTGAATTAGGATTTGTGGAAAGTTCAAAACTCTAACTATGCATGATAATGACTCTCCATGTTATGCTATGTGATATGTGAACTTATGTCACCATGTTATGCTTATGAAAAGATTATGTATGATGAAATGCCTATGAGATGCTTCCCTTTAAGTTGGGATTAAGAGCACTCTTCATGATATGACAAGAACATGATATGCTTCATTATATGACAAGAACATGATATGTTTCACGATATGACAACAACATGATATGCTTCATGATATGACAAGAACATGATATTCTTCATGATATGACAAGAACAAGATATGCTTCATGATATGATAAGAACATGCTATGTTTCATGATATGACAAGAACATGATATGCTATTTTACTTTTATATTGGCTTGTACCGGACCCTAAGAATGGTCCATGGGATGGGCTCCTAAGTTGCCCCTAGGTTGATGGTCAAGGAAACGGGCCAAGTTCCTAGTAGTTTCGAGATTAGCTACCTCGGATTTATTTAGGATGCACGCAATTCATGTATGTGGTACAATGTCGGGCCCTCATGTTGAGATTTATGTTTAAGTACCTATATGATATATGTTTTCAAATGAACATCTTGCATATACTTATTTCATGCTATATAATTTTGGATATATGTTTTCAAAATAACATCTGGCATATACTTATTTCATGCTATATGATTTTGGATATATATGTTCTCAAAAGAACATCTTGCATATACTTATACTTACATCTGGCGAAGATGTGTGTGGCAGTGGCATGGAGGAAGAGATCTATATTGTTTGTCAAGACTTATATATATGCTTTAAGCTTTTGCATGTGAACTAGCTTCATTTCTTGCTACTTGATGCTTTGGATAGTTCCTACTTGATATTGACTTGAACTTGTTTTGATGGTTTATACTTTAGGTGAACTTATACCATCTCTTGTTTCCATAGTTATCATGAACTCTAGGAAACAATATATATATGTGTTTAGTTCCTTCTTATTTAGTAAGCTTTACGCTCTAATTAAAAACAAGCATGTATCATGTTTCAAGTAATAGATAGTAAAGAAATTTTATCTGCACGAATGCTAGTATGCTCACATATCATGATTGTTTAGATGCATATGATAACAAATATTATTCATGTCAAATTTTCTTCCGCTGCCATGATTTCATATGCATGTTGTAACACCCATAGGAACCCTAGTCATTTTATGTGAATTGTTGCATGATTAGAATAAGCCTTATATGAATATTTCCAAAAATAAAAGAAAAATAGAAGCAAAAAGAGGCATGAAAAAGCATTGAACCGTGAACCTCTTGTTAGATGCCTAAATGTCATAACCAGTAGCCCCAGCAGGGGTGTGCTGTTAGGAAGGAAAGGGACAAGATAGTTAAAGGTAAGGAAAGTGAAGGCTCTCTTCACTAAGAAGGAAAAGTTTAAGTTTCCTTCATCTTCTTTCAATGAGAAGTTGGTTTTTGCCTTCTTCCTTCACGGAGAATAAATAGGAAAAAGGGAAAGAGAACATCATTTTTTCTTCCCTCTTCCTCCTCCTCCTTCTCTCAACCGAAATCAAGTCCCTCTCCTCACCATTGCCGAAACTAACCAAAGGGATTTTCTCTCTAGGAAAGCTTCACAAGCAAGGTTACTTCTCCTAGTAAATCAAGCGAGAGGAAGTAAGTATCCCCCTCACCTGTAGTACAAGTAGCTCCCAAGTTTTCTATACTTAAAAATGATTTTAAAAAAACTAGGAAGTTTCCTTATAGGGTTCGCCTATGAAAAGATAAAGAGGTTTAGAGAAAGTTAAGATGTAAACTATGCTTGTACATGATTTCTTATGGTTTGTAACTCACTACATGAAGTTAGGTTAAGGTTCTTCAAGTTTGATGTTGCTTAGATCTTGGAACTTAGCTCTTTTAAGTTTCAACCATGAAAAGATAAAGAGGTTTAGAGAAAGTTAAGATGTAAACTATGCTTGTACATGATTTCTTATGGTTTGCAACTCACTACATGATGTTAGGTTAAGGTTCTTCATGTTTGATGTTGCTTAGATCTTGGAACTTTGCTCTTTAGGGTTCGGCCATGAAAAGATAAAGAGGTTTAGAGAAAGTTAAGATGTAAACTATGCATGTACATGATTTCTTATGGTTTGTAACTCACTACATGATGTTAGGTTAAGGTTCTTCATGTTTGATGTTGCTTAGATCTTGGATCTTTGCTCTTTAGGGTTCGTCCATGAAAATATAAAGAGGTTTAGAGAAAGTTAAGATGTAAACTATGCTTGTACATGATTTCTTATTGTTTGTAACTCACTACATGATGTTAGGTTAAGGTTTTTCATGTTTGATGTTGCTTAGATCTTGGAACTTTGCTCTTTAGGGTTCGGCCATGAAAAGATAAAGAGGTTTAGAGAAAGTTTAAAATGTAAACTATGCTTGATTATGATCCCTTATGGTTTGTAACTCACTACATGATGTTAGATTAAAATTTTCGTACTTCATGTTGCTTAAAGATCTAGAACCAAGCTCTTAAGGTTTCGGCCAAGAGGGAATAAAGGAATTAGAGGAAGTTTAAGAACCTAATTATGCTTGTTTATTAATCCTCATTATATGTCACCCACTATATGATGTTAGTTTAAGATTTTTCGTGCTTCATGTTGAAGAAAAGACACTACAAAAAATAAGACATTTTGGGACAAAATTGGGGACGAATTTTAAAAAAAAATTCGTTGCAAAAATTTTAGGGACAAAAATTGGGACGAAAATTTTTTCGTCCCAAAATGGTTGATGCCAACTTTTGGAACGAATTATGGATTGTTGCAAATTTGGGAACGAATTTGGGGATGAATTTGGCGACGAATAAAATTTTCGTCCCCAAATTCGTTGCAAAAAAGTATACAAATTAGCAACGAAAACTATTTTTGTTGCAAACTTAGGAACGAATTTGGGGACGAATTCACATAAATTTTCCACCAAATTTTTCTCTATTTTTGCAACAAATTTGGGGACGAATTCGGTGACAAATTATATTTTGTTGCCAAGTTTGTCCCTAATATTGGAACGAATTTGGGGACAAATTCGGTGACAAAATTTCTTTTGTTGCCATTTTTGTTCCTAAGTTTGCAACGAATAATAAATTTGTTGCAAAATTGGCAATGAATTTGGCAACAAAAACTTGCCAAATTCTTTGACAATTATAAGATAAATTTTCGTCCCAAAATTCGTCCCAAAATCTGGGACGAAATTTGGGACGAATTTTGGGACGAAGTTTGTGATTCGTCCCAGAATTCGTCCCAGAATCTGGAACGAATTTTGGGACGAATCCACAAAATTTGTCCCAGAATCTGGAACGAATTTTGGGACGAATCCACAAAATTTGTCCCAGAATTCGTCGCAGATTTTTTGTTGCCATTTTTGTTCCTAAGTTTGCAACGAAAAATAAATTTGTTGCAAAATTGGCAACGAAACAAAAACTTGCCAAATTTTTTTATAATCATATGATAAATTTTCGTCCCAAAATTCGTCCCAAAATCTGGGACGAATTCTGGGACGAAAATAATTTTGTCCCAAATTACGATAGAATTGGGACAACTCATTTTCGTTGCCAAATTCGTCCCTATATCAAATATTTTTTTCCAGCTTCAATTTATTTCTGCAATACAATCCAAATACATAAAAATAATATGCATTCAACACATCCTAATTTAACATCAACACATCCTAATTTAACATTCAACACATCCTAATTTAACATTCAACACATCCTAATTTAACATCAACACATCAACTCATAATTCAAGAAATATAAAGATTTCATCAAAGTTTACATACAAGATCCATCTTGTTCAACAAAGTTTACAAGTTCAACAACCCAAGTCCATCATCCATCTAACAACACTAAGAATACATAACTTTGATCCCCAACACATCAACCCAAGTCATATTCGTGTGCCACAAAATCTTTGATCCCCATAAAATCTCCTTTGCCTACATAACAACAAACAAATAAACTAGATTATGTGTAACAAGAAAGATTGTAAATATTATACGATATAGCCATGTAACAAGAATAATTAAAAACAAAACATAAATGTGAAATTCCTTAAACATTCTAATAAAAGCCCTAATTCTAATAAAAGTCATATTTACCAACGATATGAATCATCCATGTCATAGCAACGGTAAATAAAATTATAAGAATTATTTTGAAACTAAGTACATGTATCGTAACTATGATACAACCTAATATAATTGGCACATCATATAGAGAGAAAGAGAGAGAGATCTTGTGAAGTATGGTATTAGGGTTCAAATTTCTCACTTAGTTAACTTTATTTTTCATTTTAATTTGCTGAATTTATAGTTTTATCTTTGGTTGATATTTAATGTAAACTAAAGGATGTTTAAAATAATTGTTCCTTTCATTGTGTTAACTAGTTGACAATTTCATATGAATAACTTTAACACATTTTTAACAACTCTTTGCAAAATTTTAAAGTAGGAGGATGCATCGTTATCTAGTAAAGAATTTTAGAATAGTGTGATGTAATTCTAGATGAAATATAGAACTTTTATGTATCTATATAGTTTTGAGATTGTACATAGATCAAATTCAGAACTTTTATGCATCATTATCATTGAAGACAAAACAAGAAAGAGCATCTTATCAAAAAGAAGGAACACAATTAAACAACTATTTAAAGCTAACTTTAACATAAATATTTAAAGTTAACTTTATATAATTAAACAACTATAACATAATTATTTAAAGCTAACTGTATATATAGATCAGTAAATGCATATTAATGAACTTAGGAATACCGAAAAGAAGTGAACAAATACAGCTGTCTTCAACTACAGTGAGATCACACCAAATTGAGACCTGCACAAACAACATTATAAAATCAGGACAAAAATAAAGTCAGAGTATTAGAGACTCCATTCATATTGCCTAGTTATGCTTTAATTTTGTTACTGGTGCATAACTAATAATCATATAGATTAGTCCAGTGATAAACTCAGGAGCTAAAAATTGAGTAGATGCAAAATTTAAAAATTGCCTCAGTCCAGTGATAAACTCAGGAGTTAACCCCTGACGATTAGGCAAATTTTTGTTATACATCCAACTTCGCTCATTCTGCATTTTACCTGAATTCAACTATTCAGTTAAACATTATTAAAAGTTCCTATAGATAAATCTTATCATTGAATACAAAACAAAAACAACAGCTAATCAAAAAGAAGGAACGCAATTAATCAACTATAATATAATTAATTATTTAAAGCTAACCTTATATACAAATTATTAAATGCATAATAATGAACTTAAGAATACCGAAAAGAGGTCGACAAATACAGCTGCCTTCAACTACACTGAGATCACGCTAAAATGAGACCTGCACAAACAACATTATCAATTAAGACAATAAATTTCGAAAATTAACTTAAATTCAAGAAGGTGCGTGCACGGCGGCAGCCATACGTCGTCCAGCCATCGCAAGCCAGCGGGCAGCCACACGCCGGCCAGGAAGCGGCCTGCCGGCGGCCAGACAAGGACTGCCGGCAGCCAGACGGAGCCAGCCGTAGGCAAGGAAGGCCCTGCCAGAGGCCATGCAGGACCTGCCGGAGGCTAGGCAGGGCTTGGCAGCGGCGGCCAGGCAGCGCCTGCCGCCGCCGGCCATGCACGCGGCTGGCGGCGGCGGCCAGCACGCGCCTGGCGCCGGCGGCCATGCGCGCGCCTGCCGGCGGCCAGGCAGCGCCTGCACGCAGGCAACCCACGCCGGCAAGCAGCCCCGCGACGCCGACAGAGAGAGATCAGAGAGCAGAGGGCTTACCAAACGAAAACCTTCCACCGCCGATCGTCGGAGATCACGCCGTCGCCGGTCGGATATGCGGCCGAAATCCTGAAAATCGCAGCTGGAAAGGGGAACGGGGGAGAGAGAGGAAAGAAATGAGAGATGGGAAAAAGAATCGGGTAGAAGATTAGATCTAGGGTTTTTAGGAACAAACCTTTTTTGTTCCCAATTTCGTCCCTAGAATTGGGACGAATCCATGGATTCGTCCCAAATTTTGGGACAAATACTGGATTCGTCCCAAAATCTGGGACGAATTCAGAAATTTGTCCCAGAATTTAATTTTTTTTAAATAAAAGAGGAAGAAAATCAAAATGAATAAATACGGACCTAGAGACATCGGAATTTGATGAAACAAGTTTCTATGTGCTCGTATCATTATCCTGATCGTAAATCTATGAATAAAAATATTTTTTACCAAATAGATATATTTTTGGAATTTTTTAATCCCAAATTGACCTAATTGGGAGTTAAAAATTCAAATCGCTTAAAATATTAATTAAAAATTATGGATGAAGACGTATTTACGATCATCTCAACGATACGGAGACATAGAAACTTGTTTCATCAAATTCCGATGTCTCTAGGTCCATATTTAGGCCTTAGGTGTTTGATTTTATTTATTTAAAATTATTTTCAGTTTTGGGACGAATCCTGGATTCGTCCCAAAATTTGGGACGAATACAGGAATTCGTCCCAAAGTTTGGGACGAATCTCTGGATTCGTTCCAAATTTTGGAACGAATCCAGAGATTAGTCCCAAAATTTTATTTATTAAAAAATAAAAAAACAAACTTGGACGCCTTAAATACGGACCTAGAGACATCGGAATTTGATGAAACAAGTTTCTATGTGTTCGTATCATTATCCTGATCGTAAATCTATCAATAAAAATATTTTTTACCAAATATATATATTTTTGGAATTTTTTAATCCCAAATTGACCTAATTGGGTGTTAAAAATTCAAATCGCTTAAAATATTAATTAAAAATTGTGGAAGATGATGTATTTATGATCACCTCAATGATACGGACGCATAGAAACTTGTTTCATCAAATTCCGATGTCTCTAGGTCCATATTTAAGTTTTCGGACACTAATTTACAATTATACACTACAAACACCTTTTTTGTTAGTATCAACCTATATATGTTTTAAAAAATATATACCTAGAGACATCGGAATTTGATGAAACAAGTTTCTATATGATCATATCAATATCCTGATCGTAAATCTATCAATAAAATATTTTTTACCAAATAGATATATTTTTGGAATTTTTTAATCCCAAATTGACCTAATTGGGTGTTAAAAATTCAAATCGCTTAAAATATTAATTAAAAATTATGGATGATGATGTATTTACGATCAGCTCAATAATACGGACGCATAGAAACTTGTTTCATCAAATTCTGATGTCTCTAGGTCCATATTTAGGCCTTAGGTGTTTGATTTTATTTATTTAAAATTATTTTCAGTTTTGGGACGAATCCTGGATTCGTCCCAAAATTTGGGACGAATCCAGGAATCTGTCCCAAAGTTTGGGACGAATCCAGAGATTCGTCCCAAAATTTTATTTATTAAAAAATAAAAAAACAAATTTGGACGCCTTAAATACGGACCTAGAGACATCGAAATTTGATGAAACAAGTTTCTATGTGTTCGTATCATTATCCTGATCGTAAATCTATCAATAAAAATATTTTTTACCAAATATATATATTTTTGGAATTTTTTAATCCCAAATTGACCTAATTGGGTGTTAAAAATTCAAATCGCTAAAAATATTAATTAAAAATTATGGAAGATGATGTATTTACGATCAGCTTAATGATACGGACGTATAAAAACTTGTTTCATCAAATTCTGATGTCTCTAGGTCCATATTTAAGCTTTCGGAGACTAATTTATAATTATTCACTACAAACACCTTTTTTGTTAGTATCAACCTATATATGTTTTAAAAAATATATACCTAGAGACATCGGAATTTGATGAAACAAGTTTCTATGTGATCGTATCATTATCCTGATCGTAAATCTATCAATAAAAATATTTTTTACCAAATAGATATATTTTTGGAATTTTTTAATCCCAAATTAACCTAATTGGGTGTTAAAAATTCAAATCGCTTAAAATATTAATTAAAAATTATGGATGATGACGTATTTATGATCTGCTCAACGATACGGATGCATAGAAACTTGTTTCATTAAATTCCGATGTCTCTAGGTCCATATTTAGGCCTTAGGTATTTGATTTTATTTATTTAAAATTATTTTCAGTTTTGGTACGAATCCTGGATTCGTCCCAAAATTTGGGACAAATCCAGGAATTCGTCCCAAAGTTTGGGACGAATCTCTGGATTCGTCCCAAAATTTTATTTATTAAAAAATAAAAAAACAAACTTGGACGCCTTAAATACGGACCTAGAAACATCGGAATTTGATAAAACAAGTTTCTATGTGCTCGTACCATTATCCTGATCGTAAATCTATCAATAAAATTTTTTTTTGCCAAATATATTGTAACGACCACCCTTCTTACTACTACTCTGAGGGTGACCGCTACCGGTTCTACTAACTACACATAACACCATACTACTTACTTTAACACTAGAGATACATTAAACTAATGGAAACATATCACCTATCAGAATATGTCTCTAAGTAGCAGCATAAAATTTTCTTTCTTGATACATATTTTTTTTCTTTTCTTTTCTTCCTTGTTTATTTTTACAGATTAAACATGCAATTATGTGAAGCAACAAGTAAGAAGACATACGGACAGATGAAGCTTAAATACTTCTACTGCTTGCTACATCTTTGTTAACTTGCATTCATTAAAGAAATGTAGTTATTCCTTCTACAAATTTAAAACTACTGTTCATCAGTTTAAAACAACCAAACATCACATGCTTTTCTTTCATACACATGCTTTTCTTTCATACACCAAACTCTTACTGCTCATGCATTTCCAACAACTCGAACAGAGCACCCTTTTCTTCTTTTTTTGTTTTATAGACAAGACCAAAGAATTCCTGCAGATTTAATTCCCACGGCAAACAAACTGACAGCAATAGAGATACCAAGCATAGGAAAATTCCTAGCATTTCATAGCCGATTACAATTTCCAGCAGTAACAAAAAGGAAAACTGAGCATAGGAAATTGCTAACTATTCATGTATACCACTTACTGCAATTAAAAAAAAAAAACCAAATTAACTCACATAGATTTCTGCAAACTGGAATCTATCACTACAGCCGAAATTTACCATGTGGCAGTTTTTTTTTTCCCTTAAAGCAAAACTCATATAGAATACTAACATGCACATAAAGTACTGAGCTTATAACAACCAACTGTAACAACACTACTGAGCATAAGAATACCACTGAAAATACTGAGCATATAACAATCCAGCATGCATAAAACTTCTGAGCATTTTAAAACCAAGCATTTTACCAAGCATCATCTATGCATTTAATCATCCGAATGGTTCCAGAACTCAAGAAAACAAAAGTATTTGACCAACTTCAAAACAGTAAAACAGGGAGAGCATAAAGAATCTGAATTTTTTATTAATTCTCCTAGTTATTCAAGAAGAAACCTAAATAATTTAACTTGCAGAAATTTGAAAGCAAGATCCCCAAATCTTCCATCACCGCCATCCACACACACACCACCAGTGTCTCCTTGTCGCCTTCTTCTATGCCATTTTAGCCTTTCCTTTACTTTTATCTATATCTGCAGTAGGAGGAAAAAGTAGTATCTATAAGCTAAAAGCTTAGTAAGTGCTTTCTACTCACAAAATCCGATACGGAATGCATAAGCATAAATGAAAGCAGGGAAATACATGCTCAACATGAAAATAGCAAATGGAACTACATCATGCATCTCTAAAGGAAACAACAATTTAATTTGCTAAAATTGGCAACTTTGATAAAAGAACTTGTTCTGTTGGTTTCCAAATTAATACTTGTATACTTTAAAAATAATATTCAACTTAACTTGGGCCCGACATTGTACCACTTTGCGCGCCTTTCTTAATGAGAATTGAGGTAGCTAATCCCAAAACCATTAAGACACTTCTAGACCTTATGTCTAGGGGCAACTTGGAGCCCATCCCTTGGACCTTATGTCCGGTACATGCCCTTGAAAGTAAAATACTTTTCTTTATATCTTTCTTTAATTACTTCTTCTAATAAAATGCCTTGGCATTTATTAGAGGCAATTTAAGCAACTCATTTAGCAGCTCAAACACATGCCACATTCACATTAAGGGTTTAAGCAATTTAAGCATATCCCTCTTTCACATTAAGCTACAGAACTAACTCCAATACCAACTTTTCATACCTAACAGATGTAAAGGTAAGAATTCTAGAAATAACCCAAAAACATATAGCCTCATGAGACATAGCTGAATCAACTCAATATATATCACATCACAAGTAATCAATTTTCTACTGCGAAACTATCCATAACCAATTATGATCAATTTGCATGCTTTATCATGATTGAATTGATAGGAAGACTAAAGTTCGAACCTACTGCATTCATCACTAAAACTAGTTTCTATTGAACTAAAATTTGCTTCCAATAGAAAACATCTGAGGATGATGGCATCCAAACAAAGCACTAATACATCAGCACTAGCATTTCTAATTCAGTACTAATACATGAGGTTAGCCAATTCTATCGACAATAATATTCCAGGTAATGCCAGATAGTATAATTCCAGTGGTAACACAACAGGCTTAAACTAGAATATATCTACTTAAACATGCTTGATGTGTAAGGTAAACACACCTAACTAGCATGCTGTGGTATCAAGGGAAACCCTCAAACCTTCTGTTCGTGCACTAAATAAAACATCAAGGACTGAAACCAAAACTTAAACCTATTTGCCAGATCAAGGAACAAGATCCGAAACTACATACACTGAGGAAAAAGGCTACTGTTCATTTCACAACAACAAAACACAAACGAAAAACCCCGAAAGCTACTCCTACCGCAGGTGAGAAGCACTTACAATGGGTTCTTGGACATACAACCGGAGAAAGAGATCTAGGGTTCGGATGAGGTGAAGGTTTCGGCGATCCCTTCCTATCCGCGTGTTCTCCTTGACGAGGAGACCACGAATCCGCGAACAACTCCCGGAAAGAAGTCCTCGCCGGCCGCCGGAAACGAGCCCTAACGCCGTCGCCCCTTTTTCGCCCGAGAAAGAAAAATCGCGCCGTCGGGAGAGAAAAGAGAGGAAAAACTTAGGTTTAGGTCACGGTAAACACTTAACCCCTTTTATAACTTAGTTTTAATTCGATTCCAACTATGCTTAAATCTATTTCTCTCCATACTAGGTTAATAAAACCGTGTAGCTCAGCTGGTTGGTTGGGCAGATCACAGCTTGGGCCTGAGAAGCTGGGTTCGAATCCTAGCTCTTGCACTTTGTGTTTTTTTTTTTTTCTAAACTTCCTCTTCCCGGTAAAAATGCCAAACGGACTCCAAAAATTACATAAAAATACTGTAAAAATTCCTAAAAATCCATAGAATATTTTAAAAGTATTTTCAGACATTTCCAAAGATATTTAGAACTCAAAGTAAGGAGAATCGTGTCGTTAGATATATATATTGTTGGAATTTTTTAATCCCAAATTGACCTAATTGGGAGTTAAAAATTAAAATCACTGAAAATATTAATTAAAAATTATGGAAGATGATGTATTTACGATCAGCTCAATGATACGGACGTATAGAAACTTGTTTCATCAAATTCCGATGTCTCTAGGTCTATATTTAAGCTTTCGGACACTACTTTACAATTATTCACTACAAACACCTTTTTTGTTTGTATCAACGTATATATGTTTTAAAAAATATATACCTAGAGACATCAGAATTTGATGGAACAAGTTTCTATGTGATCGTATCATTATCCTGATCGTAAATGTATCAATAAAAATATTTTTTACCAAATAGATATATTTTTGGAATTTTTTAATCCCAAATTGACCTAATTGGGTGTTAAAAATTCAAATCGCTTAAAATATTAATTAAAAATTATGGCTGATGACGTATTTACTATCAGCTCAATGATACGGACGCATAAAAACTTGTTTCATCAAATTCCGATGTCTCTAGGTCTATATTTAAGCTTTCGGACACTAATTTACAATTATTCACTACAAACACCTTTTTTGTTTATGTCAACGTATATATGTTTTAAAAAATATATACCTAGAGACATTGGAATTTGATGAAACAAGTTTCTATGTGATCGTATCATTATCCTGATCGTAAATCTATCAATAAAAATATTTTTTACCAAATAGATATATTTTTGGAATTTTTTAATCCCAAATTGACCTAATTGGGTGTTAAAAATTCAAATCGCCTAAAATATTAATTAAAAATTATGGATGATGATGTATTTACGATCAGCTCAATGATACGGATGCATAGAAACTTGTTTCATCAAATTCCGATGTCTCTAGGTCCATATTTAGGCCTTAGGTGTTTGATTTTATTTATTTAAAATTATTTTCAGTTTTGGGACGAATCCTGGATTCGTCCCAAACTTTGGGACGAATCCTGGATTCGTCCCAAAATTTGGGACGAATCTAGGAATTCATCCCAAAGTTTGGGACAAATCTCTGGATTCGTCCCAACTTTTGTGACGAATCCAGAGATTCGTCCCAAAATTTTATTTATTAAAAAATAAAAAAACAAACTTGGACGCCTTAAATAAGGACCTAGAAACATCGGAATTTGATGAAACAAGTTTCTATGTGCTCGTACCATTATCCTGATCGTAAATCTATCAATAAAATTTTTTTTTACCAAATATATATATTGTTGGAATTTTTTAATCACAAATTGACCTAATTGGGTGTTAAAAATTCAAATCACTTAAAATATTAATTAAAAATTATGGATGATGATGTATTTACGATCATCTCAATAATACGGATGCATAGAAACTTGTTTCATCAAATTCCGATGTATCTAGGTCCATATTTAGGCCTTAGGTGTTTGATTTTATTTATTTAAAATTATTTTCAGTTTTGGGACGAATCCTGGATTTGTCCCAAAATTTGGGACGAATCCAGGAATTTGTCCCAAAGTTTGGGACAAATCTCTGTATTCGTCCCAAATTTTGGGACGAATCCAGAGATTCGTCCCAAAATTTTATTTATTAAAAAATAAAAAAACAAACTTGGATGCCTTAAATACGGACCTAGAGACATCGGAATTTGATGAAACAAGTTTCTATGTGTTCGTATCATTATCCTGATTGTAAATCTATCAATAAAAATATTTTTTACCAAATATATATATTTTCGAATTTTTTAATCCCAAATTGACCTAATTGGGTGTTAAAAATTCAAATCGCTGAAAATATTAATTAAAAATTATGGAAGATGATGTATTTACGATCAGCTCGATGATACGGACGCATAGAAACTTGTTTCATCAAATTCTGTTATCTCTAGGTCTATATTTAAGCTTTCGGACACTAATTTACAATTATTCACTACAAACACTTTTTTTGTTTGTATCAACGTATATATGTTTTAAAAAATATATACCTAGAAACATCAGAATTTGATGAAACAAGTTTCTATGTGTTCGTACCATTATCTTGATCGTAAATCTATCAATAAAAATATTTTTTACCAAATAGATATATTTTTGGAATTTTTTAATCCCAAATTGACCTAATTAGGTGTTAAAAATTCAAATCACTTAAAATATTAATTAAAAATTATGGATGAAGACGTATTTACGATCATCTCAATGATACGGATCCATAGAAACTTGTTTCATCAAATTCTGATGTCTCTAGGTCTATATTTAAGCTTTCGGACACTAATTTACAATTATTCAATACAAACACCTTTTTTGTTTGTATCAACGTATATATGTTTTAAAAAATATATACCTAGAGACATCGGAATTTGATGAAACAAGTTTCTATATGATTGTATCATTATCCTGATCGTAAATCTATCAATAAAAATATTTTTTACCAAATAGATATATTTTTGGAATTTTTTAATCCCAAATTGACCTAATTGGGTGTTAAAAATTCAAATCGCTTAAAATATTAATTAAAAATTATGGATGATGACGTATTTACGATCGGCTCAATGATATGGACGGATAGAAACTTGTTTCATCAAATTCTGATGTCTCTAGGTCCATATTTAGGCCTTAGGTGTTTGATTTTATTTATTTAAAATTATTTTCAGTTTTGGTATGAATCCTGGATTCGTCCCAAAATTTGGGACGAATCCAGGAATTCGTCCCAAAGTTTGGGACGAATCTCTGGATTCGTCCCAAATTTTGGGACGAATCCAGAGATTCGTCCCAAAATTTTATTTATTAAAAAATAAAAAAACAAACTTGGACGCCTTAAATACGGACCTAGAGACATCGGAATTTGATGAAACAAGTTTCTATGTGTTCGTATCATTATCCTGATCATAAATCTATCAATAAAAATATTTTTTACCAAATATATATATTTTTGGAATTTTTTAATCCCAAATTGACCTAATTGGGAGTTCAAAATTCAAATCGCTGAAAATATTAATTAAAAATTATGGAAGATGATGTATTTACGATCAGCTCAATGATACGGACGCATAGAAACTTGTTTCATCAAATTTCGATGTCTCTATGTCCATATTTAAGTTTTCATACACTAATTTATAATTATTCACTACAAACACCTTTTTTGATAGTATCAACCTATATATGTTTTAAAAAATATATACCTAGACACATTGAAATTTGATGAAATAAGTTTTTATATGTTCGTATCATTATCCTGATCGTAAATCTATCAATAAAAATATTTTTTACCAAATATATATATTTTTGGAATTTTTTAATCCCAAATTGACCTAATTGGGTGTTAAAAATTCAAATCGCTGAAAATATTAATTAAAAATTATGGAAGATGATCTATTTACAATCAGCTCAATGATACGGACGCATAGAAACTTGTTTCATCAAATTCCGATGTCTCTAGGTCCATATTTATGTTTTCGGACACTAATTTACAATTATTCACTACAAACACCTTTTTTATTTGTATCAACCTATATATGTTTTAAAAAATATATACCTAGAGACATCGGAATTTGATGAACAAGTTTCTATGTGATCGTATCATTATCCTGATCATAAATCTATCAATAAAAATATTTTTTACCAAATAGATATATTTTTGGAATTTTTTAATCACAAATTGACCTAATTTGGTGTTAAAAATTCAAATCGCTTAAAATATTAATTAAAAATTATGGATTATGACGTATTTTGAATCAGCTCAACGATACGGACGCATAGAAACTTGTTTTATCAAATTCCGATGTCTCTAGGTCCATATTTAGGCCTTAGGTGTTTGATTTTATTTATTTAAAATTATTTTCAGTTTTGGGACGAATCCAGAGATTCGTCCCAAAATTTTATTTATTAAAAAATAAAAAAATAAACTTGGACGCCTTAAATACGGACCTAGAGACATCAGAATTTGATGAAACAAGTTTCTATGTGTTCGTATCATTATCCTGATCATAAATCTATCAATAAAAATATTTTTTAACAAATTTATATATTTTTTGAATTTTTTAATCCCAAATTGACCTAATTGGGTGTTAAAAATTCAAATCGCTGAAAATATTAATTAAAAATTATGGAAGATGATGTATTTACGATCAGCTCAATGATACGGACGCATAGAAACTTGTTTCATCAAATTTTGATGTCTTTAGGTCCATATTTAAGCTTTCGGACACTAATTTACAATTATTTACTACAAACACCTTTTTTGTTAGTATCAACCTATATATGTTTTAAAAAATATATACCTAGAGACATCGGAATTTGATGAAACAAGTTTCTATGTGATCGTATCATTATCCTGATCGTAAATCTATCAATAAAAATATTTTTTACCAAATAGATATATTTTTGGAATTTTTTAATCCCAAATTGACCTAATTGGGTGTTAAAAATTCAAATCACTTAAAATATTAATTAAAAATTATGGATGATGACGTATTTATGATCTTCTCAATGATACGGATGCATAGAAACTTGTTTCATCAAATTCCGATGTCTCTAGGTCCATATTTAGGCCTTAGGTGTTTGATTTTATTTATTTAAAATTATTTTCAGTTTTGGGACGAATCCTGGATTCGTCCCAAAATTTGGGACGAATCCAGGAATTCGTCCCAAAGTTTGGGACGAATCCAGAGATTCGTCCCAAAATTTTATTTATTATAAAATAAAAAAAAAAACTTGGACACCTTAAATACGGACCTAGAAACATCTGAATTTGATGAAACAAGTTTCTATGTGCTCGTATCATTATCCTGATCGTAAATCTATCATTAAAAATTTTTTTTACCAAATATATATATTGTTGGAATTTTTTAATCACAAATTGACCTAATTGGGTGTTAAAAATTCAAATCGCTTAAAATATTAATTAAAAATTATGGATTATGACGTATTTTGGATCAGCTCAACGATACGGACGCATAGAAACTTGTTTTATCAAATTCTGATGTCTCTAGGTCCTTATTTAGGCCTTAGGTGTTTGATTTTATTTATTTAAAAGTATTTTCAGATTTGGGACGAATCTTGGATTCGTCCCAGAATTTGGGACGAATCCTGGATTCGTCCCATAATTTGGGACAAATCCTGGATTCGTCCCAAAATTTGGGACGAATTCTCGATTTGTTCCCAAATCTGGGACGAATCCAGGATTTGTCCCTAAATTTGGGACGAATTTTTAATTCGTTCCTGATTTGGGGACAAATTTAGCAACGAATTTTTTTTATGTTGCAAACTTGAAACGAATTTTTTTTGTTGCAAGTTTTGTTTGTTATTTGGGTCGAAATTTATTTTCGACCCTAAATTTGTCCCAATTTTGGGACGAATTATTTTCGTTCCAAACTTTTGTCCCCAAAGTTATGTTTTTTTGTAGTGAGATTAAGAACCATGCAACTTGGGTTCGGCCAAGATGAAAAAAAAAAAGAGATTAGGTTAAAAGCTACGTAGGGTTTCTAAAGGTCTTACATGCTATGTTAAGTATTATGAAAACTTAGGTATTTGATTTCCATGTTTTATGTTGCTTGAAAACCTAGGATTCTTGCTTTTGATGGTTCGGCCAAGGTAGGTTTTAGGGTTTGTAGGAAGGTCAAAACCCTAACCATGCATGATAATGATTCTATATGATATGGTATGAACTTTTATGTTATGATATGCTTTATGTTATGTAATCACATGCCATCATGTTATGATTCCTTATGAAATGCTTTATGTTATGTGCACTTATGATTCCTTTTGATATGCTTTAGGTTATGTGCACTTTATGCTATCATGATATGCTAAAAACATGCTATGTTTCATGATATGACAAGAACATGCTATGTTACATGATATGACAAGAACATGATATGTTTATGAAAGGCTTATGTAAGATGAAAAGCCTAAGAGATGCATCCCTTAAGTTGGGATCAAGAGCACTCTTCGTGATATGACAAGAACATGATATGTATGATATGATAAGAAACATGATATGCTATTTTACTTTTGTATGGCTTGTACCAAGGGTGGGGTCCATAAGCGCCCTTAGGTTGATGGTATATGAAACGGGCCTAGTAAAAGGGATGGACTCCTAAGTTGCCCCTAAGTCGATGGTCTATGAAACGGTCCTAGTTCCTAGTAGGTACAAGATTAGCTACCTTAGATCTACATAGGATGCGTGCATTCATGTATGTATGTGGTACAAGCCGGGCCCTCATGTTGATATTATGTTTAAATATGTATAAGATATATGTTTTCAAAAGGACATCTTGCATATGTTCATTTCATGATACATGTTTTCAAAAGGGCATCTTGCATATGTTCATTTCATGATATATGTTTTCAAAAGTACATCTTGCATCTACATGTTCATGTTATATGGTTCTCCTTTATGCTTATGTAAGATGCTCTTGAAAATATGTCTATGATACTTATATGATCATATTACTATTTTATGTTATGCTCTCACATGATATGATATGATTTTATGATTATGCTCTCACATGATATGATATGATATGATATGATTTTATGATTATGCTCTCACATGATATGATATGATTTTACGATTATGCTCTCACATGATATGATATGATTTTATGATTATGCTATCACATGCTATGATATGATTTTATGTATATGATCTCATATGATATGATATGACTTTATGCTTATGTTTTCACAAGTTATGTTATGATTTGTCAAATGAACATGTTACTACTTTATGGTTATGCATGATTCGTGGTTTTGTGAGTAGGAAAGGGACTTACTAAGTCTATGTGCTTATAGTTTTATATTTCCTTGTACTGCAGAAAAAGGAAAGGAATGGCTAAATTAAGAGTAGCAGCTGGAAGGGCAAGAATGTGTGTGGAAGTGGCATGGTGGAATAGATCCATTTATATTTCAGAACTTATATATACCTAAGTTGTGCATGAGAACCATGTTTTGATTTTTTGCTTTTGAAAATAACTTGAACTTGTATGGATGGTTATGCACTTATGTCCTCCTTGTTTCATGTTGGGATTCTTATGATATCATGAATCATGTTTTAAGTAGTTGATGATAAATCAAGTTATATGCATGAATACTAGTACATTCACATGTTATGATTCACAGATTAGCATGTTAAGCATGGTTCGATGTTATATGACTATATGGTTCACTTGTCATGTTTAGTTCATATGCATATGATCAAATTAAATTTTAGACAACCCACTTCCGCTGCCATGATTTCATATGCATATACATGTATGTATGTTTTAAGTAAGTAACCCCGTCCCATCTTTAGTAGTAGTAGAGGGGCGGGCGTTACAGATTGGTATCCGAGCCAGGTTTGCTTTTCCACTACACACACATCAAGCCTACATCCTGCCGCTCCAAGTAAGAATTTTGATGCCTACTCTATTTCTTTTTATGTATGATAAGGAATGTTTTAATTTAAGTATGCATGTCTACTCTATTTTTAATTATGATAAGTCACAGTTTTAGTCTAAGTATGCAAGATGGTAGGTTAGGAATAATGATAACTTATGCTAGCCTTGTTGTCATTTATGAAGATATGCGTGGCTAGAAAACGCAATACCAGAGCTGATGAGATAGTACCTCCACCTGATCTGATGCATGTAGTCACTAAACTTCAGCGTTAGGTCACAGAACAATAACATGTGATAAATACTCTGATGAATTAGTAGGGGAATCCTGCCACGCTTCCAGGGAACCAGAATATGATGCTAGTTATAACTATAGTTGTACCAGTACCACAGGCACCTGTACCACCAGTAGGCCCTGCCCCACTGGTTCGACAGAAGGCATACCTGATTCAGTGGTAGAGGCTGAAGCCGAAAGTTTTCTCTGGTAACTGTGAGCCATGGGATGCCCAAGCCTGGTTCAAGACTGTGGAGATCATAGTAGAGCTATTGGACTGGTCTGAACACGAGAAAGTCAAGTGTGCATCATTCTGCCTTACGGGCGTTGCTAGAATGTGGTGGGACAGAGTTAAAGCGAAAAGACAAGTAAATCTAATGAGATGGACAAACTTCGAGACTGAATTCTTCGAAGAATTCTTCCACATGCTTGTGATAAACAAGCACTACGACAAGTTCACCGAGTTTCGGCAAGGTGACCTACCGGTTAATGAAGCTGTGAAGAGATTCAACCGTCTAGCGCGCCTATGCCGAGAGTTGGTCAGCACAGAAAGTGAAAGAGTCAGACTTATGCTGAAGATACTCAGACCCGAGATAGCTCTGAATGTGGTCGGCGGAGTAAATAGACCGTAGACTGCTGAAGAGGTAATCGATAGTGGCCTGATCACCGAACACTATCTGAAGGCGTTGAATGAGGGCAAGAGTCAAGTCCAGCCCGGAGGACAAAAACCTCAAAATACCAGAACCAGTTGGAAAGGAAACCACAGTGGCAAGAGAAAGCAATGGAATGACTCTAAGTGGTCCAGCATGCAAGCAACCTACGTTCCCTCAGTGTACCACATGTGGGAAGAATCATCCAGGAATATGTCGTATAGGCACAAATAGGTGCTACAACTGTGGATTGGAAGGAGGACATATTGCAAAAAATTTTCCTACCCAGATTCAGACACCTCCTCAGCAGTATGTCCAGAATAGAGGTGCTCCCCCACATCTACACCAGATGCAGGCTGCTATAGAAGGGACTTTGACAAGCTAAGGGAGATTGGAAGCTCCGCCAGTTACGATGAATGCCAGGATCTTCTCCCTCACCAAGGATGATGTGGTGAATGCTTCTACCATTGTCACAGGTCAGATATTTATTTTCTGTCAGCATGCTATTGTATTATTTAATACTGGGGTGATGCACTCGTTCGTCTCTACACCGTTCATAAGGAAGATAGACATACCACCACAAGCCTTAGATCGCTAGTTCTTAACAACCCTACCTTCGGGAGAAGTAATGCCATCTACTCATATGCTGCGAGCCACGCTCATCAGAATCGCAGACAGGGAACTCTACTGTGATCTGATAGTGCTCGACATGCAGGATTATGATATTATTTTAGGCATAGATTTCCTGAGCAAGTATGGTGCTTCGAGAGAGTGTCGTAAGAGAAAAGTGGTTTTCCAGCCTAAAGCAGAAAATCGATGTTTGAATTTATTGGGAATCCAAGAGAAATTATGTGCTACGGGGTCAAAAATATATTCGGACAGCTCTCTACCCTGACTATAGTACCAATACTGTTCGACGATATATTGGGGAAGCAAACCTGTGACCCAAGCATCCAAAGGATCAAGCACGAGGACTTAGAAGGAAAGAATGATGGATTCCGTATCGCTGACAGTGGATTATTATACCTCAGGGATCGCTTATGTATTCCCGACGATCCGGAGTTGCGAAAAAAGATACTGGAAGAAGCCCATGCAACACCCTATGCGATGCATCCTGGATCCACCAAGATGTACCAAGACCTGAAAAAGAGATTATGTTGGTTCGGTATGAAAAGAGACGTGGCTCAGTATGTTAGTACCTGTCTGACCTGCCAGAGAGTTAAAGCATAACACTAGAGACCTGGAGGTGTACTGCAGCCAATTCAGATTACAGAATGGAAATGGGAGGATATTTCTATGGATTTTATCTCGGGACTACCCAAAACGATGAACGGCTACAATGCTATATGGGTAATTGTGGACAGATTGACGAAATCCGCCCACTTCCTAGCAATCAAGATGACCTATTGATTGAGCAACTGGCTCAATTATATGTCAAGGAAATTATTAGATTACATGGGATTCCTAAGACCATTATTTCTGACAGAGATGGTCGCTTTATTTCACATTTCTAGGAATGTGTTCAGAGAGCTCTTATCACGAAACTATTGTTCAGTACTGCCTTCCACCCTCAGACCGACGGACAAACAGAAAGGGTGAACCAAGTACTAGAAGA